>NW_027187460.1:720511-753468 GCF_028583685.1 Petaurus breviceps papuanus | reverse complement strand
TATATATATACATATATATATATATACATAATACCTTACAGAAGTCAAAGGGTGACAACTTGCAAAGCTGCTGGCAATACCTGGAACTGGAGCAACTGAATCATAAGAAGTCAGCTCTCATGAACTTGCAAGGCCCCTAATGTGCTCCGAACACGGTGCCCTGGTGAAAGGATATACAAGGTTAGCAAAGCCCCAGTCACTGCCAATATGGCACTTCTGTCAGTAAGGGGGATGGATCACAAGCACAGACAACTTTAAAGCTTAAGGACAAAAGAGCAGTGCACACTCTTTGGGAATGACACAGCATTGACAGAAGGAACCTGGAGCTGGACTCAGATCAATCATTCAGTTACTGGCTCTGTTATGTGATGCACTTTTCCTCTGTAAAATAAAGCTGGACAGGATAGTCTTTCCATCTCTAAAGGGCTAACCAGAAATGCTCTTTCTTATTTTAAGACTTTTCCCTGTACTCCTTTTAGCTTGCCATTAATCATGGTCACAGAATCACCAAATTTGAGAGTTAGAAGGGACCTCCAGTACTATCTAGTTGAATTCACATAGAAAGAAATTCTTACCTATCTGACAAGTGGTCATCCAGTCACTGCTTGACTTCCTTCCTTCCTTCCTTCCTTCCTTCCTTCCTTCCTTCCTTCCTTCCTTCCTTCCTTCCTTCCTTCCTTCCTTTCTTTCTTTCTTTCTTTCTTTCTTTCTTTCTTTCTTTCTTTCTTTCTTTCTTTCTTTCTTTCTTTCTCTCTTTCTTTCTTCATTCCTCTTTCCTTCTTTCTTTTCTTCCTTCCTCCTACTCCTCTTCCTCCTTCCTCTTCTTCTTTCTCTTTTGTTTAATTATGGTTTGTTTGTTTGTTTGTTTTTTTGCCTCAGTGGATAGAGCTCTGGGCCTGGAATCAGGAAGATCTTGAGTTTAAATCTAGTCTCAAACATGTACTAATTGGGTGACCTTGGGCAATTCACTTAAACCTCTGTTTGCCTCAGTTTCCTCAACTGTAAAATGGGGATAATAATAGTATCTACCTCCCAGGGTTGTTTCAAGGATCAAATGAGATAATTTCGTAAAGTGCTTTGCAAACATTAAAGAGTTATGCAAACATTCACTATTATGATTATTAATAGCAGAGTGGTCCCAGATTATGGAGGGTCTCAAGTGTTAGGTTAAGGCTTTTGACCTTTACTCACTAGGCATTAGGGAACATCTGCAGATTTCTGAGCAGAGGAATAATATGAATAGGTCTAAGTTATTAATAAGGAAGATAATTTTGGTTGGGTCTCTGGAGGTAGAGAATAGAAGACCTAATTATTGTTGAGTCCTGTCCAACTCTTTGTGACCTCATTTGGCATTTTCTTGGCAAAGATACTGGAGGGGTTTGCCATTTCCTTCTCTAGCTCATTTTACAGATGAAGAAACTGAGGCAAACAAGTTTAAGTGACTTTCCCAGGGTCACACAGCTAGTAAGTGTCTGAGGCTGGATTTTAATTCTGGAAGACAAGTCTTCCTTGCTCTAGGCCTAGAGCTTTATCCGCTGTACCACCCAGCAGCACCCAGAAGACTTAGTAAGAGGTCCTTACTAGCAATCCAGAGAGAAGGGGATGGATGTGAGAGCTGTTACAGATGTGGAAATAGCAGACCTTGGTAACTGATTGTATGTGAGAGATGAGGGAGAGGGAAGAGCCAGAGATAACCCCCAAGGTAGAAGGCAGGGAACAATGATACAGTCAGTCACAGAAACAGTAATGCCAGAAAGAAGAGCAGGTTTGCTGCAGGGAAAGAAAATATTAGCCTTGGCTTGGGACATGTTGAGTTTGAAGGGCCAATGGGACATAAATGAGACCTTCTCTAAATAGTCTGGGGGTAGGGTGGGGAAGGGAACAGAGCCTGGATACACAGATGAATATAATATAAATTAGAATATGATAAAAGATTCCAAGTGAGAGAGGTCACTTTTGGCTTGGGTAACAGGGATGGCTTTGTCAAAGAGCTGATCCTCACAGGAGGACAAGTTGAAATCAGGGTTGGAATGGATATGCCCTTTCCAGGCATAGGACACAATTGTGAGCTAAGGTGCAGAGAAGGATTAATGCATGGAATATTAAGTAGATCCCTAATTTTGGGGGGGGAGGAGGGGAGCATACAGTCCAAGGAACAGAGCAATGAAAGATAAAATAGAAAGGGAGATAAAGACCAGGTGAAAGGGGCAAGGCTGAAGAGTTTGGAGTTTATTGGTTAGGAAATAGGGAGTCAGTGGGGGTGTTTGAGCAAGAGAGTGACACAGTCAGAAGAAAATATTGGCAGCTGGGATCAGAGGGTAGAGAGACTGCTTAGGAAGCCATCATAATAGTCCAAGCAAAAGGTAAAGATCATCTAGATTAAAATATTGGTCATGAAACTATAAAGGAGTGAATGGCTAAAAACAGTAGAACTTGTCAGCTGGTTGATGTTGGGGTGGGTTGGTGGGGGTCACGGAGAAGGAGGAGTCAGAAATGGAGCTGAGACTTGAAGTCTGGGAGGCCAAACCAGAGAAGAAGACAAGAGGGACTGGTGTAGGGGAAAGGCAATGAGTTCTCTTTGGGACATCTAGAGCTGTAGGTGATGTCTAGCAAGTGGCTGGAAATGTGGGACTGCAGCCTCAGGGAAAGCTCATGAGTAGATCTATATATTTGTTGGTCACAGGGGACTGGGCCATCAGAACATGCAGACAAACCATCTTATATAAACATCTTGGGACAAAACTTTTCCTGGGATTTCTAAAATGACTGCAAGAAACCTGACACGTTGAGAATCCCCAAGCTCAATCTGTTAAGAGTCTGACAGGAAGCAGCATACACCTCTCCCCTTTGACAGTGATTTCTGGTCTCTGAATAGTCAGGAGTTCTCAGTAGTAATCCTTTAAGCAAACAATTTTTCAGCTTGTGGAAAAAAGTAACAACCTCAATAGCAGAAACAAGAAAATCATGATTAACAGGCATTAGGAGTGACAGGGTCATTACTACTCTGGTTCAATGTTAGGCTAGGGCAAGTTGATGTAAATGGAAGGATGGGTGAGGCCAGCCTGAAGAACAAAGAAGTCTCCCACACCCTCGCCTTGGGAAAACAGTAGGATTACACCCTGATAAAAGGATTTGGAGTGTTAGAGTTTAGCAGGGACACATGATAGACATGTAGTCTTGGCTCACTTGGGAGTATTGAAGCCTGGAGTAATGGATGGAGGCAACAATTAATAAAAAAAAACAAAACCTGGGCACACTTGTGTCTCTACAAGTGAATTATTGTATCCCCATATCCCTCAAGAGGAGAGTGTCATATAGGGGAAGATGGAGGGACTTCAAAGAATGTTAGAGCTGAGAGGGTGTTTGGAAAGCAAAGTGTTAGAGCACAGAAAGATAAAACTGAAAGGGAATATGGAATAGGAAATACTGGATCATAGAGCATATAATGTTGCCTTTGAAAAAAGGACTTTAGAAAACAGAATGTTAGGATGAAAGAAAATTGAAAAGTCTAGTCTAACTCCTTCATTTGACAATTTAAGAAACTGAGTTCTTGAGAAATAAAGGGACTATTCCTCCATAGCCAGTAACCAGTAGTGGTGGGTCTTGAGCTCAACCTTCTGATTCCAAGTCCAGGTCTCTCTTCGAGACCCAGAACTTTTCAAGGATTATAGACTTCCAAACTTCAGGGGCTAAAAGCTCATGGGAGAGGTCCCATATCCATATTGGTGCATAGTGATGGTGTTGAGGTCAGGAAACCATAAAATGTTGGGGTTTAAAGTTTAGGGGTGTGCGAGATCCCAAAATACCCACACTCCAGGTCCTGCTGAATGAATTCAACTCAAGTCTTCTCTCAGCCAAAGTAAAGCAAAGTTTATCAAAGATTCACCATAATGGGTAGACTCTTTTTTTTTTTTTAAGCAATCGGGGTTAAGTAACTTGCTCAAGGTTACACGGCCAGGTGTTTCTGGGTGGGTGCTAAGTATCTGAGCCCGGGATTGGATCTCCAGGTCTTCTCAACACTCCAGCCGGTGCTCTTACTCGCTGTGCTACCTGGCCGCCCCATAATGGGTAGACTCTTAAGGAGCCTCGGTATCTTTGACACTTGTATTGCCCAAGTGGCCCAGAATAATCTGACCCAGAATGAGTCTGTGACAGATTATTCTCGGCTCCTTCATGGAGGCAAGATGGGTCTTCTATACAGAAAGGTTGTGGGAGGAATCTAGGGGTGGTCTAGAGGAGGAGTTGGGCAGCATCTTCAGGAGGAGCCAAATGAGGTCAGACTCCAGTGATGAGAGATTCAGGGTGGGAAGTAGCTGGAGGCTACCTGGAGATGACAGACAATGGAGAACCAGGCTAGTCTAAGGGTAACAGATTTGGGTGTAGATATTTGGGGAGTAGCTGGACACTGGAGGGCTAGCTAGTAAGAGTAAGAAATTCGGGCCTAGCTATAATGAAAGGATTATGGACTCAGGCAAATGCCTCATCAAATGGGAAGATTCAATCAGAGTTCAAGGGGTTTCCCAGAGCCTGGACCCCATCAGTGGGGGAGGGGATTGTCATGAGAATCAAATTTCCCTAGTCTGTAGGGCATAGAAACTCTTTTGGTGGCAAGCCCTTGGGGAAATTCTGAGAAGGGAATAATTACTATAACTTGCCTGAGCATCATCTCTGCTCTCTGTCTCTGTAGGACCTGGTTAGAATTATTATAAGAAGAATTTTTTGCTGCAGATAGGTGTCAAACTAGATCTGTAAGATTCTTCCCATGGTTGAGATTCTGGCATTCTCAGTCTAAAGACCATTATATTTACACTAAAGCTGTCATTGGTACCCTAGGAGACAGCCATTTCATCAGAGCAGTGGTAAGGGGATACCAGGTTCCAAGATATTGAAAAGAGAGTAGGTGTTGAGAATCTAGACATGGGCAAAGTAGACAGCTCTTCTAGTCTTTGATGACCTTCCCACCTGTGGAACAAAGTCCCCTTGGTGGCTATCAAAACCCCTCAGTTCCAAACCTGCCTCTTCATGAAGGTTTCCCTGACCCTCTCCTCTGGCCTCTCCTAGCTGGAAGGGAAACCTTCCCTCTTTGAACACCCATAGAACTTTCTTAGGGCACTTAAAACATATATGGTGAGTGAGGTACATGCTTCTCCATGAAATTCAGTGATCTTTGATATTACTATTGTCATAGTTTTGGGGCACCGTAAACCACACCCATATAAGACAGTGAACTTAGATAAATGTTGCACATGTTCTGACTGCTCAACTGACCATTCCTGTCTCTCTCCTTAGGCCTCCCTCTTCTATGAGACACAACAATATTGAAATTAGGCCAATTAAAAACCCTGCAATGGCCTCTAAGTGTTCAAGTACAAAAGAGGGTCAATCACTGATGGGTCAAACTCCATTGCTGTCTTATTTTTAAGAAATTTGTCACAGCAACCTCACCCTTCAGCAACCACCACCCTGATCAGCCAGCAGCCATCAACATCAAGGCAAGACCCTCCACCAGCAAAAAGATTAGGATTCACTGAAGGCTCAGATGATTGTTAGCATTGTTTTTTTTTTTAGCAATAAAGTAATTTTTTTTAACATTGCAAAAAAAAAAGATTATTTGAATACTATAGTATTTTAAAGAATTACTGATGTTCATTGTGCTTATATATGTTGTTCCCCATTTAACTATCCTCCACTCTTCCTTTTCCTCATCTTCCCTCATCCATTCAGTTGCTAAGGGTTGTTGGATTTACTTCTACAATATCTCTTAGATTTGTTCCCTTTTCTCTAGTTTACACAATCATCCCCCTAGTTCAAGACCTTGTCACCTTGTTTGGAAACAATGAAGTATTTTTTAAATTAAAATACCTACATTGATTTTTTAGACATAATATTATTGCACACTTAATAGACCGCAGGATGGTGTACATGTAACTTTTATATGCACTGGGAAACCAAAAAATACATGTGATTTGCTGTATCGTGGTAGTCTGTAACCAAACCTGCTGTATCTCCAAGGAATGCCTGTAATGTTGTCATTTAAGTTGTTCTGGGTTTGTTCATTTCACTCTGCATCAGTTCTTAACAAGCCTTTCCTGTGTTCTCTGAAACTACCCATTTTATCATATCTCATGATGAAATAATATTCTATTGCATATACTTAACCCTAATTTGTTTAGTGATTCCCCAACAGGTGGACACCCTCAAAGGTTCCAGTTTTTTGCTACTACCAACAGAGCTACTTTTGAGATATATATATATAGGTCTAATAGGGATCCTCAAGCAGAGACTGGATGGTCACTTGCTAGATATATTATACTGGAGACAAATTGATCTCAAACTTGCTGAGATCCCTTCTGCCATATTCTGGAGAACACCTTATCTTCCTTGCAAGAAAGGATTGGTTTCTTTTTTTTTTTTAATGAGTAATAACCGTAAACACTTGGAGCTAAAATAGGTTATAAAAACTCAAAGTCAGACTCGCATTGTTAGTCATAGCATATTCCCATCTAGACAGAGCCAGCCACACCAGTTGCTTCTGTCCTCTGATCCTGGGGCCTCCTAGCCCCAAAGGGATATTGAAGCATTTAAGAAAGAGAATAATTACCCTCTCTAGCTTTCTCCAGTTTGGGAAATATGACATGTAGGTAAACCACAAAGAGCCTTAGAGAATGGCTTTGGAAGGATGGGATAAATCCACTGGTAAAGAGGTGAATTTGGACTTCATGTTAACTGCCAGGTAAAAATGTATATGGATCTCACCTGTTACAGGGCCAAGAAATAATAACCAGCATTTATACAGTGTTTTAAATTTTGCTAAATGCTTTACAAATATTACCTCATTTTATCTTATAACCCTGGGAGGTAGGTGCTATTATTATCCTATTACAGAAGAAGAAACTAGAGCCAAACAGTAATGAAGTGACCTACCCACAGTCAATATAGCTGGGAAGTGTCTGAGGCCAGATTTGAACTCAGGTCTTCCTGTCTGTAGGGAATGGAATCTTTCCTGTTGGAGGGTACTTGGGGATATTCTAAAAAGAAAATAATCACTATAACTTGCCAGAGAGTTGTCCCTGCTCTCTGTCCTTGGAATACCTGGTAAGAGTTGTTATAGGAAGAATTTGTGTGTGTGTATGTGTGTGTGTGTGTGTGTGTGTGTGTGTGTGTATGTGTTTCAGATAAGTGTCAGACTGGGAGATCTCAAAGCTTCTTCCCATCACTGGGATTCTCTACCAATGACCCACCTGGCTTCCTTCTTTACCACTGCCTCATCTATACTTTGACATAGGTCCTTGTTCTTGGCATCTGGAAAGGCAGTCTAGCATAATGTACAGAGTACTGGGTTTGGTTTCAGACGGTCTTGGCCAGAGGTTCAGCCCTGCAAACTACTAACTATGTGACCTCAGGTAGATCACTTCTTTCCTTGGAAAGGCCTGCCACCCACCATCTTTGCTCCCAGGTACTGATCATTGCTGGAAAAAGTCCTGTACTCATTCAGGTTGTTGACCATGGATGTTCTAAGACTTCAAGTCATAGGAAATCTGACCTCAGCTAAGTTCCCCCTGTTGCAGAGAGAAAATTTTTTCTTCATCTCATCAATTTCTTGTCATGTATTCCACACCTTCCCCCTCCCCTCCCAGGAAATATTCCAAATCTTTCCACTTTTCCTTTGCTTCCTGTCTATCTGATACCAACATTTCCATTTTAACAGTAAACTCTGAAGGGAAAAAAAGTAATTGATAGTCTTTGTTTTTGCTTTCTCACTTTTCAAGGCATTCATTTCTCAAGCCATTGGCCTTTCCATCCCTTTGTTGACATAACTGGAGCTGGCCTATAGTCACCAATGCTCTCTATATTGGTAAGGCCAATTACCTTTCCTTAGACTTCATCTTTGTTCACCTTTCTTTAGTGTCTGATACTACAAACCTAAAGAGTCCTCCTAAGGAATTTCTTCTTCCTTGTTTTCTGTGACATTTCTATCTCCTGGTTCTCCTGCCTGTCTAAACCCTGGTTCATCTTTTTCTTCTCATCCCCTAAGCATGGATATTCCCCAAGAATTATGGATGCTGGGCTCTCTTCTTTTCTCTCTTTCTTCTTTATTTTGTATACTTGCCTGGTTCCTCAAACTCAACATATACAAACTTAACTCATTGCCTGCTTCTCTAAACCCACCCTTCCACCAGTCACTTCTCTGTTCCCTTTGGACCCTTACTCTCCATCTCCCAGAACTTGGGTTTGAAATGATCTTTGGGTGTTCCTTCCACATAACCACCTACATAAACTCAGTTGTCACATCCTGTCAGTCTTACAACTGGAAGATAGAACATGGGATATGGCACCAGGAAGACCATTATTCAAATCCTACCTTAACTATTTACTATGCGACTCTGGGCAAGTCTCTTAATTTCTGTCAGCCTTGATTTCCTCAACTGGAAAAATGGCAATAAATAATAATACAAGGTTGTTGGGTAGATTAATTAAGATAATATATGCAAAGCACTTTGCAAATCTTAGACTGCTGCAATCTCCCTGCTTCCAGTCTTTCCCACCTTAATCCATGCTCCAAACACCTGCAGACATAATCATTTTAATAGTTAGGTCTGACTGTGTAAGTGCCCTGCTAAAAAAAAATCTTCACTGGCTCCCTATTACCCCTAGGATAAAATGAGAACTCATTAGTGAGGCATTTAACGCCTTCCAGCATCTGGCTCCAAGTTGCCTTGCCATGTTACTCACATCAATGTCTTAATTTTCTGATTTGAACTGGACTGCCAGCTCTCCCTGCTCTTGGTGGTAAAGGTCAAGTTCAAAGCACCTGGATAATAGTCAAGTCCAATATAATATAATTATATTTAAATATATTCCCAACAAGGTAAATAGAGATGATCAGTCTCCTCTATTTTTGAAATTTGTTCAGAAGCAAATCACTGGTTTCTTAATCTCATTGAAATGACATCTCTTTTTTCACGCCCCTTCAAGCCCCCACCACATATTTACATTCACGCTCTTATATGTCCGTGGCTCCATTTTTATTCAGTGATTTCTACAAGGAAAGGAAGCATGATGTAGTAGATAGAGAGCAGACCTCTAAGCCAGGAAGACCTAGGTTCCAGTCCTGCCTTTGACACTTTCAGTAACCTTTCAGTGCTCTAGACAACTTTCTGAAACCATAAGTTGCAGAAAGGGTAACAACCTGCTTGGCAGAAGAGTGACTCATCTGGGAGTTCCCTCTGTGAATAAAATCAGAGGTCCAGCCCTATCTACAAGGGCTAGTTCTGGTGAGATGAAATATGGTTCCTTGTGGTTACTAGACAAGGACCAGGCTCTTGCTGGAGGGGACACACTTTTGGGGCTTATGCCATGACTGACACCACATCCATCTACTGAGATGGGTCAGGCCTAATTGGCTACTTTGGTATTTTATATTCCTTTTGGGGAATGTAAACTACCTGTGGACCTGTTCAGGGAAAGTTTTTTGACCCCTTGACTAGTCATGGCCTTGCTTTTGGGATGGCCTATGGCACATATCCTAGCAGGCCTTGGTAAAATTTCTTATCTTCTCTTGGGTGAGGTCCTTGCTGGGACAATCCAGGAATGTCATCAAGCAAGTAGAAGACATTATAGCTGTTTGTAAGATTTCTTTTAAGGAAGCTTGGAGTAGGTAGGGGTGGGTGGGAATCTCCCAAATGGGAATTTTATCTTTGTTGTTACATCAGACATAGAATAACAGCAGAAATTTCTTAAATTGCAGGGGTACATCTATCTAAGCAAATACATATAAAATACATATGTGGGTGTGGGTGTATATATAGATATAGATAGAGATTATGTATACATATATATATGTATATATGTGTATATATATATATATACATACATGTCCAGAGCATGAGAATAGTATTTCAGTCTGGGGAAACTATATTAAAATGGCAGCTGAGGCCCCAAAAGCAACTGTTAGATTGGTCTCAAGTCATGGAAGGTTTAAAAGTGATTACTTAAAATTCAGTCCAAGTGAACAACCCTATTTAAGCTGCCCCTTCCCTCCTCTCCCTTCCCCTCCCTCCCCCCCGTGTATAGGAGACAACTAGATGGCACAGTGGTTAGAGTGACAGAACTGGAGTCAAGAGAGACTCATCTCCTGAGTTCAAATTTGGCCTCAGACACTTCCTAGCTATGTGATCTTGGGCAAGTCACTTAATCCTGTTTGCTTCAGCTTCCTCATCTATAAAATGAGCTGGAGAAGAAAATTAAAAAACAAACAAACGCTACAGTATCTGTCAAGAAAATCCCAAATGGAGTCACAAAGAGTCAGACACAACTGAAACAAATGATCAACAACGACACCCCTCCCCTTAGAGATTGCTATAGACGCTTGCTTAGATACGTGCATCTTTTCTCTTCCCACCAGTATTAGCTCCTCTGTGTAGACTTCTGAGATCTACAAAACCCCCTCCCCACCCACACACCAGCTGGAGGTGGTCTCTCTGTCTCCATCACTTTCTGCCTTGCATTATATTTATCCGTTTACCGGTCCTAACTTCCCGCCTTTCCTTTTCTCCCCTCCCCACCCAAATGACAACATGCTAAGAACAAAATGTCATTTTCACGCCCCAGGAATTCTCTCCCCTCCTGGTTTCCCTGGCTTCCTTCAATCTCAGCTAAAATCTCACCTTCTATAGGAAGCCTCTAATGCTTGCAGTCTTCTCTGATGATTATCTCCAATTTATCCTGCATCTGTCTTATTTGTACATAGTTATTTGCATGTTATCTCTCCCATTAAACTGTGAGCTCCTTGAGGGAAGGGACTGTCTTCTTTGTATCTCCAGAGCTTAACATGTAGTAGGTACTTTATAAATGCTTGTTAGTTGATTTTTTTTTAATTGGGCTTAGCATAGGTCTCACACACAGTAGATTTTCCATATACAGTTGTTGAATGACTAATAGATCACACACAGTGAAACACCCACTTAGTCAACTTCGGAAATTCACTCACCCTGGCAGAGCCTCAGTTTCCTCACTTGTGAAATGGCACTAATAAACCGTCTCCTGATTCCTTCCAAGCACTATTGAAAGAAGCCCATGAGATTATTGATGGGAAACACTTTGGACACACAGGAGGACTTGTGATAAGCCTTCTGTGGGAAGAATAACTGCCCATAAGACCCAGCCCGGTATCAGTGCGGGTTTGGAGAAGGGCAGTGATGAACAGGAAACAACGCCTGAGGCAGGAGTAAAGAAAGCTCATCTCCCAATCCTTGTTTTCCTTTTGCATATAATTTCCTGGGAGTCACACACTGTCTCTGCCAGCAAAATTAGTTCTAAGTCGGTGTTCTGGGGCATCTCTCTCTGAGTTGGGAAGGTTCCTGCTCCATTGGGCTCATTAGTGGCTACACTGTAATGGAAAGAATGTTGGGCTTGGAATGAGGATGACCCTCAGCTTTGCCACCATCTAGCTGCGTGAGCGTGGGTGAATCCCTTCCTCTCCCTGAGTTTCAGTGCCCTTACCAGAGAAAAATGAGCTGTAATTCTACCTGTGTGGCCTACACCATAGAGATGTTTTGAGTAAAGTGCTCCATAAAGAGATACATACGTAGGAGATGACGATGATGATGATAAGTGTTGTCACTCTCTTCTTCTAAACTTTTAAAAATGGGGATCAGATAGAAACAGCCCTGAAACAAGTCACTATGCTGCCCTTATTCTTTTGTATTCAATGTTTATGGACTGTTGCACAGATGGCTGAAATAACCATTTGTTTGCGTGGTTTTTTTTTTTTGGTAATAAAAAAAAAGTATTAGGATATAAGTTCATCCCCTGTAGGGTCACTGAAATCATTCTTGATATAATTCTAGTAGCAGACAGAAGGACAAGAATGATATATACGTCATCCTTTTTCCATCTGATTTTGACATCCTTAGCCAAGTCTCTATACTTTGAAATTTCTTTCATTCCATATAGCTTTAAAAATATGAGGGAGGGAGGAAGGAAGGAAGGAAGGAAAGAAGAAAGGAAGGAAGGAAGGAAGGAAGGAAGGAAGGAAGGAAGGAAGGAAGGAAGGAAGGAAGGGAGGAAGAAAGGAAGGGAGGAAGGGAGGAAGGGAGGGAGGAAGGGAGGGAAGGAAGGAGGGAGGGAGGGAGGAAGGGAGGAAGGAGGGAGGGAGGGAAGGAGGGAAGGAAGGAACAAGGAAAGAAAGAAGGAAGGAAGGAAGGGAGGAAGGGAGGGAGGAAGGAAGAAAGGGAGGAAGGGAGGAAGGGAGGAAGGGAGGGAAGGAGGGAGGGAGGAAGGAAGGGAAGGAGGGAAGGAAGGGACAGAGGGAGGGAAGAGGGAGGAAAGCAAGGAGAGAGGGAGGAAGAAATGAAAAAAAAAATAAGAATCTATTAAGCCCTTATATACTACGTAGTGACAGGGGGCAGCTAGATAGTACAGTGGATAGAGCACTGGGCCTGGAGTCAGGAAGACCTGAGTTCAAATGTAGCTTCAGACACTTAGTTGCTATGTGATCCTGGGCAAGCCACTTAACCTCCATTTGTCTTAATCCACCGGAGAAGGAAATGGCAAATGACTCCAACGTCTCTGCCAAGAAAATCCCATGGATGTGCTATGGCCCATGGAGTTACAAAGAGTCCAAGAACAACAACCATGTAGTAACAGACACTGTGTCTTACAAGCACTTTAGAAATATTATCTCATTGTATCCTTCCAACAAACCTGGGAGGTAGGTTCTATTATTATCCCCATTTTGCAGTTGAGGAAACAGGCATCCTGAGGTTAATGTGTGACCCCATCCCAGGGTCACACAGCTATTAAGTGTCTGAGGTCAAATTTGAACTCAGGTCTTCCTTACTCTAGACCCAGCGCTCTATCCATTGAGCAACCTAACTGCCTGGAAGGTGATATCTATTTAAGATAGTTTTTTTCTCCCATTTTTAATGGTCATTATGAGAAGATGATTGTATGCAATAATTTATTCTGTGAGAATAATCCAGTTTCAATACATCTAATGACTAAGTTGTCCAGGATATCCTAAGGTGTATATTTTTAGTATATAGACTTCTCTGTTTGTCCACAGAAGCTAAAGGAGCTTCTTGTGTGTAAGTCTAGCCAACAGGCCATGTCTTGCTATGTATATAGGAGGTGCTAAATTTTTGAAGCCTACAGTGATATATTTATACAGTTTTAACCATTACCTTGCATATAGTGATCTACATTAATCACTAGACTCCTTAAGGATAACCCTTCTACAATGTCTGGTGGCAATGACCTAGTCCTAAATCACCATCGAAAGAGATCATATTTGTAAAGTGTGCAGTTCCTGGCAGTCAGTCGGTCAATGAACTTTCAAGGTCCAACTATGGGCCAGTCATTGTGTTAAGTGTTGGGGACACAAAAAGTGGCACCTAGTAGTAGGTATTTATTTCCATCCTGCCTGTGCCCCAATCCTCCCTTTTCACAAACAAATCTACATAATTTAGCCATTTCTTTCTCAGGTGCTTTTTTGTTAACATATTGTTGTCTGAACCTGTGTAGACATTACCCATGGAGGGTCTTTTGATTCTGCTTTCAGATCATAGTTGTTTTATTCACTCCATATGGAGACAAGGCACTGCCAGTTCTATTAAACAAATGACATATACCAGTCATCAACCTTTACTATTATTCCATGAAGTGATGTCTGCTTATTCCAGAAGTATTTCAGTAGTTATTTGATCCATCTGCATGTTCTTGAAGAATGTCTACCAATCCTCTCCCTCATTTTTGGTGCAGAAGAAGTATTCATCCTTCAGACTGGCTAAGATGACAAAACAGGAAAATGACAAATGCTGGAGACGATGTGTAAAAATTGGAACACTAATGCTTTGTTGGTGGAGTTGTGAACTGATCCAACCATTCTGGAGAGCAATCTGGAACTATGCCCAAAGGGCTATAAAAAGTGCATACCCCTTGACACAGCAATACTACTACTAGGGCTGTATCCCAAAGAAATCACAGAAGTGGGAGAAGGACCTGTATGTACAAAAATATTTATAGCAGCTCTATTTGTGGTGGCAAAGAACTGGAAATCAAAGGGATGCCCATCAACTGGGAAATGGCTAAACAAGTTGTGGTATATAAATGTAATGGAATACTATTTCCCTACAAGAAATGAGGAGTAGATGGACTTCATAAAAACCTGGAGAGAGTTATATAATCTGATGCTGAGTGAGGAAAGCAGAACAAGGGGAACTTTGTATGCCATTACAGACACATGTATGTGTGATGACCAATTTTGATAGACTGGACTCTTCTCAGCAATACAAGGTTAGAAGATGACTACAAAAGACTCATGATGGGAAGGGATACCCACACCCACAGAAGTCTGCAGACTGAAGCAAGCTATTTGCTCTCTCTCGTTTGTGTTTTGTTTTGTTTTGTTCCTTCTTTCTCATTGTTCACTCCATTGGTTATAATCCTTTACAACATCACTAATGTTCAACGTGAAGGTATTTGTGGAACCTATATTTGGATGCCACTGTGGAAGGGAGGGGCGAAGAGGGTGGGGGAGAAAATCTGAAACTCAAGAGGGTAATTCCTACATTGGGTTCATTGATTCTCTTTGTTTTACTCATTTCTAATATTCTGATTAAAATTTTTATATTATGAACTTTTTAAGTTACTCCACTGAGGTATATAACCAATGGTGAAATAAAGAGAAAGAATTTTTCTACTAGGACTATATCTGCCCCAAGATCTGACTGGGTAATTAATCCACACAAATAAACTCTAGACCAACCAGAAGACTGATGCCACTGGGAAGGGTGGTGGTGGTAAAGCTTAGCAACCATATACACATGGCACTTTTAAGCTTAATCGGCATTAATAACATTTTTTCCATCACTTTATCTGGTCTTGACAATCAACAAAACAATAAAACAAGTCCTGATTTGTAGCATTTGCTGATTTCCAAGGCACAAATGCTCACTCTGAAAATTTAACAGAAGCCAGTCAGTCAGAGCTGCCTCAAGCATTCCACTGCAACATCACTGGCAAAGAGTCAGAGCTGAAGGTAGTCAGCTAGCTTTTAGAGCCAGAGAGGAGAGAAAGCTGGCTGCTGGCCTAGAACCCCTTTGGGTGGCTCCTTTGGAGAATGCACCCGTATTGGGCAGCACCTGATCTTTACTGAACAGGGGTAGGCCTTTTCTTCACTAAGAATTATGCTAAAGAAAGCATGGAATCCTAGATCCTGAACTTGAAGGGACCCTAAGGGCAGGAGTATCCTGCACATCCTCCCTGATAGGGAAAGACCTTGTGACAGTTAGGTGGGCAGTGTGACATACTCATTTCAGTATCAGGGGAAAGCAGTAGTACCCTTTGAGGTACATTTCTCTTGATTTCCCCTTTCTCCCTTTTAATGCATTCTAGGGAGGAGGCAACTTGGTCCAAGGGACAAGTTAATTGTCAAGTGGTGCTAGAAATTCCAGTTTACCCTTTCAATGCCTCCTTGTTATACTGGCAATTTCTGGAGCATTGCTTAATAAGAAAAGTTCTAGAACTCGTTAGAAAGTCTGTGTTCAAATTCTGGCTCTGGTCTTTATGAGCACTGTGATCTTAGTTAAGTCACTTTCCTCCTTTGGGTCTGGGTTTTCATTTTTGTTAAATGGTGGGATTAGATCAGATAATTTCCAAGATCCCTTCCAATTCTGATGTTCCACATCCTAAGCTCTTTTAGCTGTGACGGATCCGGCCACCTACAAATGTTAGGAGGTGCTATTCTATTGTGAAATGCATGTTTGTTGCTCTAATTTCCTGGATAATTCTTCTCATTTGCTTTGCCTAAAGAGATCTTGTCTTGAAAATAACCCAGGAGAAATTTTTGAAAAATGTTCTTCATGGCTGAATTAATAGGGATCTTGATCCAGAAATTTGGGGCCAGTCTTATAGGATTTGAAAGAGTAACATTCAGACCCTGAAAATGCCTTGAGGCATCACACTTAACACTTTTCTGATGGAGAAGGGAGAAGAGTCAAGACTTGGAGTCAGTATTCACTGAGACTCCCAAAACATGCCTTGAAGATTAGTGCACCTGGCTCTATATGCCAGCTCAAGTCAAAGCAAGTCAATAAACATTTATTAAGTGCTATATTAATGAAAGATGATACTTTCCCATATTCCAGTTTGGAAAAATAAGAATATGATGAGGTTAAGGAGAGCTAAAGTGTTCTAGGAAAAGTCACTGAAAGAAATCACTTTCAGCTAGGGTGAAAAGGCCTAGCCCTGTTCAATAAAGACCAGGATAAGTTCTCCAAATGAGCCACCAAAAGGAAGGCTTCATAGATTGGGGATGGCTGAGCACGGCTGCAAAGAAGGAAAGAATTTCATGAGGCAAATACATGGAACCAAGTCGTTCCAGGGATGGAAGACACACCAATGCACAAAGTTCAGAGTAGACTTCTTCCCCCCAATCAGTCAAGCAATCAATGAACATTTAATGGGTACCTACTGTATAACAGGCATTGTACTAAGTGCAAGGGTTCTGTGTAACTACGATATCACTTTCACTTCATCCCCTCTCGTCTATTTTTCCTGTTATCCTCTTAACTCGGACCTGACTTTCTACACTAAAAAGTGTAAAATAATCAACTAATCAACCAACAAGCATTTACTGGGCACTTACTATCTTCCAGGCACTGTGCTAGTTGCTGTGGATGCTAAGACACAAATAATAAATCATCCCCATAGTTGGAAAGATAGTTGAAGTCACACTATGGAAGCTTAAGAGTTTAACATTTTTCCCCTCGGTTTTCTATTAATTAATTTATTTTTAGTTTTCAACATTCAGTTTTGTAAGATTTTGAGTTCTAAATTTCCCCCCTCCCCAATCTGGCTATACATACACAATCATATTAAACATATTTCCACATCAGTCATAACATTTTTAAAAGGTAGAATGGAAGAATTGAATGTTTTTGAGCAGGGGATTAATATGGTTAGGCCAAATGGTAACCAAAATTTTTTCCACCTGAGGCATGAAGAATATGGTAGGGATTGCAGGGGGTGCAAAGGTCAGTTCAAAAGAAGATTCTGTTATACTGAAAGAGTGGATGGTCTCCAGACTCTAATATTCATAGGGTTTGGGGAAAATGATAGACTTTAGAAGAGAATTACTGTGGTGACAATGCCCCAGGAAACAGGGAGAGGTGGTCTGAAAGCACATATGAAGGCCAGGGGGGGATTTTGAGGCAAGGTATAGGGACAATGATCAAAATAAAGATGAAGCATAGCCTTCCAGGTGTCAGTACCCCAGGCCAAAGCTCTACTTGCCCCCTCCTAGTTTCATAGCTGGCAAGAACCTAAGCTTTATGCCTTCCCTACAGAACTCTACACCCAGTTGGTGTTTAATAGATAGTTATTGAGTTAAGTTGATTGGAGTCTAATTGAAAAGCCTCTGGGAGGATAGAGTGTGTCTCTAACTCATTGGGTAGTTCCTGGGAGAGGGTTTGGAAATGCATCTACATATTTCCAGAACAATATTCTTCTAGTCACCCAGATGTTTTCTCTCCAAGATGCCCTAAACTCAGATGTTTCCTTGTCCCCAGATCCATGGCCCTGAGTAATATAACCTGGAACTCCCCAGGGAACAGGTTTGAGTGGGTTCTTTAACAATAGACAGTTTTTTTTAATATATGTTTTGTATTTATCTATATATGTTTATATTGTTGCCCTGATTTGAATGAAAGCTCCCCAAGGGCAGGTCCACTTTGATTTTGACTGGCATACAGTAGGTGCTCAATAAATGCTCCCTTATTGATGAATTCATTGATTGGCTGAAACATCAGAGTCTGCTCCCAAACAGAGGGAAGATAAAGCAGGTCAACACAGTCAAGACTATTGCCCCGCCACTGGCAGTCACATGGGCCACTCCATTGCTGTTGCACAGGGTGTAGTTACAACACTGTGATGTCACATGGACCACGCCAAGTGTTGTGTTGGACTGCTCACAGGTGGAAGAACATTTCTGGATGACATTTTCAAACTTGTAGGTATCTAGAAAAAGAAGGAAAACCCAAGAAACGTTTCAGAAAATCTTCACCATTAACATTGAACTCCAGCTCACTCAAGACACAATGCCTATTCCCAAGAAGTTTCCAACCCAATTAAAAAAAAAAAAAGGACGCACATGCAGATGACTATAAAACATGAAAACCAACAGAGGGCAATCAGGGAAGGTTTCCTCGAGGAGGTGGTACTCCTGCTGAAAATTTAAAAAAAATTTCAAGGGTTAGTGGAAATTCAACTAGTGAAGAGGAGAGGTGGAAGATAGTCTAGCTATAGGAAAATGAGTGCACATAAGTGCCAAGCTGGAGGTAAGAGAGCTCACTCCGGACATGGGAAGGGGCAAATTGTTGTTCATTTTGGTGGGAAACTATAGCACAGAGAGGAGTAATGGGAAATAAGGTTGGAAAGGTCAGTTGCTGGTAAGCTGTGAAGACCCTCAAACAACAGGGAAAGGAATTTGAATTCTATTAAGTTAGATGATAAGAAGGAGGTATTGGAGGTGAGAAAGAGTGGATGGGTGAGTGGATGGATGGATGGACGGATGGACGGATGGACAGATGGATGTATCAATAGAACAATAGATGTCGATAGAGCTACCTTTCTCAATATATACATATATACATATGTGTGTATATGTATTTGCTGCAAATATGTATGTACATATATGCGTGCACACATATACACATATATGCATACACGTGCATATATGGTTGCTGCAAATATGTATGTGTGTATATATACACATATATACATGCACACATACTCACACATATATATGCACTCACACACACACACACACACACACACACACACATATATATATATATATATATATATATACCTACATACATACACACACATACACATACACATAGTGTAATACGTGTCAATTATTTGCAAGAGGGAGGGAAAGTAGACTCAGGAAAGTCGATTAAGAGACTAATTCAAAAGACCAAGCTACTGAGGGCTATGTTAAAGTGCGATGGTGTGAAGCTGGTGTGGATACGAGCTCACTGATATGATGTTGGCTCTCATTAATGGAGTCTTCTCACTGAGTCTTCATGAGAGTGAGAAGCTTTATTACCTCAATGGAAGTCTGAGGCAGCATGGCCTCCTGTAAGAATTCTGCAGGGAATCACAAAACTTAGCTGTTAGCCCTGCCTCTGATAAAGATGAATTCTGTCATTTTATTTTAGATTTAATGTCTTAGAGACATTATCTCATCTGTAAAATGGAGGTAATAATTTTTATAATATTTTATAATTACTTTATGTAATAATGTATAATTATATATGATATATTATAATTATAAATAATAAATAATAATAACTTATAATAATCTACCCTGTTCATGGTGTGTTTATGTTTTGTACATTGTATACTCTAAATTTTTACTTCTCAAACTTTTTGCTCTCAGGACCCCTTTATACTTTTAAAAATTATTGAGGATTCCCAAAAAAGCCTTTGTTTGTATGAGTCATATCAATCAAGATTTGTGACATTATTATTAAAACTGATAATTTAAAATATTTTTAATTCATTTTAAAATAACAGTAATAAACCTATTTCATGTCAACATCATTTTAATGAAAAAAAACTATATTTTCCTAAACAAATCAATGAGAATGGCATTATTTTACATATTTTTGCAAATTTCTTTATTGTATAGCTTAATAGAAGACAGCTAGCTATATTCTAATATTTGTTTCTATTTCACTGTTATGTTATTTTGGTCAAAGTTTATAAAGAGAATCTGGCCTCATATTGATCTAGAGTTGGAAAGGGGAAGAGTATTTCAATAAACAAAAAATATCTTAGTATTTTTATAAAAATAGTTTTCAACTTAAGGATCCTCTGAAAGGGACCCCAAAGGGGACCCCCAAGTATCTGGGAACCATACTTTGAGACCTAAATAAACACCTGTTAAATCAAAGATCATAATATGAAAGTGTGTTGAAAAGATAAAGCTTTTGGTGTCTGTATTCTCTTTGTATCTACATGTTGCATTATATATATATTTTTTATTTTGTTAAACATTTTCCAACCTAAATATGCTTAACATGATTGTACATATATAACTTATATCAAATTGTTTGCTATCTTGGGGAGGGGGAAGGGAAAGAGGGAGAAAAATTTGGAACTCAAGATTTTACAAAAATAAATGTTGAAAACTATCTTTACATGTAATTGGAAAAGAAACAAAATATTATTAAGGAAAAAAAAACATTTTCCAATCTACATGGAGAACTGAGATTTGAGTATTCTTGCCTCTTCCCTGGTCAGTGCACCTTTGCTATCCTTGCTCATGTTTGAAGTCACATGAGCAAACCTGGACACCATACCTTAAGAAACACATGGACTACCTGGAAAGGTTGTGGACCAGAATGCAGGAGGGAGGCAGAGAAGGAAAGGGAACAGGCATTTATTAGGCACCTACAATGTACCAGGCACTGTACTAAACACTTTACAATGTTTTTCTCATTTGATCCTCACAACAATTCTGGGAGGTAGGTGTGTTATGATCTTCACTTAACAGGCGAGGAAACTGAGGCAGACAGAAGTTAAGTGACTTGCCCAGGGTCACATAGCAAGGAAATGTTTGAGATTGGACTAGGTCTGATGCAAACAAGTTAAAAGAACCAGGGATGGTTAGACTAGAGAAGAGAAGATGGAATGGGGAGATTAGGCATTAACATTCTAGTTGCCTTATTCTAAAGGGCAGTGATGATACAGAGGGGAAAATGCATTTCGTTTGTTTGCTTCCCTTTTGTCTCAGATATTGGCTTTGAAAGTGGCCCTGCTTTCTATCCTACCTGGTATGCCAGATACTTATAGTTTCAGAAAGTACAATTTTAGCTTGGAGGCACCCTATTTTCCAGACTTAAGGCCCAGCAAGCAGGCTGTGCCCTGGGCTTGGCATAGCAGCAATCCTTTCCACTTTCAATGATCCTATCCTCTGGCAAAATGTATTGTTCCTACCAATTGCCAGGTGTTCACTGCCTCCTATTTCCCAGGGACCTGAGAGCTGTCCATCACTTTGCTTGACTTGCTCACAATCCCTGTTCCTTGTAACAGCTAAGTGAACCAAACCAGGTACTGTACCCCTCTGTGAGACAATCAGCTTGGAGACTGTTCCCACAGGACCCAGGAACATCTGTTTTGTCTATACCTGAGCCTCCCATGGGAAACTGCTGCTCAAGACCTAAGAATGATTATGCTATAGTCCAGCCCACTAATGTACATTATAAGCATTGCCTGTACCCCAATGTGTTAAGCCCTCCTTCTGGTGGGGGGAGGGGTCCCTTGCTTGAAAGTCACTTTCCTAACTCTGAAATAAATTATACTGATTATTTGTGTCCTGACACACCTACCTCTAACCTGCTCTGTTCAGGCCCAACCATTCCTAGGTTAGAGACGGTCCCATCTGGACTGCATTCAAAATTCTGTTGACATTAATTGGTGGCAGCGGTTCATAGGGTGGACGTGGAGGTGAAGCTTTGAGCTCTCCACTGTGAGTGGGAATGGACTAGGTGCCACTGGAGCTTTCTTTGGAGTCCAGACCCCCTCCTCATCTGGTAAGATCACTGCTCTCACTCCTGTTCCATTATCAGCTCACTCTTAATTGAGCTCACCTTTTCATTGTGAGGAAAACCCCAGAGCCCCTCCCTTGACCTGGTTCTGGTAAGGTATTGTATGCACTCCTCTGATTCTTTGTCCAGGCCTGGTAAATTTGTTGCTGTGTGCCTCTGTTTTTTTTTTATTTCTGTACACTTCAGCACTGTGCTCTCCCCGCCCCCCTACCAGTAAGCTCTTACTTGCTTCTGTTCCAGCTTTGACCACCCTTCAGTCTAAGAGAGTATTCAGATGGCTACTGGTATACCTCTGAAATTTGGCCCCTCTGCACACCTCTGGTAATGACTTAAGCACAGGCCTTTGTTTGTTTATTTTTTTTTCCTGAATGCTTCCAGTAAATTTGCAAATTGCATAATCCTCTGGATTTTATAATCCCTTACACCTCTGGTTTCTGTGCCTTTTGTCAACCTGGTAAAATAAAATCTGTGCAGTTTTGTTGTTTGTATTTGTCTTGTTGTTTTGTCTGTGTTGGTGTCTCTATAAGATGCATAATGCCCCATAGGGACTTTAATAGCTGAAGCAGTTGTCCCAGTAAGAGGGACTAACCCCTGCATTAGGCTTTCTGTGGGAGATTAGGTTATAAAAAAAACTATGACACTTTTTTTTTCCTGTCATTTCAACCACTGGCCAAGTTGGAATTACAAAAGTAAAGTCAGATAACCAAAGTTGCAAAACCACTAAAAACATCTTAGCAGACCCTGGAAGTCTGGAAATTAATCATTAAAAGAGTTTGGAAATTAGCCATTTTTTTTAAGATTGCAAGAATGAGCTCCTGAGACTTTGAAGTAATTACAGAAACTCTCTTTTGAAATATCTTTGTAAGTTTTGAGGTACTACTCTGTAGGATTTGTTTTAAGGAAAAATAAGGATCAAATCTCATGAAAGTTTTTAAAAGGGTTTTTTTTTAAAGTAATTAGCAAGATTAACAATTTCATTGTTCTAGATCAATGAAGGAAAACTAGTTGGCAGAAATACCTGAATGAAGAAAGTGAAGAAAAAATAGATAAACACTTTGCACTTTAAGGCCTCCTCTTGTTAATCTCCCCTCCCCAGTTCAGAGATCTTCTCCCTTTTATTCTGTTAATACAGAATATACCCTCATATCAGATCATATTAATAAAAGAAAATACTGGAGAATTGTAGAGAAACTTAGTACATCCTGCCTATCCTACCCCAGCAGCTGCAAGTGGCCCCAGAGCCTGCAATTGTATGGGGGTGGGGAGCAGCAGTGGGGGTCAGATCCCATGGCCAGCATTTACCTTGCCCTGCCACTGGGAACTAGGACCAATGGGAAAGTCCTGGCACCAGCCACCCCAGCTTCTAGGCAGTGCCTTCTGCTGCACCCCCAAAGCCCAGTCAGTGGTTTACAAGTTCCCCAGCCCTTGGCAGGTCCTGCCAAGCTGCTGCCAGGGAGGGTCCATGTGCCCCTGTAGAACCTAGGGTTCTATGAAGTGGAGAAGTCAGACAGCCTCTGTCCTTGGTAAACCCACCCTTCTCTGTTCTGGTTGCAGAAACTTATGAGTTGTGTAATCCTAAGCAAGTTCTCTCTGTTTGCCCCAGTTTTCCTGATTTGTTATTATTATTTCTTTAATTGAATGTAATTGCTCTATACCTGATAACTCTAAAGTGGTTTTAAAAATTCCAAAGGTAATAAGATTAATGATTTTATATGTTATAATTTGGAAATGCAATTGATGTTTTAGGAAGTTTATTGTTTGTGTTATTATTGCATTTCTAAATTGTATTTCTAAACCTATATTGTGAAATTTGAGAAACCATTGTAAGCCATTGTTAGACAAAACTTTCCTTTTAATCTGGATGCTATTAGATTATGAACTGGACTTTTAAAAAGGTGATAGAAGGGGTGGCCGGGTGGCTCAGCGAGTAAGAGCACTGGCTCCAGTGTCGGGATGACCTGGGGATCAAATCCGGGCTCCGACACTTAGCACCACACCCAGAAATAACTGGCTGTGTAACCTTGAGCAAGTTACTTAACCCCGATTGCTCATTAAAAAAAAATTTTTTTTAAAGATGATAAAAATTGGGTATTTAAAAATTTAAATATTTTATGAGGCATATTTAATTATAAGATAGGTAATACTACTACTAATGATAATAATAATAATATTTACTCTAATAGCAAATTTCATTTGAAAATCTTGGCTATTATGAAACTGTATAAGGTGGTTTAAAGATGTAGCTTCAACATATTAATGATGAGTCAAACATTGGGTATTTGCTGCATGTCTGAAGTCCCAGAATATGGGTAGTTTTAATTTATAAGTAAAAGATTAATAAAAGTGCTAATTGTTAGATAAACATCAGGAAAGATATTCAAGCCCTAAGTGGTTAGTTTGTGGTTAGTTAAATTTTGCTATTTGAGGTAAAAATTTCTGGGACTATAATTTATTATTGTTTTGAGCTTTGATTATCAGGGTAGTTGTCTGAATTATCATGAAGTCAGTAGTAGAAATGGTATGTGCAGCAGTCTAGGAGCTGCTTATGGGTGGATGTCTGCACCTGAGAAAGGTTTTGGGGACAACCTCAGACATGGCCCAGGTAGGATTCACCTGACTCTATTTCCTCATTGTGCTATTTCCTTTCTGAAAAGGAAAATGATCCACCTGGTTAATCCTAAGCTTTGCCTTTATACCCTTTGACTATATGATTGGCTCAGATATGAGTCACACCTAGAATCAAACGGTGCTAAGGGAATTCTTCCCCTCTCGGGGTATGATATATGGCATTGTTATAACTATATCCCTCTTTTTCCTTTTATAGCTAATTTCTATAATCAAGAAATTTTAAGTACAATACTAAACCTATAATAGGTTAATATTAGAACATCTCTGACTTACTATAATAAGTATGAACATCTTACCATTTTGACCTATATTTGTGTTCAAATTATAATATAGGGATAATATCCTACAAAGTGGGAATTGATTAGACAAAGTAATAAGACAAAGGAGTAATGTGAAAGTTTTCTAATTAAATAGAACAGTAAATTTTGAAAAAGCAACAGGATTAGACTATTTTCTCTAAGAACTATATATTTGATTGACTTCCATAATTTATCTATCATGGAAATTCAGACTTTGAGTTTTAGTAGTAAGCTTTAGTAATAAATTCTCAATATTGGATTGTTTTCATTAATTAAGGATTAACTGGATTTTACACATAAACTATATTAACAGTAGCAAAGAAAGTGAAATTATTTTCCCATTTTTTAAAGTATCTGTCTGATAATCTTAAAGAACAGAAGAGTTCATTTTCAGTTAGACCCTCATAAAATTTCAAAAGATTCTTATTTCAGGTACAAGATTTAGGAAAAGGATAGAAACAACAAATGGTAAATGAACTGAAATTCTCTGAGGTTTCAAAATTGGAGAACCAAATGTAAGTGATTGCCTTAAATTACATTAGCTAAAAGATATTTAGGGACCAGATAACTATATGAGACAGCTGGGACTCAAAATGTGCTAGTTTAATGGATATTGAGAATGGATTATGAGGGTACAAAGAGATTTGATGTTAATTAATATTAGTGATAACTGTTGTATTGTTTTGTTTTTTTTTTGTTCCAAGATGTTTAAGTTTTCTTGGTTACCTTGATAGCATGTAAATCTCCCTTCTCAGAACCAGTCCATTGTAAGCCCTCTAAGAAGTGTGATCTGTACTAGACTTAATGTAATTATGTCTTATCATTTTCTCCCCTATATTCTCCCCCCTTCCCCTTTCTGCTTGTAAGACCTGGGACACACTTCCCCAATAGGTCCCCTTAAGAATTAACTCCCTGGATGACACCTTTCCTAGCTCAACTGGCTTCTCACCACATCTTGGCTTATACCTGCCTTTCCTTTATTGACCATAAGGGCAGGGGTTATTTCAGAATCCCTCCCTTTGACCAAAAGAGGGAAATGTTAAAACATTTTGGAGGCACCCTGTTTCCCAGAGCTAAGACCCAGCAATCAGGCTGTGTCCTGAGCTTGACATAACAACAATCCTTTCCACTCTGGACAATCCCATCCTCTGGAAAAGTGTATTGTTTCTACCAAGAACCAGGTGTTCACTGCCCCCTCTTTCCTAGGGACCTGAGAGCCATCCATCACTTTGCTTGACTTGCTCACAATCCCTGTTCCTTGTAACAGCTAAGTGAACCAAACCAGGTACTGTACCCCTCTGTGAGACAATCAGCCTGGAGACTGTTCCCATGGATCCCAGGGATGTCTGTATTGTCCACACCTGAGCCTCCCATGGGAAACTGCTACTCAGGACCTAAGAATGGTCATATTATAGTCTAGCCCACTTATGTATATATAAGTATTGCCTGTACCCCAATGTGGTAAGCCCTCCTTCTTGGGGGGGGCACATTTCTTTGCTTGAAAATGATTTTCCTCACTCTGAAATAAATTATACTGATTCTTTGTGTCCTGTCACACCTACCTCTAGCCTGCTCTGTTTGGGTCTGACCATTGCCAGGTTAGAGACCTTTCCAGTCTGGATAACATTCAAAATTCTGGTGACAAGCTTAAATAAATCTTTTCTTTCTGGCCATCTAGCAGTGTAAACTAGTCCAGTGTAAACAGAGGAGAGAGAAAACATGGGAGTTTTCTAGAGAACTAGGAAGCAATGGAAGGAGAAGGGCAGGCATCAATTCTATCAGCTCAGTATTAGGAAGACCCTCTGAACAATTGCATTGTCCAACAAAAAAATGGGCTGCCTTGGGGGAAGCCCCCCTAAATCTTTTGGCTGAGGTCAGAAAACCACGTCAGGGGGAACTCTGGGAGGAGGGGGAGCAGGATTATTGCTCTGGGAGGAATTAGACTAAGTGAGTCAGTTGGTTCCTAAGGTCCCTTTCAACTTGGGATCTGTGATTCCATGATGACTTTGACTTCCTTTCTAGCTCTGGGATGCTGGGATTCTCTCAGTCTTCTCACTGGGACTTGTGACAATGGTTTCACCAGTCAAAGAAACTCCTTGTTAAATCTCCTGAGGTTAAAATCTTAATAATTCTTAGCATTTTACATATTACTTTAAGGTTAGTAAAGAACTTTACAATTACCAACTCTCCTTTGATGCTGGGAGGTAGGGTACTATGATAGGTACACTACTATGATTCTCATTTTACAGATGAGGAAACTAAAACAGGCAGAGGTCAAGTGACTTGCCCAGGGTTGCACAGCTAGGAGATGTCTGAGACTCAGGTCTTCCCTATTCCAGGTCCAGTATTCTATCCACTGGGCCATGCAGCTGTGTATCTTGTCAGCTCCACAAAGATGATGAAATGGAAGAACCATGTTTTCTCCTTTGTGGACAACTTCCACTAAAAAACCCAGTAGCAGAAAGTGGAGACGTGGGTATTAGGGCTAGGGCCATAATAGATAATAGGGTTATGATAGATAAGGGTAAGAAACATGGAACATGGAGAATTGGGCCTTATGGGCCTTACAAGCATTCCACCTCTACAGTCAACAGAATTCAAATCCAGAACTCTTGACTAGGTTTGGAGCACAGAACTAGATGCCTCCTTAAAGTCTTCTCTGACCTACCTCCATAACTACCTAAAGTTATAAGAGAATCCCAAGACTAGTAAGTACTGTTGAGATATAAGTGGTTAGTGAGAGGCAATGAGTGGGGTGTGGTGAGAAGAGCTAATAGTTAGGAGACCTGGATTCTGGGTGGAAATGGTGGGAAAAGCCATTTCCTGGCTTTGGGCCAGTCATTCCTCTTTAGGGAGCCTCAGTTTCCTGTTCTGGGAGATAGGGATGTTGAACTAAATGATCTCTATGCTTCCTTTAAATTCTGACATTCTAAATTCTAAGGTCCCTTCTAATCCTTATGTTCCATGTTCTGTGGTCCCTCTCAACTCTGACATTATATGATATAAAGCATCTCCCACTTACAGTTTATATTTTTCTGTGCTCTAAGGAAATAGAGTCCAACCCAAATATAAACAGATCTCTGTAGGTCATATATTGACTTAGAAAATCACAAATTAACATTATCAATATTGCATTGTGTTTTAAAATGTATTTTGTTAAGAATTTCTCCATTATATTTTAGTCTGGTTTGGGTAGCATTCAGTTTTTCTGACTCTTTGTTGCCCTGAGTTTACTGCCTCTCTAATGTTGCAGGCTATACACTATCATAGTCTACATTCTTCCATGCTCTGATACCCCTCTGAGACCCCTCCAGGCTCCCACCTATTCTATATTGAGCCAATGGTATCAAGTAGTACAGGGTAAAGTCCCATTTACTTTTTCCCTCTTTTGCTTCATGTAGAATTGGGTCAAATACTATACAAATATAGAGGGTTATTGAGAAAACTGTATGGCCTTGTGGAAAGAGCACGAAATCTGAGTTAAATACTAGCATCAGTTTCAGGGTCTGCTGGGTAGATAGATAAACTATGAAAGGTTCTGGGTTTAGATCCTATATCTGATGTTTGTTAAGTCATTTTTTCACTCATGTCCAACTCTCTATGATCCCATTTGAGGTTTCCTTGGCAAAGATACTGAAGTAGTTTGCCATTTCCTTCTCAGATCATTTTACAAATGGGGAAACCGAAGCAAAGAAGGTTAAGTGACTTGCCCAGGGTCATACAGCTAATAAGTTTCCAAGGTTGGAATTGAACTCAGGTCCTTCTGACTTAAGGACCAGCATTCTCTCCACTGCACCATCTAGTTAAGTCTGATGTTTACTCCCTGTGTAATCTTCAGCAGGGCTCTCCTTGGTTCTCAGTTTTCTCATCTGTTAAATGTGGGTGGCTGGACTCCATGGTTTCTAAGGTCCCTTCCAGCACAGTATCTAGTACATAGTAGGTGTTTAATCAATGCCAGCTGACTGACAAACACTTAGTAGGGGCATGACTCAATGAAAGGCCCTTCCCTTCTCTGTCTTAGCTTTCCCTGTATAAAGCAAGGATTGTGACACATGTGCCCTGCATGTCTTTACAGGTCTTAGTCAACCTCAGATGCCTATAGGAATTGGTGTTGCCATTATTGTTATTGCACACACATGCATACACACATATATGCATATACAAATACACATATGCACACACACATACCTACACACATACACACCATTTCTCTTAACACAGCAGAAAAGCAAGGGAGGAGAGAAGCAATGATCTGGATCTTTCTGGATAAAACAGTACATGCATCGGAAATAGCTGGTTATTTAGATTAGAATGCCTTCCTTCTCAGTGCCCATCTTCCCTGCCACCTCCAACCACATGTGTTGGCACAGGTCAAACAGGAAGCAAACAATCTGAAGCCACTGGGGGAAAGGTGTATTTGAGAAGTCCTAAATGCTGTAATAAGGCTTCCATCCTCTAAGCCTGCTTATAAGCTGAGGCATGTACTTTCTTGTCTTGGACTTCAAGCAAATGGGAAAAAGGTGAGGGAGGTTACTTAGTTACTGAAGAGAAAGAAAAGCAAGGAAGGAAGGAAGGAAGGGAGGGAGGGAGGGAGGGAGGGAGGGAGGGAAAGAAAGAAAGAAAGAAAGAAAGAAAGAAAGAAAGAAAGAAAGAAAGAAAGAAAGAAAGAAAGAAAGAAAGAAAGAAAGAAAGAAAGAAAGAAAGAAAGAAAGAAAGAGAAAAGGAGGGAGAGAGGGAGGAAGGAATTAAGGCGGGAGGGAGGAAGGAAGGAACTCCCTGGAGCTTTTTAAGCACAGGCTGGATGACCATTCATGGGGAAGGCTGCTAAGGGTCCTTATTCAGGCATGAAATGGAAAAGGTGGCCCCTAAGTTCCCTTCTGACTCTGGGATTCTATGATTCAGTGAAATACAAAGCAGTCCTTGCCCTTGAGAAGGTTACAGTCTAAAGAGGAGAAAAAGAGTAACACCAACTGTCCCTCTAGCACAGGACTTGACTAACTAACCCCCTTTGAATAGGCTTCGGGCTTCCTGATCGTTTAGTAGAAAGGGGACTCTCTTAGAGTCAGAAGACCTAGCTAGATTGAAGGTTCTGGGTTGGACACCAACTCAGTCTGAGCCGTCTGAGCCTCAGTCTCCTCATCTCAAAGATGGGTGTGATGATTCTGTCACCACTCACCTGAAAGCCATTCTAAGGAAAGCATTTTAACTATGAAATTTTGAGCAAGTTTTAGGTGGGGAGATATTACTCACACGCAGGAATAACTTAGTAAGCAATATGACTGAGTTATCAAATACCAGAGTTCAAAGGGATATTAGAGACCCAGCCCTAATCTCTTCATTTTTCAGAAGAGGAAAATGAGGCCCAGAGGAGGGAAAATGATGCAGCCAAAGTATCACAAAAATGTTAGGTCAAACTGAGGCCTCTTGGAAGGTCAGCATTATTTCCACCATACCACAATTAAGGGCGGTGGACACTAAGTGTTTTTGGAGTTACAGGGGTGGAGGGTGGGGCAGGGAATAAAACCAATCTAATCTGTTGGTTGGTTCCAAGTCAGTAGAATGAAAGAAAGTTGGTTTTGTTTCTGTAGGCTTGTTTGTTTTACTTTTGTCCTGGTTGTTTGGACTCTGGATGACTGGGTATATAAGTGGACTGATAGTTTTGGAACTTATCCAGGGGAATGCTGATAAACACTTAACAACTAGCTTTCCAAGGGGGAGAAATGTAACCAAGACTCACTTGTAAGTTTAATATGCATTATTATACATACGATTTTCTTAAGTTTAGACTATCAATAAAATGATAAATCAAGTCTTATTTTGTAGCATTTACTGATGTCCAAGATGTAAATGCTTACACTGAAAATTAATGATGAATTCCAGCACATCCTTGAACTGGCCCCACTTTCCACTCCACTGTGTAAGCCAGAGAGTTACAGAGACACTCAGAAAGGACAGCTCTGGCTTAAAGGACACCTTTCCTATCCGGGCAGCTAGAAGTGAACAGGATAGGAAAACACATGGAAAAGTTAAGGACATTATTGTAACCCAAGTGTTACTACTGTTCTTGTCCTCCCACCCTAAACTAGCTACCAAAAGCAAGCAACGCCCTTTGACTCATTTGAGGATCATAACTTCTCCTTTCCCTCAACTACCCTCCTGTGGTGGAACGCTCCAAAATTCCCCAAAGGGAGGAATCAAGAGTAACAGAACAACATTATTAGAGCCAGAATGGTTTTAAAATACAGAATTTCAGAGTTGGGAGGGGCCTTAGACTCCAGAATGTTTGGACTGGGACCTTAGAACAGAGAACATAAGAGCTTAGAAGGGTCTTAGAACATACTGTATCAGAGCTGGGAGGGGCCTTACATTATAGAATGTCTGAGCTGGAAGAACTTAGAATGGCAAAGCTGGAAGGGACCTTAGACATCGTGGAGGTCAGCCCTTCCATTTTGCAGATGAGAAGAGTAAGGCTTCTGTGTGTGTGGTGTATGTGACAGTTTTGTCCTTCATTCTCAAAGAGGACCACGACACCAGGGAGATGATAATGTAACTTGCATTGAATTTGATTGGAAGGAGGGAGGGTTATGCAAAGTCACCAGCCTCACTTTCTCCTCCAGAGTTAGCTGGGCCCAGTGGCCAGATATAGGTCAGGATGACTAGAGATGGCCCAGGATGCAGTGGGAGACCTTGGCCTTTCCGAGTTCTCACTTTGGGTGAGGCAAAACTCATTCAGTAAATGGGCCTCTTTAAGAAGTGAATCAAAGGGTGGGGGGAAGTGAGGCAAGGGATAACCCCTTTAATAAAAAAAAAATCAAACTTGGTTTGGGGGGAAGAGCCTTAGACTTGCTGGACAAAGGGGAAACAGTTACTATTTACATTTACACTGAGCCCGGAAGGCCCAAAAGTAACCATTAAGTGGTATCTGGGCTAGGACCTATTGTTGTCCAGTCAACGAGATACAGAATGAATTAGATTTAAGGCTTGGTCTTTGAGAAAGAAATCTAGCCAGTAAGATTAGCCTAAGGTCATAGAGTGAATGGTACAGAACTAAATCTAGAGACCAGTCTCCTGATACCTAGTCCAGTGCCCTTTCTGCTATGCCATAGGAGAAGCCAGAAGCTTAGATAATCAATAGGAATGAATTTATAAAAGTTGTTTATTGATCTATTCAAAACCATGTCAAAAGCCTACCCTGTTCAAGATCCTGTGCTTAGAACTATGGGAGGACCCAAGATAACTAAAACCCTGTTTCTACCCACAATGGGTTTATGGTTTAGTAGTAATTATATTAATCCACATTTGTATAGCAATTTAAGGCTTTGTGGAGTATTCTTCACAACAACCTTGTGAGGTAAGAAGCACAAGAAATCTTCTCTCTATCATATAGGTAAGTGACTAAGATGCAGAGATAGGGAGTGACAAGCTTATGGTCATACAATTTGTATGTGACAGAACTGAAACTTAGCCCCAGGTCATGGACAAGTCTAGTCTTCTTTCTGCTAAAGCCCAATGCCTCTCCATATAGCATGCACAGATATAGAGAATGCTAATAAGACTACAACTCCATAAGAGGAAGGTAGCATGATCACAGAGCCATAATGCTATAAAGTCTGAGAATGGAGAAATCACTACCAGTGTAGGGGACTAGGGAAGAAATCCCAGCAGAAGTGACACTGGAACTGGACTTTGAAGGATGGGCTAGGTATCAACAAGTGGGGACAAGGCCAGAAGGAAGATATACCAAGCACATGGAGTTTCATCAGAGGAAGCCATAGGCATACATGAAACAGGGATTGGGTGTGCCCTGGTATCACGCATACACCCTGGGAACAATATTCCCAGAGGATGAAAGGAAGAGCTAAAGGTAATACTCACTCTAGTCTATGCCCATGCTGAATGCATGCTTATAGAATAGAAGGCAGTTAATTCTTGAGAAAAGTGTTGTTGACCTTTCCAGTGACTTCTACACCTGGCTACCTCTATCCACACCATAATCTTCATCTCTCCCCCCACCCCCCACTACATGCAGACCCTTTCCCCAACTTCTCTTATGTTTTCTCTCTGCCTCCTCCTCATACTAATATAATAATATTATATTAGAATATAAGCTTCTTGAGGGTAGGAATTTGCTTGTTGGCTTTTGTTTACATTCCCAGTGTTTAGTACAGTGCCTGGAACATATTAAAAACTTAGTTAAATGCTCACTCATTCACTTATTTTCTCACTCATTTATCTGTCTGTCTGTCTACCTATCCATCCATCCATCCATCCATCCATCCATCCATCCATCCATCCATCCATCCATCCATCTATCCATCCATCTATCCATCCATCCATCTATCTATCCATCCATCTATCCATCTATCTATCTATCTATCTATCTATCTATCTATCTATCTATCTATCTATC
>NW_027187460.1:716100-720501 GCF_028583685.1 Petaurus breviceps papuanus | reverse complement strand
ATCTATCTATCTATCTATCTATCTATCTATCTATCTATCTATCTATCATCTACTTACCTACCAATCCATCTATCCATCCATCTCTCTATCCACCTATCTATCCATCCACCCATCCATCCATCCATCTATCTACCCATCTATCTTTCTACCTATCTGTCTGTCTATCTATCTTTAGAGACTAAGCTCCTTTGTGAAATGTTTTCTATCTCAGAATCCTATGATCATAAATCCTAGAGGTAGACTGGACCTTCGGGGTCACCAAGTCCACCTCTATCATTTTATAGATGGGGAAACTGAGGCCCAAAGGAAGAGTAGGGCTTTGAACCCAAGACATGGGCCTCCACATTCAGCATTCTTTTGAATGCACTGCATGTCCTTCTCTGAAAACCTAGAGTTTTTATCATACAACTGAACATTCTGCAGTGGTCCTCCATTTTACCTGCTTGAGTCATGTTTCCTCAATTGAATTTTGAGTTCCTTGAGGTCAGAGGTTATACTTTCCTTTACTCTCCAGCCCCACACACTTGGCATAGGGATAGGCAAATGGTTGGTGATTGGTCAATACCCATTGATTAATGTCTATCACATTTATGGGTCAAATAAAGCAAGCCCTATCGCTTCCCTGCAGTGTAAAGGTCAAGAAATTAATAATCAGAAAGCCAAGGCTGAAATTCTATCCGTTCCACTTACTAAATGTGTGACCCTGGGCAAGTCATTTTCTTTTGCTGAATTCCATTTGTCTCCTCTATAAAATGTTCTCAGTAATCCTGATTACTTACCTCACTGGGCTGTTTTGAAGAAAACACTTTGTAAATATTAAAGCCCTACAAAAATGGGGGCTTTTATTCATCTTCCTCATTGTTCCTTATCATGGCAGAAACTTACCAAACTGAGCAGTTATCACAATGGTCTCACAGTAGGCATCAGAGGATGAACAGTTGGCAGACCTTTGGCCCTTTCCATGGCAGCTGTCCCCCACACATGTATAACATTGTAGAGCACTTCCTGTGGGAAGAAACAAACCAGACTGAATATCTGCCTTCTTCAATTCAGTGGTCACATAGTAAGCATGATATACATGTTAGGTAGTAGTAGTAGTAGTAGCAGTAGCAATGGTAGTAGTAGTAGCAGCAGCAGCAGCAGTAGTAGTAGTAGTAGAAGCAGCAGTAGTAGAAGTAGCAATACCAATAGTAGCAGTAGCGATAATAATTGTAGCAGTAGTAGTACTAGTACTAGTAGTAGTAGCAGTAGTGGTGGTGGTGGTAGTATTTCCCAGCTTTGTTGTGAGGATCAAACCAGATAATATTTGTAAAGTACTTACTAGAGTGTCTGGCATATAGTAAGTGCTTAATAAATGTTTATTCTCTTCTTTTACCCTTAGCACAATGCCTGGAACATAGTAAGTATTTAACAAATCCTTGGGGTAGCTAGAGGAAACAGCATAGAGTGCCAGTCCCAAAGTCAGAAAGACTCATCTCTCTGAGTTCAAATGGGTCTCAGACACTGAGACAACTGAGTGACCCTGGGCAAGTTACTTCACCCTTTTGTATCCTCATCTGTAAAATGTGCTAGAGAAGGAAATGGCAAACTACTCCAATATCTTTGCCAAGAAAACCCCAAATGAGATCATGAAGAGTTGAACAGAACTGAAAAATGATTAAACAAAAATAAATGGGTTTTGGTCAACTGAATGAAAATAGAATAATAGCGCTGTAATGAGTCTTAGAAGGGACCTTAGAACCTGAAATATTAGACTTAGGAGGGACTTTTTAAAATAAAACATACTATAACAGAGCTGGAAAAGACCACAGAATACTGAAGGTTAAAGCTGGAAGGAAGCTTAGCAATCATCTAGTCCAATTTTGTCGCTCATAGATTCAGGAAATGAGGCAGAGGAAAGTTACATGATGGGCCCTGGTCAGACCATATCAGGAATATTTTGTACAGTTCTCAGCTCCATGAGGGTCATTTTGATGTAGTAGATAGAGCTCAGTCCCTCAAACTAGGAAGTTATAGATTTAAGCCCTGTCTCAGACAGACATTGGCTCCCTGACCCTGGACAAGTCACTTAAAGGCCTTTCACTGCTCTAAGAAATTCTGTAAGACTCTTAAGTTTCGGAGAAATGCAACCTGCGTTGGTCGAGGAAGTCTCCTTGTTTGGGAGTTCCTTCTGCCAATGAAAGCATAGGTCCAGTTCCTCTTCCCTGTCTGACACCACATTTTAGAACCACCACTGATAAAATGGAGGCAGGTGAGAGAACTGGAGATCACACCACTCAGATATTACTTGAAAGAACTGGGAGTATTTAGTCTTCTATCTTCAAATCTCTGAAGGACTGTTGCATGGAAGATGGAGTAGATACATTCTTCTTGATCCAAGAACCAAGAGCATTGGGTTGAAGAAGGACAGAAAAAGGAACTGGAGTCAAGATTTCATTGGTAAAGGGAATTCCCCTACCTGAGCCTAGGGTTCTGTCCACCATGTTTGCCATACTGCCAGGATGTTTGAGTGTTAAACTAGCCAGTGCAGTCCCTGTTCTAGGTCCCAGGTCCACTGCTGGTGCCCAGCCTGAATGGAGCTGCCCAGACCTGTGTGGAACTTCTCCACCCATGATGTGGCAAGTTTCATAGGCTATGAGGAGATCAGCACTCCAGACATGATGCCCCTGAGTGAGGCCTTGGCAATCTCTTCATTTGCTCATGCCAGGGAAGGGAAGGGCTAGAAGAAAAGAAGCGAGGCAGGGTCTGCATTTGGGGTCATCTCATTGTCTCCTCCGTGGACAGAGCCCAAGAATGTCTGTGTTTGCCCTCCTGCTGCTCCCCACACCCCAAGCAGGGGGACAAATTGGAGAAGAGGTTGTGGCTCCTTGTCCTTGTGCCCTTCCAGGAGAAAGGAGACTTGAAGCTTCTTCTCTACCCTGGACAGCTGGTGCTCTGTGGATAGAGCGTTGTCTAAAGGACAGTGACAAACAGGAGCGCCTCCAAAAGAAGGATGACCAGGATGGAGAGAGGACCAGAGAGTATGCTGCACGACAGTCCTCTGAGGGGTCTAGGGTTGTTTAGCTGGAAGTAGAAAGGACTTTGGATGGGAGAGGGAGAGCTGGAATCAAATATTTTTTTATTTTTTTAAATTAATTAGTTTGTTTACTTTTAGTTTACAGGATTCAATTCCACAATTCCTTGAGTTTCACATTTTGTCCCCCTCTCTCCCCTCCCCCTATGGCAACATATAGTCAAGTATCGGATCTGTAAATACTTTCACATTATGCATTAGTCAGGTTATAAAGACGGATTGTATCAGATGGAATGGAAAATGGTAAAGAGGAAATAAAACCAAACAAGAAAAGGAAAAATATCAGGTAGTTTGCTTCCATCTGGATATAAACTCAGTTCTTTCTAGTTCTTTCTCTGGATGCACACATTTCTCTCCATCATGAGTTTTTTGGGATTGACTTATATCACTGCATTGCTGAGAGGAGTCCAGTCTATCAAAGTTGGTCATCACACATACGTTGTGTTTGTAATTGTGTACAAATTTCTCCTGGTTCCACTCTTCTCATTCAGCATCAGTTTGTATATGCCTCTCCAGGTAAATATGAAGTCAATCTGCTCCTCATTTCTTATAGCACAATAGTATTCCATAACATGCATATACCACAACTTGTTCAGCCATTCCCCAATTGATGGGCACCCCCTTGATTTCCAATTCTTTGCCACCACAAAAAGAGCTGCTATAACTGCTATAAACATTTTTGTGCATATGGGTCCTCCTCCCACTCTTATGATCTCTTTGGGATATAACCCTAGGAGTGGTATTGCTGGGTTAAAGGATATGAAATTATTTATAGCCCTTTGGGCATAATTGGAATCAAATATTTAAACAATTGGCATGGGGAAGAAGGTTTAGACTTTCTCTGCTCAGCCCCAGAGGGTGGAACTGGGATAGAGGTTGGAAGTTACAGCGATGGCAGATGGCATTCCATTTCAACCCATTTCTGAAGTACTGCTGGGCACAAGACACTGTGCCCAATGCTAGAGGTAGAAACACAGAAACAAAAGAATCTTTGCTCTTAAGGAGGTCTGTTGGTAGTCTACAATCTTCAAGTTTAAATGCTCTCCTCTCTTCTCTCTCTCTCTCTCTCTCTCTCTCTCTCTCTCTCTCTTTCTGTCTGTTCTCTCTCTCCTCTCTCTCTTTCTCTCTCTCTGTATCTGTCTGTCTGTCTCTTTCTCTCCCTCTGTCTCCTCTCTTTATTTTTCTGTTTCTCTCTGTCTGTTCTCTCTCTCCCTCCCTGTCTCCTCTCTTTCTTTCTCTCTGTCTCTCTTTTTTCTCTTCCTGTCTCTTTCCTTCTCTGTCTCTCTTCTCTTCTCTTCTCTTCTCTTCTCTTCTCTTCTCTTCTCTTC
>NW_027187460.1:682295-716090 GCF_028583685.1 Petaurus breviceps papuanus | reverse complement strand
TCTCTTCTCTTCTCTTCTCTTCTCTTCTCTTCTCTTCTCTTCTCTTCTCTTCTCTTCTCTTCTCTTCTCTTCTCTTCTCTTCTCTTCTCTTCTCTTCTCTTCGCTTCTCTTCTCCCCCACCCCCAGTCAATTTCTTACAATCATAACAATCAAATGGGTGGCCTCAGTCAGTAGTGAGCCCCCTATTCATGGAAGGATCCCAGTAGAGGTTATGGCTCCTTGTCAGGGATTTCTGCATTGGGTGAGACAATGAACCCTATAATCTATATGGTCCTCATTACTAACATCCTTTGATTCCAAAACACAGAAGGACTTTGTGAAACTTGTCTAGTAAAGCTGGAGCTACCTTTTGCCTTCCTGGATTTCTGAGTTCTCCCCAGACAGAAAGAAAGATGGTAACAAAAATTTAAAAGCTATTTCTCAAGCCCTTTATGGTTTACAAAGTGCTTTCTTTATAGCTACCTAATGAGCAAAGCAGAGTTAGTATGGTTATGCCCATTTTACAGAGAAGGAGAATGAGGTTCAGAGACCCAGGAGCAACTTGTATGTGATCACATAGCTAGCAAGTGGTGGAATCAGGACACTAGGGAGCTGACGTCCAGGCCAGAGCCGTGCTTCCTCCTCTAGGTGGATAGTGCTTTCCTGCCTCAGGGTACAGTGTCCAGACCCCTCCCCATTCTGATTGCACCCTCCCAGACATACTATCATTGGTCAGCATCCCCCTTAATATGTGGCTCCAAGAAGCGGACATAACAGTACATATGGAGGAGCTGAGAATGATTCAGGAAGTCTGTGCAGCAAGAAGTCCCAGGACCTCAGGGAAGTGGTTCTGTTACTTCTTTGGTTTCTTGTTTCTACTCTAAAGACATCCTCTTAATGGCTCTTCAAGGTCTCCAGTCAAGAAGGACCACGTTGGTTCTCAGAACATGGCCTGTGCTTTCTGGAGTCTGGATCTTTGCTCACACTCCTCCCTCCCACCCTTCTGCTGTGGCTGACCTGCAATCTGCCTTTAAAGGCCTCCTTCCTCTGGGATACCTTTCCTGACCCGCCTCCCTCCTGCTCTAATTAGATCCTCTCCAGATAATTTCACTAGCATTCTGTTTTCTACCTCTCTGATGCACAGATTATATGTTATTGTGCATTGGCCTTATTTATTTTTGTGTTCACTGTGCCACTGCTCAGATTGATACGTCTGTAAGGATGTCCAGTCTAAATTCTGTGTCCTCTAGTCCAACCTGTACCTACTCCTGAACAATATCTCCTCTACAGCATTGTCCATGAGTAGTCCTCAGACCCTGGAATTGGATTGTAAAGGCTGGAAAGGACTGTGTAAAAGACATCTCAACTGCCAGGAGAAAGAAAAAGAATGATAAAGAAAACCTTAGTCTACAATAACTAAAGAATTCTTGGTTTAGTGATAAGATGGGTAGGGCCAAGAACATATAGATGTTGAAAAAACATCAGTACAGTTCACTATGAGTGGAAAGTTTTCATCATTTTGGGTCTTTTAAAGAGTATGTAATAAAGGGCAGGTAGGTGGCACAGTGGATAGAGCACTGGCTTGGGAATCAGGAAGACCTGAGTTCAAATCCAGCTTCTTACTGACATTAACACTTACTAGCTGGGTGACCCTGGGCAAATCACTTAACCATGTTGCCTCAGTTTCCTTATCTGTAAGATGATCTGGAGAAGGAAATGGCAAACCACTCCTGTATCTTTGGTAAGAAAACCCTAAGTGAATTACAGACACATTGTATCTGTGATGACTAACTTTGATAGACTGGGCTCTTCTCATCAGTGCAAGGTTATAAGATAAATCCAAAGAACTCATGATGGAGAGGGATATCCACATCCAGAGAAAGAACTACAGAGTCTGAATGCAGATCAAAGCAAGCTACTTGCCCTCTCTTTTTTGTGTTTTGTTTCATTCCTTCTTTCTCGTTGTTCATTCCATTGGTTATAATTCTTCTTTGCAATTTGACTAGTGTCTAATGTGAAGGTATATATAGAACCTGTATTGGATTTCATGCCACCATGGTGGGGGAGAGGAGAAGGAGGGTGAGAAAATTTGGAACTCAAGGGATTGTGGAACTGAATGTTGGAAACTAAAAGTAAATAAATAAATTTTTTAAAAAACCCTAAATGGGGTCATGGAGGGTCAGACATGACTGAAACTACTCAGCAACCAAAACAACAAAACAGAATATGTGGAAAGAACTTTGAGCAGTGAAGTAGAAAGCCTGGGTTCTGCTCCACCACTTCCCCCAATCTAACTGTACGGCAAGTTGCTTCCTGTCTCTGGACCTTGGTTTCCTTTTCTGTAACATGAGGAGGCATGACTGTGTTATCCTGAGGGCTCTTCTAGGTTCATCATTCTATGATTAACTTATGTGACCATCATAACATAAAGGAGAGGACTGAAGAATTATTCCAACCACTCCCTGTACCCCTTTTCCACCAAAAAGACCCCCAGATTTTGGCCTTAATCATCTGGAGATTGGGAGGGGAACATGACTGTTGTGCTTCATCTGTATACTTGCGCAGTTTTTCTACGATCCCTTCATTTGCCTAGGTCCAGCCACTGTCCTTTTCTGTGGACAGGAAAAGAACATTTTAATTAAATAGCTAGGAGGCTGAGGCTTTGAAGTGGGGGTTCGTAGACCCTCTGGTCCCCTGATGGCCCCTGTGGGCCCCATAGGATCTCACAGAGACTCTGTGAAAAGCCAAGGTTATGCTGCAGCATTATTAAATTTGAAGCGATATTCTAAATAAAACAGAAGCAGCCAGGTATGATGGTGCATGTCTGTAATCACCATTACACAACCAGAGAGATAGGCTGGTGTATAGCTTGAGATCAGGAATTTTGAGCTACAGTTGGACTAAAGCTGATTGGGATTGGGTGTCTGCATTAATCCAACACCAATGTGGATCCCTAGGGGGTGAGGTTAGGGGATAGGGGAACCTGACTGCCTAAGGAGGGATGAACTGGCCTAAGTTAGGAACATAGGAGATCAAAGCTTCCATGCCCATCAGCAGTGAGATCAGGCTTCTGAGTGACTCCTGAACTTCCAATCTGGGTGAGACAGAAAGACCCAATCTCAAAACAAACAAATAACAGCAACAAAAAAGACCCAAATCAAAATAAAATTTAAAAAACAAACCAGAATCAGTACTAGACTTGAAATTCCTTCTTGAAATCTTATAAGAAGTGTGTATATATATGTTTACATACACATATATGAAGTATGTATATATGTATGTGTGTGAGTGTATGAAGTAGCTAGCTTTTCTCCTTAGAATGAGTGTTTCTGGGTTCAAATGCCTGCTCTGAAGATGTTTGACCCCAATTCTGAATAATAACATGACCATCCACCTTCACAAGTTGTTCTTAGAAAAATACTTTGTAGATCTTAAAATTCTATAGAAATGGGTCTATAGAAAATTCTATAGGATTCAAATTTAAATCTTCTGATTCCAAATGAATGGCCCAGGCTTCAAAGCAAGAGTTCTTAACTCAAGGAGTCTGTGGAGAGATTTTTCGGGGGTTCATGACTATGGGTGGAAATTTTTATACATCTTTATTTCAATATAACTGGTTTCCTTTGCAAAGTTTTCTTTTACACATTTAAAAACATTATTCTGAGGAGCCCATGGACACTTCCAGGCTGCCAAAGGAGTCTATGAAACAAAAAATATAAAATAAAAAAGTGGAAAGTCTCTGTTTTGAAGCCTTTTAAATACCTGGCCCTCCTAGTTGGATTTTTACAGCTTTTTCCTCTTTATTCAATCATTCCACAAGTATTTATTGAATAATAACAATCTATCTCCTCTACTATTCAGATGCTTCTTCATGTCTGGAAGAAAGGTAACCCTGAGATCTTGAAAAGTATGCCAACAGAGCTCAAGCTCTGACTGGTTCTCTCGGGTTGGAAAGGTTGGGTGTATGGAGCCAGCCGCCAGTTGGGGATGCTGATCTAGCTACGGATGGAGAGGCTCATCGCCATTGGCTTGGCTGGTGTAATACTATGGAAAGAACCCTGGGTCTGGAGTCAAAGCCAATCTCTCTTCCGATGCTTGCTACTTGTATGACTTTGAATGAGCGATTTAATTTCCCTGGGCCTCAGTTTTCTCACCTGTAAAATATGGGAGCTCGACTAGGTGACCTCTGAGGACTCTCCCAGTTCCAGGTCTATGACCTTATGACAGAATACCTCAGCCGCAGCAACCCACAAATCGATCAAACAAACAAAAAATATAAAACTATCCTCTGTCCTGTTCATCATCTTCCTGCCTCTGTGGAGATTGTGGTAGAATGGTGGAAAAGTGAGGCAGAGGATCCCAAGCGTCACAGAGGTGTTAGATAATCTACAAATATTAACTGTTGGTGATCTCAATTGAGAGCCTGTCCGTTGATAAACAAGACCACATACGACTGTAGTAACTGAACTGTGTCTATCATTATGAACATTCTCACTAATGAAATCAGAAAACATAAGGACATTCTAGTTAAATAGAAGGATAGTTGCCTCATTCTCCTTGGAGAGGAGTAGGTGGGGGAAAGGGGCAAACATCTATTAATAATAGCTAATATTTATATAGTCCTCACTGTGTGCTGGGCACTGTGCTAAGCGGTTTACTTGATTCTCACAATGACCCCAGAGGTAGGTGCTATTATTAGCCCCATTTTACAGCTGGAGAAACTGAGACATTCAGTGGTTAAGGGACCTATCCAGGGTCATACAGGTAGTGTCTGAGGCCAGATTTGAACCCTTCCTGACTCCAGGCCCAGCATTCGACTCACTGTATTACCTCTCTGAAAATAAAGGAATTGGTGGATTTGATTTCAATGTGTGCAAAATGCAGAATGAGCTTCCTCAAGAAGAAATGGGCTCACCCTTCTTGGAGATCTTTAAGCAGAGACAGGACCACCAGCCCTCTGGTGGGTTATGGTGGGGGTTTCATTTGTGAATACTAGATGGCTGCTGAAATCCATTTCAACCCCAAATTCTGTGATTTTGCAGCATGTAAAACAATTCTCTAAGACTAAGTTTCAGAGAAGGTGCCAGCCTGAACTGGTGGAGGGAAGGTCATCACTTGGGACTTGTTTCTGTCAGTGAAATCACAGGTTTGTTTCTCATATCTATAATCATTACTGTCTATTATGGACTTTAGGACCATGGACTCAGAGGCATTGTAACAGGGAGAAAACACTGACTCTGGATGACCTAGGTTCAAATCTCACATCTGGCATGAACTTGGGCAAGTCACAGCTCTTCAGGGTCTCAGTTTCCTCACTTTTAAAATGAAGGGGCTGGAGGAGATAGTCTGAAGTCCCTGCTGGCTCTCATTACACAATCCTGAGCTGGAGCTGGAAAAAAGACCTTGAAACCATCTACTCCAATAGCCTTATTTCATAGATGAGAAACCTCAGGCTTAGAGAGAATGGCTTACCTGGGGTCTTACTGGGAGAAGGTAGCTTTTGAGAATTCAAACCCTGGTCCTCTGACTTTTTCCATATTCTGTTGCCCATTCCATTCTGCCTTCCAAGTCTATGGTTTTATTTTCCATATCATTCATAGCAAAGATAAAAGAGATGAGAGCTGGACCTGTGATTGGTATAGAGAACTCCCAGGGGAGGAAATGCATTCTACCAGTATAGGTTGACACATTTTCTGAAAATTGGAGTCTTAAATATAATTCTTTTCTGTGGCTGCTCTAGGCATCCTGAGGAAGCACAGGGTAAATCCATCCCTCCAATGGAACTTAGTTGCTCAGAGAGACATTAAGGGGATTTTCCAGTCATCAAAATGACTTTTTACACAATCTCAGAAAAATTCACTTTTCAGTAGGAAATTTCAGGACATCTCACCTTGTTCAAAACACAGGAAGGCCATCAAGATGAACAGGTAAGATGCCATCTGAGCTTAGTCTCCTCAGGCCGTCCAGTGGGGCTTGTGTCTTCAAGAGTCAGCAACAGGCTTGTGGAAAGACAAAGAAAGGATTTGTTTAAAAAAAAGTAAGTCCTGCTTCAGTCAGGTACAATCAGTTAAAATTGTACCAGCAGGTAATGGCTCTGTGGTGTGGACATACAAACACTCCTATTTATCTTTCCACTCAGTACTACCATAGTATCAATGTTATCTTTTGGCGTTTTTCAAGAACGAAATACCAAAGGGTCAAAAAACAATATTTCATACTTCCGGCATCTATGATTCCTTTGGTGGAGGCCCCACCCTCCTCCATGCCTTTGAAGGCTGTGTCAAAAAGCATTCATATAGCAATGTCACAGGCTAGAACACTCCATCTCCATGCTGATGTGGGAGGGGACTCAGGAGATGGATGCCTAAGCCATTGCTAGTCCTAGACTGGTAGGTATCTAACCTGTGTTCCTCTAACAAGGTCATCTCAGAGCCAGGAGGAAAGGTTTGGAGTAGGAATCTACTAAAGGTCAAACAACAAAAGAATTTTGGAAGTGATCTCATGAATCGATTTGAGTCACTTGAGCAGGAATAATCAAAGAGAAGAGTCACAAGTCAGCCCCCTGTAATTTTGAGATATAGCTACAATAACAGGTTTTGATAAAGTTGATTGTCCTGCTCTGACCTTTACTAACTGAATGACCTTGGACAAATCAAAGAATTCTAGAACCAGAGTTCTTTGGAGCAGCAGGGCCCTTACAGACCATTGGACCCTTATTTTTTGAATAAATACACTTGACTTACTGAGTTGCAATTCTGTTTTTTTTTTTTTTTTATGGAGGTAATAAGAATCCCTAGGCCATTAGCTTTGTAGACTTGTTCTATAGAAAGGATTTTACAAACTATAAAGCTCTATCTAGATAGGAATTATTTTTTAGAAAACTTTACCATTTTTAAAGCCCTTTATTTTTTGGAGGGGATCTTTTTCAGGAGGTGATCTGTGGATTCTTTCAACTTCTACTTTGCCCTCTGGTTCTAAAATATCAGGCAGTTTTCTTTGAGAACTTCCTGGAGGATGATTTCTAGGTTCTTACTTCGATCATGGCTTTCAGGTAGTCCAATAATTTTAAAAATCTCTCTCCTGGACCTATTTTCCAGGTCAGTGGTTTTTCCAATGAGATATTTCACATTGCCTTCTAGTCTTTCATTTGTTTGGATCTGTTTAACAAAATCTTGATTTCTCATAAAGTCATTAGCTTCCATTTGCTCTAATCATTCTGAAGCAATGATTCTCCTCAGTGAGCTTTTGAAATTCTTTTTCCATCTGGCAAATTTGGTTTTTTAAGGCATTCTTCTCCTCATTGCCTTTTTGAGCCTCTTTTGCCATTTGAGTTAATCTATTTTTTAAGGTGTTATTTTCCTCAGTCAGGCTGTTGACTCTCATTTAGTAATTTTCTTGCATCGTTCTCATTTCTCTTCCCAATTTTTCCTCCACTTCTCTTATCTGCTTCTTAAGGTCCTCTATGGCCTGTAACCACCTTGTATTTTCCTTTGAAGCTTTTGGTGCAGGAGTTCTGACTTTACTGTCTTCCTCCTATTCCATGCTTTGATCCTTTTTGCCCCCAAAATAGGAGTATAATGTTGGATTCTTCTGTTTGCTTTGCTTCCTTTGCCGGGTCATGTTGCCTCTCAATTACTTGACTTTTGGGCTTTTTGCCACAGTAGGACTCTGCTACCAGAACGGGGAGCTTCATACCAAACGATGGGGTTTTCTCAGCTGCCAGAGGTATTAGTTGGGTGTCCTCTCTGAAGCCTCCGCATGCTCTGGCAAGCTAGTCACACACCCCAGGACCTCCACCCTAGACCGCAATCCAGATCCAAGCAGGTTAAAGGAAGAATGATTACCCCTCAGACTGGTTGCTTGGTCCCCCTAGACTCTGCAGGCCAGGAGCTGAAGCTGCCACATGGCTGCACTGCAGCCCTCAGTGGCTTCTTGCCCTGGGGGCAAAAGCTGAGGCACTCCCAACTACTGGGTCCCAAAGTCCATACTGCACTGACCTCTTACTTTGTCCTTAGCATCTATGTGTTGATAATTCTGGAAACAGCCACAGCTGCTGGTGATCTGGAGTCCCTCCAGCCAGTGGTTGGTCAGGCCCACCCTGGGGCTAAAACTTCGGAGCAGAGCTGGGCTCAGCTCCCAGAGCGCTGTGCTGGCCGATTCCTGCTGGCCTGCCGGGCTGTCCTCAGCGGAAGATTAGCTTTTCTGTGTCATTTTGTGGGTTCTGTAGCTCCAAAGTTTGTTCAGAGTCCCCTTTTACATGGATTGGAGATGGTGAGAGCTGGAGCCAACCGGAGGTCCTGTTTCTGCTCTGCCATCTTGACCCCGCCCCCCCTCCCTCTTTAAAGCCCTTTATATCTTTGATCCCCAGAAAACCTAGGTAGTTCAGGTCCCATTAAATGTCAGGCTTGTACCAGTTCCCATGGTAGAGACACAAGGTTTCCCAAAGACACAGAAGACATTCCTTCTAGCTTATAAAAACAGTTGTTATCAGGGAGTATAACGTACATGTGAAGTTACTTAAACTTGCAAATAAAAATGGTGCAAAGGAAAAAATGTTCCTTTGCATTGGGGAACCCAGTAAAGAAGGCATAAAATTGAAGTTGAAGGAATCATAGGACAACTGGTTGAGGGCTAAAAAGGATCTTTGAGGCTACCTAGTCTAACTCTATCATTTTTGCAGAAGAGGAAACTGAGGCTCAGAGAAATTATATATATTGAGTAGTGACACCCATTTGGTTAGCCTACTTCTGGAAATGTGTAACGGAGGGCCCTGATCTCCACTTGAAAGAATGCACAGGTATTCTATGACTGTCTACCTCACAGTGGCAGCTAGGTGGTGCAGTGGATAGAATACTGGTTTTGATATCAGGAACACTCATCTTCATGAGTTCAAATTCAGCCTCAGGCACCCTGGGCAAGTCACTTAACCTTGTTTGCCTCAATTTCCTCATCTGTAAAATGAGCTGGAGAAGGAAATGGCAAACCATTCCAATATCTTTGCTAAGAAAACTCCAGATGGGGTCCAAAGGAGTCAGACATGACTGAGCAACAGCAAAAGTCCACATACTTTTATGCCTTTTTGATTGGTTGTAGAATCAGAACTGGATATGTCCTCCAGCAGGAGCAATTCAACTTTTTTTTTTCCTGGAGGTGTTCAAGTAAGGAAGCAATGATTGCTATATGCCTAAGGGAGGGGTATGGAAACCTAGCTCCCATGGCCTATTCTCCTCACCCTGGTAGACATATAGCCATATAAAGACTCTGGACCAAATCCCAACTTCCACTCACACAAACAAGTTGGGTCTCCAGAGTGAGGAAGACTTATCTCCTATTCAGAGTTCTCACAACCTCTAATGGGTCAGAGTGTACCTTTCTAATGCTATTGGCTCAAGCACCTAGTCCAGTGTGTTCTCCTTAATCAATCGCTGTCTCCTATATATCTCATCCAGTGATTAGCACCTCAGCATCATTTTATCAATTAAAGGCAGCTTCATGTCAGGGTGGATAGAATGCTGGACCTGGTGGCAGGGAGACCTAAATTAAAATCTGACCTCAGACACTTAGTAGTTATGTCACCTTGGGCAACTCACTTAATCTCTGTTTGCCTCAGTTTTTTCAACTGTAAAATGTGGACAATAATAGTCCCTACCTCCCAGGGTCATTGTGAGGGTAAATAAGATCATATTTGTGAAGCACTTAGCACAGTGTCTGGCATATAGTAGACAGTATCTAAACGCTTACCTCTTGCCTTTCCCTCATCTATCCTCCTTCCCATCAATTAGATTTTCACAAAAGGGGTAGTTACTTGAGAAAACATAGAAAGACCAGAAGTACAAACCATTCCACCAACCTGGGATGCACTCTTCCCTGCACCTTCTTGGTCCCTGGGGAGAACAATAGATACAAAACATTCACTCCACCAAGTTGACTGCCAGATGCAATATGTAGGCTATGGAGAAAGTCACTCTCTTTACTGCAGAAACCAACATGGCAGTGTAGAACCACCACTGGGCTGAGTCAAGTAGGTCATTTGGGGCTACACTCTTCACTGGGATGGGTTACTCACAGAACTCTGGCATGGATGGACCCCAGTCCCTAGATCCCTGAAGCTCCCCTGGCTTTTTGAAGCTCACAGAGTCACAGGCCTAGTGCACTCAGTCTCAGAACTTCTTCACCCAAGGCTGAAAAGAATAGACTCAACCAGGGCAGAAACAACAGCGAGACCACAGGCACAGAAGGGCGACTGGATGGCACAGTGGATAGAGTGCTGGCCTATAGTCAGGAAGACTCATATTCCTGAGTTCAAATCTGACCTCAGTCACTTACTTAATTACTAAATACTAGTTTTGTGTCCTCATCTGCAAAATGATCTGGAGAAGGAAATGACAAACCACTATAGTATCTTTGCCAAGAAAACCCAAAAACAGGGTCACAAAGGTTAGACATGACTGAACAACATGTATGCTGAAGTGGAGACATACAGAGCCACTCATGACGCAATCCCAGAAGCAGGCTCACCAAGCATGCATGTCTCTGGGACTGAGCTTTCAATGGCCAGTTCCTGGTTGCCTGAGGATTTTGCATCAGATTGGAGATGTGGAGACAACAGGAAGAGTCGATAGTTGTCGGACCTGCATTGTCTTAAGAGGATGGAGGTCTGGTCAAAAGAAATAGGAAATTGGGAAGAGGAGTAGATTGGGGGCACGGAGAGGGGGGATGATGAAGTCAGTTTTAGGCATTTAGGTTTGTCTAGAACAGACAGGGATGACCCAGATTCAGCGAAGGGATTATTGCTGCAGGTAAAGATATAGGAGTCGTGGGTCCTTACTGTAGGTCTGGAGCTGGAAGGAACTTTAGACATCATTTGAGTCACTGATTTGCAGATGAAGATGGCCTTGAGAGGTAGGTGGTTTGACTAAGGTCATATAAGTAGTGAGTAGCATAGCTAGAGTTTTAAAGTCAGGTCTGCTGACTCCCAGTATTGCTCTCCTTGCCCAGTGTCTTGATGCCTGTTTCTTCAAGAGCAGAGTGAGGCTGAGGGCAGCCCTTTAAACTTAGGAGAAGCCTGGAGAACCCATTCTGGACAATGTGGGAAACAGCCAGCCAGAGAAGGATTGCCGTGGAGCAGTGAGGGCCCAATAAGGTCATGCAGCATGGATTTATAGTATTCCCAGCAGCTCTCCACAGCTCAGGGCTGTGTCTAGTTCTGCAGGTTAAAATGCTCAATAAGTAATTTTGCTCTTCTTGAGTCATTTCAGTTATGTCTAACTCTCTGCAACCCGATTCAGAGCTTTCTTGGCAAAGACACTGGAAGTGCTTTGCCATTTCTTTCTCCAGCTCATTTTACAGATGTGGAAACTGAACAAATAGGATGACATGATTTACCCAAGGTCAAACAGCTAGTAAGTGTCTGAGGCCCAATTTGAACTCAGGTCTTCCTGACCACAGGGTCCAGTTCTCTATTTACTATATCACTTGGCGGCCCTCATTAAATAATTACTGAAATTATATATATATATATATATATATATATATATATATATATATATATATATATATATATACACATAGCCTTAAAGTTTACAAAGTCCTTTCAATACATAATCCTACTTGACACTAGAAGCACCCCATTTTACACATGGTCTAGGGGTTTCAAAAATGTAAAAGAATCAACTAAGGTACTTCGGTGGTACAGTGGATAGAGCATTGGGTCCAGAGTCAGAAAGACCTGAATTCAAATCCCTCCTCAAAGTCCTAGTTGTGTGACCTTGGACAAGTCATTCTGCTTGCCTCAATTTCCCCATCTGTAAAATGGGATAATAATAGCACCTACCCTGCCCCCCCCAAGGGGTGTTGTAAGGATAGAATGATATAATAATTATAAAGCACTTAGCACAGTGCCTGGCAAATAGTAAGTATATGAATGCTAGCTAATATTATTTACATGCAATATTTTGTAAACATACCACAATATCGGTTCATATATTGCCCTTATCTGCAATTTACCTCAGGAAAACATCCAAATATGGCCTAAGTTGGAATCTAACATCTCATGTTCCATTCAGATTTTTATTTCCACCCTCACTCTGTATGACCCACAAGAAAACACATTCACATGATGGTTTTGAGCATCTTTACTGCAGAGGAGTAAAGCACAGCATGGCCCTCCCCACCAGCAGCCCTGCTCTGTGGCAAGACTATCAGGCCAAGCTCCACCAAGAGCAAGACCTGCCGATGCCCTGAGGGGTAAGCTCATGCTTTACTCTTTCTGAGGAACCTAACTGTAGGGCTAGAGGAAGGCTCTCATATGTCACTGTCGCACAGGCTCCCACACCACCCCTAATTTCATAGTCGTAGTGAAAAGACCCCCTCCCTCTTTCTCTCTCTCTGTTTCTGTTTCTCCCTTTCTCTGTCTCTTTCTAGCTATCTCTCTCTTTCTCTGTCTCTATCTTTTCTCTGTCTCTGTCTCTCTTTTTCTCTTTGTCTCTGTCTCCCTTTCTCTGTCTCTGTCTGACTTTCTCTGTCTCTCTGTCTTTTTCTGTCTCTCTTTGTCTCTGTCTCTCTTTTTCTGTTTCTCTGTCTCTGTTGCTTTCTGTCTCTCCCTTTTCCTTTCTCTCTCTTTTTCTGTCTGTTTCTGTCTCTCTTTTTCTGTCTTTCTGTCTCTGTCTGTCTTTCTATTTTCTGTCTGTCTTTGTCTCTGTCTGTCTGTCTTTCTTTCTCTCTCTCTCTCATTTGGTGGTCTGGGATGGAGACAAATAATCCAGTCTGTCTTTTTAAAGAGCCCCACTCAACACAACATTTAAGATATTCCTGTCCCTTCTGGGTCTATGCATTCCTCTTAATCTCTTTGTCCTGCTTCCCAAGTAATAATAATAGTAATAATGATAAAACATGTATATGGTTCTTTAAGGTTTGCAAAATGCTTTACAAATATCATCTCATTTGATCGTCATAACCACCCTGGGAGGTAGGTGTTATTAGTTAGCTCCATTATGCAGATAAGAAAACTAAGGCACAGAGAAATTAAGTAACTTTCCCAGGATCACACAGTTATTAAGTATCAGAGACAAAAATTTGAATTTAGGACTTAATGACTCCAAATATATCACTCTCCACTGCGCCACCTAGCTGCCAAGCCTAACGAGGAAGGAAGAGCTGCCGTGTGTGTGTGTGTGTGTGTGTGTGTGTGTGCGTGTGTGCGCGCGTGCACGCGTGCATCCATGCATTATGCCCACCAATGGAGGATTCTGTAGGACAGGGTCACTGTCTCCTTGTCACGACTACATTTCTCGTCAAACACCCATCCACAAGAAGGAAGATTCATGGGGTCAAAATGTTTCTTCTTTTATCTCAGAGATCTCCATCTTTTACAATGAAGAGCTTCATAATAAGTAGGACATTATCTAACCCCTATGTAATTCCTTCTCCCCAACCTCACTCTCCAAATTTTCATAAGGCAGAGAGGGCAGGAGAATGCCTGGAAAACCTCTTCCCTTCACCAGGGACTGAGTCTGTAGGGTCATAAGATCAAAGATCCAGAGATGGAATGTTCCTTAAAGGCCATCTACCCTGCTCCCCTCATTTTATAGATGCATCAATCGACACCCGGGGGGGGAGAGGTTAATGACAAACTCAAGATCACACAAAAAGTTGGTGTAAGATGGAATCTGAATTCAGGCCTTTGAATACAGAGGCAGTGCAAACAGGAACAGTTTAAAAAGTGACATTTCCAGGCAGATATAGACATGGAAGACCATGGTGACTCAGAACTGGAAAGGTTTTAAAGGATTATCTACAAATGCTTCTTAACCTGGGGACTGTGGACTTGGCTTTCTATTTAAAAAAAAAAACCTACAACATATTCTGACAACTGGATTTCAATTGAAATCCTCTTGTAATCCAAGGTATTTTGTCGTATGCATTTAAAAACACTATTCTGGGAAGGAGCCCAGGACACAAAAAAATGGGTAAGAATTGTTGATCTAGTTACACCACAGCCCATCTAACAGAGAAGGAAACTAATGTACTGAGCATTGACGAAACTTGCCCAGGAGCTGTGTGGTAAAGCCAGGAGCTGAGCCCAGGACTTTAACTCCAAATTCAGTGCTTTTGGCACTCATTTTGAGTTCACACATGATGGAGAACAGAATGGATATCTCCCAAAGTTCAAATGCATTAGGGCTCATACTGAAAAGCATAGGTTCAAATAGGACCAATCAATCAATAAGCCCACTAAGAGCCAGAGTCCATAGATTCAAAGACAAAAATAAAATGCTCCTTGCCCTCAAGGAGCTTACATTCTATTCTGGGAGATGGCACAGATGTTTGCAAATATGGGCAGAATATATACAAGATATACATGGTAATTTGGGGATGGAGGAGCCCAGGGTATTATATGAGGGAAAAGCTCTTGGAGAAGGTGGCCCAGGACTTGTGTCTTGAAGGAGGCTCTGGATTCTATGGGGGGGGGGGGGGAGCAAAGTAATGGAAATGAGAATGTTTACAAGACAGCGCAAGACAGCGGTTATCAGTCTCCAACAACAGAAAGGATAATTTAATTGATTATGATGAGGCTGACTCTTGCCCAGCAACAATAAGAGCCTGGTTTAAATCGAAATCTGCCCAGCAACAGGAGGCTCTATCTGTTGATTAAAAAAAAAAACTTGTTATTTTCTGCATGCTTGGCTATAACCCCTATGGTCTGTGCCCATATCCTTGAATGTTGCCTTTTTTGCGACCACATCCCTGAACTGTTTTGTAAAGTGCCCAATACACCTACTTCCCCTTCCCTGCTGCCCCTCACACACCTGCTTCCCCTTCCCAACATCCTTCCCGGTGGTTAACTGCCCATTTAGGAGCATACCCCACTCCTGACTGACTTATGTATAAAAGCAAGGCCCTGTCTTTTCTCCAGGTGCTAGTCTTTCCCTCAGGGCTGGCCCACTGCTTTTGCATTAATAAAGCCCTCTTGACTAGGAGAACTTCTGCCCCCTGAATTCTTTCCAGAAAGCTTAACTCTGAACCTCATCTACCTCATCCATAAGAAACAATTAAGAGTGTGTTACACGTCCAGATAAGAGTTTTCCTCCCCCAGATTCATTCTTGTGGTTTCCTGTGAGTTAATGAAGTAGGGGTGGTACGTATGCCCATATTTTATATGTGGAAGAGCTAAGAGTTGGTGGTTGACTTAACCAAACTCAGAGGTAGAATTAGCACAGGACAAAAGGGGTTTTGTCCTAAGCGGTTTGTCCTGGAGTCTGGGGCACAGCTGTGCCTTCCACATGGTGCTTCAAAGTTTCCTCCCCAAGGTGAACAAACAATTCTGTGCCTTGTCTCCTCGCTCTCAGTGGTACAGGCAACAGCCTGCACAGGACTCTGTGGTGGGAAGCAATTTTCTCCAGGAGTTGGGACTATCCAGTGGTTTGTTCTGACCCCTAGTTGAGCCATCCGCCTCTTAGACCCCTTGCCCTTTTCTGAGCCACCTCCATCATTGTCAGACCATCAGTCATACTATCATACAACCTCTTTCCCCAACTGAATTTTTCTCAGACACAATTAACTTAAAGCTCTGCCCAAGGTCATTGGTTAAATAATAGTAATAATGCCAGCTCACATTTCTATGGCATCTTGAATTTTACAAAGAACTTTCCTCACAATCATCCCATGATGTTGGAAAATATGAGTATATATTTTCTCCATTTTATTATACAATAGGAAACTGAAATACAAAGAGGTAATGATCTTATGGCTAGCAAGATTGGGACCCAGGTCCTCTAAGGTCCTGTCCATTGCTTATTCCACCACTGTATGTGACCTCTCATCAAATCAATTGGTCAACAAATATTTATTATGAGCCTACAGTGTGTACCAGCCCGTGGTAGGTACTGGGAATTATAAAGACAAAGAAACCACCCCTACTCACAATGTGCTTATAGTCTAATGAGGGAGACCACAGCAAGTACCTATAAAATATGTAATGTACCACATTAATAAATGCAAATATATATAATGTACCACATTAATAAATGCAAATATATATGTTTGCATGCATATTAGTGAAATGAAAGGTAGTTTGGGAATGGAGGGCGCTAGCAGTCAGGGAGGGGAAGGGGTTTGGGGTCAGGGTCAGGAAAGAATTCATGCAGAGGATGGCAGCTGAGCTATATCTCAGAGGAAAAAGAGGGACTGTGTAAAGTGAAGATAAGGAGGGAATGAATTCTAGAAATGGAGGATGGCCCAGACACAGGCACAGAGGGAGAGCTGCCAAAATGATCTTCCTCCAATACAGATCTGACAAAGTCACTGTCCCATTCAGTCAACTCCTGTGGCTCCCTATTATTTCTAGGATTGACTACAACAAACTCTTCCATTTGGCTTACAAAGTCCTTCAAAATCAGGCCACAACCTGTCCTCCCCAGCCTCTTTGATAGTTTCTCCCCATCCTGCACTCTTTGATTCAGCTAAACTGACCTTCACTCTTCACATGTGACATTCAATCCCATGTTTGTACCTTTACCTCTGTACTGGCTCTCCCCTATGCCTGGAATGTAACCCTTCCCTCCACTCTGCCTCACAGAATCCCTCTCTTCCTGGAAGATGCAGCTCAGGGAGTCTTCTATGGGAGACCTTTCTTGGTCTTCCCAATCCCTCATGCACTCCTACCTAAATTACCTTGTAGTTAGTTTCTTTGTATGCATTGGTACTTATTTTCTTTATATTTATTCTGTATATGTGTATATGTATATAAAAATATATGTGAGCACACACACACATATATATATACACACATGCACACACATATACATTGTGAAAAATGGGTATTTTTCTCTTTTATTTAATAAAAATTATTATATTAGGAACAAGGTTTTTCCCCTTTTCTACTTACACATTCAGAAACCAACCAGTGTGGGAAATCTCTCTTAAAGATTTACCCAGGCCAAGATCTGATCAGACAGTAAAAGGAATTCTAAATTTGGGTGTATTGTATTGTATTGTATTGGTGTATTCCTGCCCATTGTGTTTTCTCAGACAGGTCTGGGTAAAGGTTGACTCTCTCTATCATCAAGATAGGTTATAAGGAAATTAATGTCTCTTTGACCAAGATTTGAATGACTTAAGTCACTTACCCCAAGACCTTCATTTTAGTATAACCCATACCTCCCATTGTGTTAACCAATCCAAGCTGATTTTTATCCCTCAGGAACACCTCCTCTTCAAAGGGCATATAAACTGTGACCCCACTACCATTAGGGGTCTTTGGTCTAAGAGAGACAGCCAAATGACCATCCTTTTATTAATAACCAGCTGGTCCTATTAATAAAATGATTAAGTTACCCAGAAACTCTCTCAAAACCTTTTTAATCATCTCAACACACACACACACACATACAGACACAATACACCCATATATAATATCTACATACATATGTACATATATACATATACACACATACACATGCACACATGCACACATACACACACATATGCCCTCCCCTCCCCTGGAATGTAACATAATCTCCTTGAGTGTAGGAATGACTTCATTCATCATATTTGTATAGCACAACCTCTGACGCATATGTAGTAGACATTTGATAAATATTTGTGGGTTGATAGACTGATTGATCATAGCATTTTCCTGAGCAGGGTCCAGATGGTCTGAGCTATGGGCCCCAGTGCTACGGATGGGACTCTGACTTCATTTGCATTTTGCTTCCTTGTGCTATATAATTCAGTGAAGCAGCAGGAAGTAAACTGGAAAACTGATTTAGTGTCAATGTTTCCTAGATTAGGACAGTACTCTGTGGCTGGCCTTTCATTTCTGCATTTTTTTTGTTTTTATTTAATTTTGGGGGGAGGGCAATTGGGGTTAAGTGACTTGCCCAAGGTCACAAGGCTAGCTTTTGTGTTAAGAGTCTGAGGCTGCATCTGAACCCAGGTCCTCCTGACTCCAGGGCCAGTGCTCTATTCACTGTGCCACCTAGCCACCCCTTTTGTTTTTTATCTTAAGTGGGAAGGGAGAACAGTTAAGACACACTTGAGGTTTTTTATCATTAAGCCTAATGCACAATGATGATAGGTCCCATTTTTAAAGGTCTATAGTTAGGTGGCACAATGGATAGCCTACTGGAGTAGGAAGATCTGACTTCAAATCAGGAAGATCTGGAGTCAGGAAGATCTGACTTCAAATCCTGGCTCAGACACTTACTAGCTGTTTGATCCTGGACAAGTCACAACCCTTATTTGCCTCAGTTCCTCCTCTATAAAATGCTAGAGAAGGAAATGCAAACCACTCTAGTATCTTTGCCAAAAAACCCCATGGACTACATCCATGAAGAGTTACAGTTGAATAACATACTAACACCACTACCACTGCCACCACCAACAGTGCCTTTTCTTGTAGCAGACCTACTTACTCAGAAGAGCTGGGAGCTCTAGGTCCATTTGTGAAACTCCTCACCTGGGGAATTCTCTGGTTTTCCTCTTCTTGTAAAGAGTCCCAGGAGCTCAGAAACTCGTTGGTTCACATGGCACATCTGACAACTGGCCTCTCATCTTTATTCCCTTTTATCGACTTTGCAGTGTTGCTAAGTGGCAGATAAAACCTTAAAATAATTTTATTTAAATTTCTCTGATTATTAGTGATTTGGAGTAACTTCTATGATTGTGAGTGAGTCAGGTCAGTGAGTCAGGGAGGGAGACTGAAAGGTATTGGTGAGAGACACAAAAGAGCCGTAGAGATGAAGGAGAATTCACAAGAAGCCATGTGGAGCTGGGAGAGAGAAAGAGTGGGCAAAGGCAGCTGCCACATAGGAAAGCACAAGACAGCAAGGAAGGAAAGGAAAGGAAGCAGTGAAAGGATATCTTTCACCTACACTGAAGTGAGGAGGAGATGGATGCCTCCATCAGGCATCCTCAGCAGACTGGCTACACATTGCTGTAGTAACTGTATAGACTGTCTTCCTGGTCCTACTTGTTTTGCTCTGGCTCAGTTCTTATATGTCTTCCCATGCTTCTCTGAAGTCTTCATATATATTTCTTTTTTTTTTTTTTCATTTTGGAGGGGGGAAGGCAGGGCAATTGGGATTAAGTGACTTGCCCAAGGTCGCACGGCTAATAAGTGTTAAGTGTCTGAGGTCAGATTTGAACTCGGGTCCTCCTGACTCCAGGGACGGTGTTCTATTTACTGTGCCACCTAGCCACCCCTTTATACGTATTTCTTATGTTTCTTGTTTATCTATTCCACTAACCACACACACCTTTGTTTCTTTGATAGAATGAAAAGTACTACTATAAATTTTGTGGCATATATATGACTTTCTTTTTGTTTTCTCTCTTTGACCTCCTTGAGTTATTTGCCTCCCAGTGGGATCTGTAGGTCAAAATTTAGGGATATTTTAGTTACTCTTTCAACATAATTCCAAAGTGCATTTGAGAATGGTTGGACCAGTTCATAGCTCTTCCAAAAGGGTATTATTGGGTCTCTCTTCCCACTGACCCTCCAGTACTGAATATTCCAACTTTGAATCATCTTTACAAATTTGCAAGATATGATGTGAAAGCACATTGTTTTGATTTATATTTATCTTATTATTAGTAACTTGAGCAATCTTTCACATGGTCATTAATACTATTGTTTTTAATTCTTTTGAAAATTATTCATATCCTATTACCACTTATTCATTGAGGAATGCATCTTGATCTTGTATGTTTATGCTAATTCCAAATATATGTACATACATATGTACTATATATGTAAATATTAGATATAAGAATAAAACTAGAGATAATAAATGCAAATAATTTCTCCCCCAAATAAGTGATTGCCCTTCTTATCCTAACTGCATTGGTTGTATCTCTGCAAAACATTTCAATTTCACATAATGAAAATTATCTATGTTTTGTGATTTTCTCCTTCCTAGGTTTATTTTTATCTGCCAACATCTCAAGATCCATTTTCTTCTCTCCACCCACAAAGCTACCAGCTTAATGCAGGCCTTCATCACTTCTTACCTGAACTATTACAATAACCTTTAAATAATTTTTACTAACTACCTTAAGTCTCACCCCACTTCAGTTCATCAATTCATCTTCCACACATCTTCCACAAATCAAGTGATTTTCCTTAAGCACAGTGTGACCTTTTCATTCTCCATCGCAACAAATATTGGTGACTCCCTACTAACTCCAGGTTAAAACATATATGTCTCCTTTAGGCACTTAAAACCCCTCACAAACTAGCCCTGACCTACTTTTCTATACACATTACACCCCTTCATGTAGTCTACCATGTCGTCTGGCTTTTTTAATGGTTCCTCATCCATAGCTTTCCATCCCGTCTTGATGATTTTGCCTCTGTTTTTCCCCTGAGTACTCCCTCATTTTAGGATTCCTTGTTCCTTTGAAGACTTGGTTCAAGCCCCACTTAGCACACAAGGCCTTTTCTGATCATTGCAGCTGTCTCTCCTCCCAGATCATATCCTATCTCTTTTGATTATTTTTTTTTACAAACTCATATATGTATAGCTTATCTCTATTGATAGAATGCAAATTCTGTTAGGACAGGAAGTGTTTGGCTTTGTTTTTCTAACCCAATGCCTGGCACAGGGCCTTGAACAAAGAGATGCTTAATAAATGTAAAAGATATAATTAAGAGATGTAAAAGGCAACAACATTAAAAGATGCTACGAATTCTCTACAACTGAAAACAACTCACCTTGAGGACAGGGTACACAGAGATAACTTAAGAATCATAGCTCTCCCACAAGAGCATGGAGAACCAAGATACCGTGTTGCAAATTAAATCAATTATTCATGTGAGGGTTTTTTGTTGTTGCTGATGAAGATGATTTGGGTTTTGTTTTGTTTTGTTAAGAAATTCATATTGACAGGCAACAGAAAGAGCAAGGAAGGACTATCAAGGGGGCAAAAAGGACACAGGGCAACGTCTACGGCTATGCTGGGATTGCTGTTCTTTGTCCTTCCTTCTTGAAGAAAACCAATGAGATCACAAGGGTGATGTCTTGACTTGAGCATGAATTGGATTTAAGTGAGGCAGAGCTGGGAAAAGTCATCAGCCTCACTTTCTTATACAGAGTCATTGAAGTCTAGTGGCAAGACAAAGGTCAAGACAACCATAGATGGCCCAGTACTGGGATTAGTCGTTTAGATCTAAATTCAGTATTTTTGCCTTGCATTCTTTTCTCATAGTTTTTGTTTCTTTATAGGCATTCTCCATCATGGATTTTTTTTTCTATTCTGATCATTTGTTTCTTTTTATTTTAATTCTTCATTGAAAACTCTAATTTCTGATATATATATATATGTATATACACACACATATATATATACATATATGTATATATATATATGCTCCTAATTTTTATTCTGGAGAATTGTATTTCCTTTTTGAAATATTCTAGAGTTTCCTATTGGTGATCCATGATTTCTGGGGTGTCCTAAGGATTCTGCCTTTCATCAGAAACTCGTGGCCCACTTTTATTCATATTATAATATTGGCTAATTGATCTTCGGGCACTTAGGAGGTATGGTGGATAGAGTGCTGGGCCTGGAGTCTGGAAGGTTTATCTTCATGAGCTCAAATCTGGCCTCAGACACTTACTAGCTGTGTGATCTTGGACAAGCCACTTAACCTTTGTTTGCCTTAAACCACTGGAAAAGGAAACGGCAAACTACTCTAGTATCTTTGCCAAGAAAACTCCATGGACAGTATGATCCACAGGGTCATGAAGACTTATGCTCAACTAAATGACGAGAACAACAACAAAGGGCATTTACAGGCACCCCCCAAAAAGAAGTACAATGTGAAAGATCTGTAAAGATTACCACGATAGAATGTCTTCAACAACAAGTGGGACCATGGCACTTAGACCCTAACATCACAATCCCAGGTGTGCTAATAAGAAAAGTAGAAATAGTATGAAAGAGAACAAGGAAGTGGAAAGCAGCTGCATTAGACCAAGGGTAGGAAGAAGAGATCTGTGGTGGTGTCACAGTTATGAGAATGCTAAGGAGAAGGATGGGAAGATATCAAAGGAGTGGGAGGTAGGGGGTGGGTAGAATAAATATCAGTTTCTTATTAATACCCCAAAGAGGCAACCAAGAAAATGCTAACGACTCCTAGCCTGTACAAAGTCTTTATGTGAGTCAGTTATACATGAGTAGAGGACATGTTTGAAATAGGTCATTAGGCAGGCTTTCACGAGAGATAATCGACACTTTATCCTATCTTTACTGTCCTGCACTTGACTAAAAGGTGTACAAGAATATAATAAGATCTAATTGTACTAACTGTCAATTAGGGGAAAATACATTTGATTTGGTAGAGTAACACACTGCTTTAAAAACTCTTTTCCCACAAAGTGTCTCTTATTTATATTAAGTATCACTCAGAATTCCTTGGAAGATCTAACAGAAATAATCTATTCTATGACCACTGTAATCCTAAACATGAGGTGAGGCCTAGCACAGAGAGCTGAATGCACGCCAAAGTTTGGTGTCCACCACTGGGAGTGTGAAGGAGATTCAAAGCAGAGTCAATTCAGATTCAGGGCAAGCTAGACAGAGTTTCTCTGTGGGTGGTGCAGTTCTCCAGGTGCTCTGGTTTGCAGGTGACACGGTGCTGGTTGCATCAAGCCCTGGAATCAACCAATCAAACAACAACAATTATTCTTATGTGCCAAGCACTGGATTTACAAGCACAGGGAATCTTTGTAATCTTTGTAAGGATCTCACATTCTAATGGTGGAGATAAGTACACATATAAACATACATAAACTCATACTGAACAGATTGTTAAATATTCAGTTTAAACCTTTGAACCTTATCAATCAGAAAATCTGACAAATTTGGCCTTGATTTACTGTTTTGCTAATTAACTAGACTTAAGAAAGGAATGGAGAAAAATGTTAATAATGCAGATTAAATTTAAAAGTATGTCACTCATAATTTTTTTTTTCTGGTAGAGCTAGTTGTTAAACATCTACCAGCATACTCCTGAATACACACCACAAATACAAAGTGAATAAATACAATATACACAAAATAATTAAATACAAGGTAATTTTGTGAGGGAGAGCACTAGCTGTTGGGAGGATTAGGAAAGACTCCATGTAAAAGATGGTGCTTGAAATGGAAGGGAACATCCTGGAAGAGATCAATAACACTTAAAAAAATGTTAAGCCTGGCCATATATAGAGGGAAGAACAAGCGGGTGAAGAACATTTTTTGCCCAGATTGTGATACACATCTGCAAAGAAAACTTGTAGAGCTTATCTCTCTCTATCCCTTTCTTTCTCTGTCTCTGACTCTCTCTCTCTCTCTCTCTCTCTCTCTCTCTCTATTCATATATATGTGTATGTATATATATTTATATACACATATACTTTGTTTATATATGTATATATACACCCATGTATTTATACATATGTATACACATGTGTATGTGTATATATGTATAGGTATACATTGTGCACTGGATATGTATGTGTGTATGCATATATATGTATTTGTCTATAAAATATAAAATAGAGTACAGATGACCAACACATAGGCTTGCAAGACCTAGAATTGGAAGAGACATACAGTCAGCACTAATTCCCTTATTTTACAGATGCTGAAATGGCCTGAGAAGTTAGCAGGTTGATTAAGCATGTCAGAGTCTTCACTCAAAGTCTAGTCTTCTGACACAGAGTCTGGTGGGGAGAAGGTCCAGGGCATCCTGACACAGCCTCTTAATTTGTCACATACTACTGTGTGATCTTGAAAACCCATTTTCACTGGCAGGTCTCGGTTATCTCATTTGTAAGAAGGGATCTAAGAAGATGGGCAGACCTCTAAGAGCCTTTGAAGCTGTAAACTTATATTCCAATCATCTATGTATTCTCTCAGAGTGTCAGCCTGGAGCAGGGCCTTAAATGTAAGTGGTTCATATGTGCCACAGTTGGAATGGAGATAAATGGAGAAAAGGTAGAATGAAGGTTTCTTTCTCCATATGTCACTCTTGACTGTCTCTGGCACATTTCTATACCTTGAAAAATTGGAGAGTTAGAACTGAAGAGAAGAAAAGAGTTTTACTACGAAATAAATCTTGCTGTTCAGCCCTTTTTCAGTCACGTGCAATTCTTCATGACCCTATTTGAAGTTTTCTTGGCAAAGACACTGAAGTGATTTTCTATTTTCTCCTCCAGCTCATCCTACAGATGAGGAAATGGAAGCAAACAGGGTTAAGGGACTTGCCCAGCGTCACACAGCTAATATGTGTCTGAGGCCACATTTGAACTCATGAAGATGAACACTCTATACACTGTACCTCCTAGCTGACCCAAAATAAATCTTAGCTGGAAGCAAAAAAAACCAACAACATAAAAACCTCCACTATCACTGAATATGAATAGGGGCACCAAAAGGCATCTTGTTCAACTTGAGTGTGATCAGAATTGAAGACAGCCCTGGCAAGTGGTTGTCCAGCCTGAGACTTCTGGTGCCGTGCAATGTATTCCCTGCTGAGGCATCCCATTCCCTACCTGTAAAACAGGATAACAGTAGCGTCTATTCCTACCAGGGTGATTGTAAAGATCAAATGAGATAAAGTCTATAAAAAGCTTTGTCAAACTTAGAGTGCTCTGTGAAAGTGAGATGGTAATATTATCCTTAAATTGATTATTGTTATTACATCAGTCGGTCTCCCTATGACTTCTAGTTTTGGTCTAAGCAGAACAAGTTTAATGCCTCTTTGAAATAATAATTCTTCAAATATTTGAAGTTAGCTATCGTTTGTCTACTAAGGCCTCTCTGAAAAGTGCTTCCCGTTTCTATTTCACCACAAGGTGCGATGCCCCAGGTTGTCTCTGTCCTGAATGTTTTCAATACAAGTTAGTTTCAGGGGATTCTTGAACTCCTCCTCCTCCTCCCCCTCCTCCTTCTTCTCCTCCACCCCTTCCTTCTCCTCCTCCTTGAGCCTGGCTCTGGTGGATAGTACCCCCAGACACTCTGGATGGTCAAGGGTGGGGCCACTTACTAAGTCCAGTGATGAGGCAAAAGCTGTCCTTCAGATCACACACCAAAGGCAGTCATAGGAGGTAGTGTGAGCACAAGCATTACTCTTGAGGGGTGAAACTATGAACAAGAAAATATGACACATCTCAAGCTGTTGGACTTAGTCCCTTGGACTTGGGACTGGATCTGAAGCTAATCCATTCAAATCACAAGATGTCAGAACTGGGTAGATCCTAAGAACACAGCATGGCCCCTTCTAGCTTGGCCATTCTGCATTCTAAGGTCTTTCTTCTCTGAGATGTTCTGTGTTCTAAAGTTCCCTCTCAGATCCAACATACTATGTCCTAAAGTTCCTTCTAGCTTTATAGCTATGTTCTAAGGCTCGTCCTAGCTCTGACATTCAAAATTCTAAAGACCTTCTCAGGCCAGACATTCTAAGTTATAAAGTTCCTCCCAACCCTGACATTCTGTGTTGTAAGGTTTTGTTCTAAAATGTTTGTGGGCTTTTTCCAGGCTGGACATTTTGTTTTCTAAGGTTTCTTCCAGCTATGAAATTCTCTGTTTTATGATTCCCTCCTAGCTCGACATTCCATGTTCCAAGGGTCTCATCCATCTCTATCTTTGTTCTGGGTCCTCACCTGGCTCATCCAAAAAAATCCCACTTCTTGCTCTCACACTTTACATACAGAACAGGAAAAATCAGGAAAATCATTCAAGACTTCATTTTCCCTTACTTCAGCCTATCAAGAAAAGGTGGGTTCAGAATTTCTAAATGAGGCTGCATTGGTCTATAGAAAACCAGCTTCCTTGGAGCTGACAATAGACTGACTATCAATAACCCAAAGAAAGAATTAATAGATCAAGAAGGAAAATAGTAATGAAAGAGAGGGCTTCAAAGGAAGGGTAGGCCCAGAGTAGGGAGGGCATAGGAAGTTAAGCTGAGAGGGCTTTGACGGCCTTCTGCTGAGAATCACTCCTCCCCCTCCACTCAAATGAGAATGCCCCATTTTCCCTCCCATTCCATCTCTACATCCATCCATCCATCCATCCATCCCTATCTGTATTTCTCTGACTTTCTATCATCTATCTCTTTCTATCATCTATCTATCCAACTCTTTGTAACTCTGTATGGAGTTTTCTTGGCAAAAAATATTAGAATAGTTTGCCATTTCCTTCTCCAGAGGATTAGGCAAACAGGGTTAAGTGACTTGCCCAGGTTCACATAGTCAGTGAGTGTCTGAAGCTGGATTTTAACTCACATCTTCCTGAATCCAGGACCAGAGCTCTATTCACTGAGCTACCTTGCTGCCTCCTACATATAAACGCTAGGTATTATCTATATCTTTGTCTCTTGGTTCACTATTCTTGGGATTTACCAGACCCTTCCAAAGCACCAGTCTCTTTCACCTAATTTCATTCTGGTTTTGAATGTAAACTTCTTGAAATTTGTATACCCAGTCCTTAGCACAGAGCTTCACATATATGTGGAACTAATATTATATATATTTTTTCATCCATCTATTTATCTATTTGCCAATTTGTTCCTATTATGAGACAGTAGAAAGAACCCTGAACTTGGAATCAGAAAGATCAGGGTTCAAGACTTGTCTTTGCCACCTCCTAGCTGTGACTGTGGACCAATAGCTTAGCATCTCTGGGTCTCAGTTTCCTTCAATATAAAACTGAGAGCATGAGACTAGAGGGTGGACAGAAGAAATGCTCAGATGTCTCCTCCCAGTCTTCATTTTTTTTTCCAGTCCTGTGATTGAAGCTTCAGGGTTTTCATAACCTACATCTCTAACTTGCATCTCCTCTGCCACAGGAACATCTTGAACTTGAAGGGTCTCTAAGGTACTTTCCCATTCTGTCCCCCTAGTCTGCCACCTTCGCCAGGAGCCACCCACACATTCATGTCCTACTCTCTTTCTCTCACCCTTCCCTCCCTTCATCTCTCCCTCCTCTCCCCCTTTTTCTCATTTTCTCTCTTCTTTCTTCCTATCTTTTTCTCTGTCTCTCTCTTTCTGTTTCTCTTTCTGTGTCTGTCTCATTCTCTCTGACTCTGTCTCTCTGTCTTGCTCTGTCTGTCTCTCTCTCACTCTCTCTGTCTCTGTGTATGTGTTGTGTGTCTGTCTGTTTCTTTCTTCCTCCTCCTTTTCCTCCTCCTCCTCCTCCTTCTCTCTCTCTCTCTCTTTCTCTCTCTATGTCTGTTTTTCTGTTTCTCATTCTCTTTCTCTGTTTCTGTCTTTCTCCCCTCTCCCTTTGTCTCAGTCTCTGTGATTTCATCAGTTCTAATATTACTTCTCTATTAAGGACTCCCAGATCTATACATCCAGCCCCACTCTGGCTCCTGAGCCTGAATCCCATATCACCAAGTGACTAACGGATGTTTTCAAACCGGATGTGCTTTAGACCTTTGTAAATCCACCTGGCCAGATCTTATCTTTTTATCTTTCCTCTGCAAATGCACCAATTTCCACATTTTGGTGAAACTTCCCATTTCCCTGGCTTGTGCCTCTGCTGCCACCCTTGACTCCTGACTCTAAGGGACTCATCTGCTGCCAGACCTTTCCATTGCTGGCTTCACATCTCTGGCTTCTGAGCCCTTCTCTCCACTGCCACCATTCCCCCTAGTCCCCAGACTCATTGTCTCCCCTCTTCCTTACTGCACCAGCCTCCTAACTGCTCTCCCTACTCAGCTCACTGGGTCTGCCCAGGTCCCTTCTTATCACTTTCTCCTAGGCACCCCTCTCCCTCTCCCCTACCTCCTCTGCCTCTCCCCCATTTCCCCTCCCCTTTCTTCCCTCTTTCTTCCCCTTCTCCCCTCCCCGTCTCCAACCCCCCTCCCCTTCCCCCATTTCTCTCCCCTCCCTGTATTCTGTCCCCCTCTCCCCTCCTCTCCCTTATTCCCCTCTCCTCTTCCCCTCCTCCACTCTTCCTTTCCTGCTCCTCCCCCTCTTCTCTCCCCCTCCTCCTCCCTAATACCGCTTCTTCCCTCCCCTTTTTTCTTCCTTCCTTTTCTTTCTTTCTTTCCTTCTTTTCTTTCTTTTTTTTTGAGTCTTCTTGTGCAAAATGATCCATACAGAAATGTTTTACATGATTGCACATGTACAACCTATATGCGATTGCTTTACTGTCTTAGGGAAAGGGAGGGGAGGGAAGGAGGGATAGAATTTGGAACTCAAAACTTTTTTAAAAATGTTTAAAATTGTTTTAATATGTATGTGGGGGAAAATAAAATATTATATATTGAAAAAATGTGCATTATCCCATCCCAACTATGAGATACAGCCAGGGAATTATTTTACTCCCAGTCCATCCTCCTCTCAGATGCCAAAGTGGGTCAGATCACTGCTCTCATTCAATAAATACCAGTGGCTCTTTATTGCCTCTAAGATCAAATATAACATCCTCTATTGGATATTTGAAACTCTTCACAACTTGGCCACTTTCTACCTTTCCAATGTCTCCTATAGCACTACTGTCCATAGATTCTGTGATCCAGTAATCCTGGACTATTCTTGCTCTCGTATACATAAACACTCCATATCCCACTTCCACATCTTTGTACTGGCCCCTCCTCTTACCCCCAACACTCTTGTTCTTTGCTTTCTGTCTCTGCTTCTTGAAATTGCTGGTTTTCTTCAAGATGAAGCTAGAGCATCCTTCCCAAAATTTCCTTGTATTCATTTTGTATTTATTCTACAAATATGTATGTGTGTGGTTTTTCCCTCTCCCCAAAGAACAGGAACTCTCAGAGGCAGAAATAATCTCACTTTTGTGTTTGACTCTTCATTTCTTAGCAAAGTATTTGGCACACAATACACACTTAACAGATACTCTTAATTGTCTATCAGGGGCTGTGTTTGGTTTTGACTCTGCCAGCATCGTGCCTCTCCCTGGATATGCTCATCACTTGAAATCTCATCATCTTGATTTTCAGCATCCCTGGTGGCCTCTCCCTTTTGATCAGAGGGTGGAGCAATAAACCCCTCCCAAAGTCTTCCTTTTCAGAGGGCTCAGAACTTTGCAGGTAACTTCATTCAAGCATCTAGTCCTGGCCTGGGGGGCTGGGTATCCTCTGGTCCTCCCTCCCACCTTTTCAGCTCCCTTTTATTTATTGTCTCCCCTTCCCACAATTAGATTGTTGCTTCTAGAAGACAGAGACCTTTTGTTTTATTTGTATCTACAGAGTTTAGTACAGTGCCTGGCACATAGTAAATACTTAATTAACGCTTATTGACTACTGAATAGATGCTTTTTGACCAATGGCTTGCCAGATCCTGATACTGAAAATTTTTATTTTTGTTTTGTCCGAAAGCATGGGGTTTGGGGATTCATTGAATCCACCTTTCTCATTTTTCCACATTCTCATTTTCATTCTGTAGGTGTGTTTAATTTTAATATTTGTCTCTTGTATAAACCTCCTTGTTGGGTTTATTTTTTTATCCCTTCTGTCTCTAGCTTGTTTTATTCAACTATTTAGAATTTTTTGATGCTTAAAGTTGCAATTGTTAGATTTCTATATATTTCTTTAGTATTTTTTAAATCTCCTTCCCTTAAGTCTGTATTTTATACCTATTTGGTTAAATTATTTTAATGCTAGTATAATCTCAGTGGTTCTCCTCCTTCCTCACTCTTGTTTATCAATCCATCCCCTCTGATTTTGTATAAAATAAGTATTTTTCCTTATCTTTATTTAATGATCTGTTTCCCCTGCTTTTATCTTTCCCCATTCAGTAAAGAGATCAGTTTAAAATTTTCTTTCCCTAGCAACTTATTTTTAATAATATTCTTTTAATTTTATAATACTTCTGTTTGGCATTCAAAGCTCTGGGGTTCCCTCTTCTGCCCTGTCTGTTGGTCTTTGTGCTAACTTCTCTGCTTGTATTTTCTATACTCACATGTTTCTCTGTAACCCCTTTAAAACTGTTTTTTCCTTTATAAACAGATCAAAAGAACCAGGCCATCCTAGGTGTGCTAGGGTGCTTGTTAATATACACCCCCAGTCCTGCTCTGCAACATTTCAGTCTTCTCATATCATATTCTCCCCAAGGAGACTATTCTATGATCCAAGAAGATTGGTCTCCTTGATTTTCCTCCCTTAAGACACTTGGTCTCCCAACTCCAGTGACTTCGGCACTCTTTCCCTCATCTCTGTCCCTTGCCAACCCTTCCTTCAAATCCCAGCTAAAATTCTACCTTCTGCTACAAAAAGCCTTTTTTGACCTTTCTTAATCCCAATGCCTTCCTTCTGCTGAGTGTCTCTAATTGGTCCTGCATATATCTTGTCATTTGCATGTTTATATAGGTGCTTATTTTCTATCTCTCCTCTCCCTCTCACACCCTCCGCATAGTATGTAAGGCAGGGATGAGTTCATTTTTGTCTTCATATTCTCATTGTTTAGCAACGTGTCTGGCACATAGTAGGGATTTAATGAATAACTATTTTTTGTCAGGGATTTGATTGGTTTCAGTTCCAGGAACATCATGCCTCCTCCTGGAAAAGCTCATCACATGCAGACTATGAACCCTTGGAGAACAGGGATGGTCTTTCACCTCTTTTGGTATGCCCAGAACTCAGCAGAGTGGCCAGAACATTTGTTGTTATTCGGTTCTCTAGTCACGTCCGACTTTTCGTGACTCTGTGAGAGTTTTTCTTGCAAAAATACTGAAATGGTTTGCCATTTCCTTCTCCAGTGAATTAAGGCAAACAAAAATTAAGTGACCTGCCCAAGGTCATATAGCTAGTGAGTATCTGAAACTGGTTTTGAACTCAGGTCTTCCTGACTCCAGGCCCGGTGCTCTATCTACTAAGCCATCTGTCTGGCACATAGTAGGTGCTTAGCAAATGTTTACTGACCCTTTTCTAAGAATTTTTCTTTGCTTCCTTCTTGTAATTACTTCTCTTTCCTTCCCAGGTTAATCTAAAATTTGCCTATCTTTTTAAAATTTTTCCTTCTTTACTATTTGTTTCCCTCATGGGGATAAAGGTTCTAAAGGACCAGGTTTGAATGACCTCCTCTGATTTCTGGTTTTTGTCTTTGTAAAGCTTGCCTTATATCCCTTTACTTTTAGAAATCTCCATTTGTGAGGGGAGTGATTTAGGACAAGCACAATACTATGTGGTAGAAGGGACTTTGCTCCCCATAGCCATAGTAAGGGGTGGCTATATTTGGGCTGAGGGACCAGGCATAAGCCTCATACTTTCTGCTGGAGACACCTGTGACTAGTGGGAGAGGGTCCCAAGTGAAACTAGGTATTAAAGCATTCAGTTGAGTCAGAAACTGAACAGACATATCTATAAGGGTTAACCAGAGAAGCAAAGTCCCTTGACAGAATTCCAGGGACTTAATGACTCAGTATTAGATTTCTTGGGATGATCAATTTCCTGGATGGGTCTGGCCATTTTCAATATAATTGAACACATTTATTAAGAACCTGTTTTGCGAAGGTTACAGTGTTGGACATTAGGGGAGATATAAAATTGAGCTTAGATATACTTCCTATCCTCACAGAGCTTGCAATCTTATAGCTAATAATGCTTGGCATAGTTTATAAAGGGTTTTCTTTCTAGTATCTTGTTTGATAAGAATTTCCCAGGGACGCTACATGACTTTGAATCCTAGAATACCACATTTTAAGAATAGAACACACCCCCCCCCCAAATAAATAAGGACCAAATGGCAATGGAAATTCTTATTCTTATGGTTCCTATTAATAATAATACAAGCAAGCATTTACATACCTTTTTTATACATCTCAAAGAAATACAAAGAACATAAACCAGGGAAGAGAGCCTACATTGGCTCTCTGGAGGTATGGGAAAGACTTTCAGGACCCTGGGTAACTCCTTTCCAAAAGATTAACGGGACTACATGGGTGAGAATTTCTTATTGAGACAGTCATGGTATGGCCATGGTCTCAGAAGTCACAGTTCTATCCCAACCTATCACAGTCCTATCCTGAGGATCCCAAGGAAACTTGCCATGAATGCCATTGCCACCACTAGGAAACTAGCACAAAGCCTGTTCCCATTAGCCAGTTTTTTATAATTGCATAAATCCTGGGCACAGCAGGCAATGTACCAGTCCTCAGCAGTTCTTCCGTGGAACTTGTCCATAAATGGGCACATGATTGAACAGTACTTGATCACACGGTAAGTGTTTCCCTCGTCTTGGATGTTAAGATGGAAAAGAAAAAAAAAACAATTGAAAATCACCCTTACAATTTTGTTATTTTCACACAAGCAATCTGCTTTGATCTATATAAAATCTTTTTTGGGCCATTTCCTAGTATAATGTTTCTGATAGGAGAGGCATATAGTCTGCTGTATCTAAAACATATCCCAGGGTGAGCACTGACAGACTCTAAGAACACCAGTGCTAGGAAGGACCTTATAATATGGAATTTTAGAACATAGAGAAAGTCAGAGATAAGAAGGACCTTAGAACATAGACTTTCAGGGCTGGGAGGAACCTTAGAACATGGACTGTCAGGACTGGGAGGGACCTTAGAACATAGATGACTTTCAGGGATGTGAGAGACCTTAGGACACAGAATGACAGGGCTGGGAGGAACTTTAATACATAGATTCCTGTCAGTGTGGTGCAGGAGTTTAGATCATAGAATGCCAGAGTCACCAGGGGCCATGGAACAGTACCTAAATGGTCAGAGCTGGAAGTATTCTGAAAACATAGAGTACTAGATATAGAAGATATTTTGTCTGGGTTCCATGGATTCCAGACTTATGATTTCATTGGAGTGGGGGAACTCCCAGTGGAGGAATTCTTTTCACTGATACAGACCAGTAACCCCCCTAGAACTTTTAGTCTAAAGAGTTGTCTTGGGGACTCAGAGGACAAAAGACTTACACATGGTCCCCCAACTAGCAGGTGGCAGAGACAGGCCTCTACTGGTGGTTCTCTATTGTCTACACTGGGCTACATTTCCCAGAAAGGCCCTTCAATACAGAAAGCCAATGTCAGAGAGGATCTCAGAAATAATTTAGTCTGGTCCCTTGTCCCTTCACTTGACAGCAATGGATACTGAGGGATAAAGAAGGAAAGAGACAAATCCAAGGTCCCACATTGGGTCAGGGGTCAGGAGTCAGAGCTGAGTCTCCAGACCCTGGGGTCTCCTAGATCTGGGTTTTTCCACTCTCTAGGCACAGCCTTAATACCATTGTACTAAGAGACATCATTCCATAGTAGTCTTCTTGATGACTTGGCCCTAAATCTTGCCATGAACTTGGGGGCTAGCTCATTCTTTTCCCACCTCTGAGTGGTGGAGGGCAATGAGCCAGACCAATTAGAAATCAGTTACTAAACCTACAGCTCCCACCATAAAAGGGAAGAGAATTCTAGCTTGCCTGACCTCAATTTGCCCACTGCACTCTTTCCTATTTTAAGATTCCAAAATGTTTCCAGTTTAGAATGCATGACCTCAAGGACAATGTAAGGAGGTGCACTGATAGAATTGTGGGTGCTTGAGGAACTGGAGAAGCTGGAAGTAGAGAGGGAATGAGAGACAAGAAAGAGAGTAAGGGAAGAAGGAAGAGAGGAAGTAAAGAAGGGAGAGAGGGAGGGAGGGAGAAGGAAGGAGGGAAGGCAAGGAGGGAAGGAAGGATGAAAAAGGGATGGAAAAAGAAAGGAAGTATAGAAGGAAGGAAGGGAGAGAGGGAAGGGGAAGGGAAGGAAGAAAAGAAAAGATAGGGAGGAGGAAAGAAAGGATTGAGGGAGGGAGGAAAAAGGGACAGAGGAAGGAAGGAAGGAAGGAAGGAAGGAAGGAAGGAAGGAAGGAAGG
>NW_027187460.1:675527-682285 GCF_028583685.1 Petaurus breviceps papuanus | reverse complement strand
AGGAAGGAAGGAAGGAAGGAAGGAAGGAAGGAAGGAAGGAAGGAAGGAAGGAAGGAAGGAAGGAAGGAAGGAAGGAAGGAAGGAGGGAAGGAAGGAGGGAAGGAAGGAAGGAGGGAAGGAAGGAGGGAAGGAAGGAGGGAAGGAAGGGAGGGAGGGAGGGAGGGAGGAAGGGAGGAAGGAAGGAAGGAAGGAAGGAAAGAAGGAAGGAAGGAAGGAAAAAAGAAGGGGGAGGGAGGGGGAGGAAAGAAAGGAAGAAGAAAAAGAAATAGGGAGGTAGAAAAGGAAGGAAAGAGGGAGGAAGGAAGAAATAAAGGAAAAGGAGGGAAAGATGAAGAGAAAGAAGGAGGGAAAGAGAGAGGGAGGGAAGGAGAAAGAAAGTAAGGGAAAGAGAAAAGGAGAGAAGGAAGGTAAGGAAAAAAGAAAGGGAAAGAAAGGAAGGAAGGAGGGAGGAAAATGAGGAAGGAGGGAGGGATGGAAGAAGGGAAATAGGGAAGAAGAGAGGGAAGGAGGGAGGGAGGGAAGGAAGAAAGGAAGGGAAGTAAGGAGGGAAGGTGGGAAGAAGCATGTGCTAAGTATTGCATTTAGCTTGTGCAAATATCATCTCATTTAATCTTCACAATGACCCTGGTAGATAAATGCTATTATTGCCTCCATTCTACAGTTGAGGAAACTGAGGCAACCAGTAGTTAAATGACTTACCAAGGGTCACAGGTCCTTAAATGTCTGAGGCCAGATTTGAACCCACTTACTCCTGACTCCAGGCCCACTGTGAAGGACTTTAAAACAGAAGGAACTCTTATCTACCGTGCCACCTCACTGCCAAAAATTAGACTAGATGGAGTCTGGGGTCCTAATCCTGAAATTCTCTCTGGCATGAATTCTGGGACTGTAGAATTCTGGAATTGGAACCCAGTTCCCTTGCCCCTCTGAGCATGTTTCTTCATCTGGTCGATGCAGAGATCAGACTTCATGATTAACCTTTTAAGTTCAGAAGCTCCATGAGATAAAGCCCCTCATCTAAGTTTCCTCTGCACACAGTATGTTCTTAATAAATGGTATATGAATGAATGAGGAAAGGCAACAGGAATTTATTAAGTGCCTACTGTATGCCAGACTTGGTGCTCAGTGCCTTTGACTGATATGACCTCATTTGATCCTCACAACAACCCTGAGAGGTAGGTGCTATTATTATACTCGCTTTACAGTTTAGGGAACAGAGGCAAACAGAGATTAAATGGCTTGCCCCCAGTCACAGAGCTAGGAAGTATCTGAAACTGGATTTGAACTCAGGTCTTCCTGACTACAGACCCAGTGCTCTGGCCACTGAACCATCAGCTGTCTCACTCAAAGATCTTGGTTTGAGTCCTCTCTCTGCCCATAGCCAGCTGGCTGACCTGAGCGAGCTGCTAAAACTCTAGAGAACTCAGTTTCCTCCTCTTTAAAATGGCTGTCGCCTCTAGGGACCCTCCTTTGCAGTCCTGACAGTCTGATTCCAATGAAGGGTCGCCTTGCTCTTACGGATGGACCTTCCAAATATGTTTGCATTCTAATTCTCACCTACATGTTGTTTTGAACACACACATACATACGCATTGCCCTGTACATTCAACCACTCTGGACGTCGGCTTCCTTATTTGTAAAATGAAAGAATTAGACTAAATACTTCAGACCCTTACTAGCTGTGTGAGCCTGAGCAAATCACTGCACCTCTGCTTGCCTCAGTTTCCACAACTGTAAAATGGGGATAATAATAGCACCTATCTCACAGAATTGCTGTGAGGATTAAACGAGATAAGTATTTGTGAAGTGCTTAGCTTTGCACAGTGCCTGGAACACAGTAGGTGCTATCTTAATGCTTATTTCTTCTCCCCCCCCCCCCACCATTTTGCAGATGAGAACTGAAGCAAATAGGGACTAAGTGGATTGTCTGGGGTCACGCAGCTAGTAAATGTCTGAGGCCACTTTGATTTCCAATCTTCCTGATTCCAGACCTGGTGCTCTATCCGCCGTGCCACCTAGCTGCCCCTCATATTGACTTAGAAAATCACAAATTCACATTATCTATGTCATATTGTATTATTTTTACTATTGTATCTCTCTTTATCATTGTATTACTCATATTTATTTTGTTAAACCATTCCCAATTACATCTTAATGGTTCTGACCCGATTTCAGCCTCCAGGCTTCAAGCTTGACACGTCTGATCTAGTCCAACCCCTTTATTTTATAGGTAAGAAAACTGGAGTGCCCAGACATTATCTGTCTTGCACAAGATTACCCAGTTGATAAGTGGCAGGTGTGTGGACTCATCCCTGAAGCTTCCAGGTTTATATCACCCCTCCCGCTTCCCATTGGCCCACTTGCTTAAGGTTAAGCAGCTACAAGAGGGTAAAACTGGGACTTGAACCCAGACCTTCTTGACTTTCACTCCAAGTGCTGATCCAGAGTGTCATGAGCTATGACTGTCACCACCACCACAAGAGGGCTTGGGGATCTCCCCAGGAACGGAAAATGCACTTGTCTGCACAGATCTGCCTGGTGAAAGCCCAGAGATGGCCTGGAGACAATCATGCACAGGGGGAGGGAGAACCAGGGATGGAAGAAGGGGAAAGTCATTACCAGTTTCAGCAATCATGCAGAATTTCTCATCGGGGGCACAGTCCTGTGGGGCATAGCACTGGTAGCTGCCCATGCACACGTGACATCTGAGGAGTTCTATATATGTGAAGCAGGGACAGAAAGCAAGTGAGGAACGTAGCCAGCAGGAAGTTTGAGCCTACCACTAGCAGCTGGAAGCAACATCCAAATTTACCCAGACTAATGTCTCTGATGTCAGCCCCTCTACCAAAAGAACCACGAGAGTGGCAGCTCTCGTTTCTATGGGGATTGGCAGTTTACATAGTTTCCCTCACCTCAATTCTGTGAAATGGACAATGAATACATCGCTGTGTCCACTGTACAGATGAGGATAGTGAGGCTCAAATGAGTGTATTGCCCATGGATGTTCAGCTAATGAGTGTTGGAACAGGGAGTCACATGTCAATATAATGGAAAGAGCCTAGGATTTTGGGGGTAAGAGGGAAGAGGCAGGGGAGGGGAGATGTTACAGGACCAGGATTTGAATTCCAAATTAGTTCTCTATCACCCTATATGACTTTGGACAAGTAAATTAAATCTCCCTTTCTGAGCCTTGTTTCCCTCCTTTATAAAATAAAGAGGTCAGACGAGGTAATCTCTACTGTCCCAGTTAGTCAGTTAACATTTATAAGTACTTACCATATTCCAGGCATGTCTTAAGCTCTGAGGATAAAAAGGAAGGTAAATGCCCAGTCTCTGCCCCTGAAGGTCTCCCAGTCTAGTTAGGATACAACATGCAAACAGCTATGTACAAATGAGCTCTGTGCAGGATGAATGGCAAACAATCAACAGAGAGAATGTTAAATAACGTTAAATGTTAAAAAGCAGAGAGAATGGTCAATAACTGGCAGAATGAAGGGTTGGGAAAGGCTGGAAGGTGGGGTTTTAGCTTGGACTTGGAGAAAGCCAGAAGGCAGAAATGAGAAGGGAGAGCCTTCTAGGCATGTGAGGGGAAAATCAGAGAAAATGCCCAGAGCAGAAAGGAGGAGTGCCTTGACCTAAATGCCATGACCCCAGGTCTTCTGATTCTCTCTTGTTTCTATGCCACCCTGGCATCCCAGGTGAGGGACTGAACTACATTTGACCAAAATATTGCAATGTTGTTGTTGGGGGAGGCAACAGGGGTCTCTGGAAAGAGCATTATAAATAGGGTAAGGACCCCTGAAATGGAATCCTAGTTTTCTACCAAGTCCAGCTCTCCCCACAACTCCCTCAGGAATGGTAAGGAAAAGAACCAAAAAATCAAAGAATCTAGAAATCCAGAGAAACACTAGGAATGCCTTCCTCCAGGAATCCATCCAGGATTACACCTGGAGATAAGGCCCAAAGTCAGTTAACTTCCCAACATTCAAATGGAGCTTCCCTGGGAGACAGGCCTAAGATAGTGCATCTTCTTGGTTGGAAGCTAAATCAGGGTTATGTGACCTGGTCCCAATTCTGGCTCCTGGGATAGGCTTACAGTAAGAGGTTAATACCCAGAAATACTCAAGATCCTACTTCAGCTACCATGCCTGGACTGTTAAAGGGAATAAGACACAGAGATTGCTATTTAAACCTCAACCAAACTATCCAGGACTCTTATCTGCCTTAGTGTTCCAGATTCAGTCTACTAGAAAGTACAGAAAAATAATATGAACAGAATTGCTTTAGGGTAAGGACTGAGAGCTAGTTAATTATGGTTCCCTGCAGGCTTTTTACTAATGTGGACTGAGCTTCAACTACTCTAGCAATTGCTAAACCCAGAGAACCTTGAAAGAAACTACAAAGTGTGATATTTCTAGGACAGTCCTGATGTAGAAGCTTAAATTAAGTCCACGTGGATTTTAGTGAATAAATGAAAACTTATTAGAAATCTTATTGGATTTGTCATTTGCTGCATCAAAACACAAATAAATTGGTAAAAGGTTTTCTTATGTATTCAATCAATACATAAGTATTTATTTGGTGACTACTATGTGCCAGACAGTGGGAGAGGTGTTTGGTACACATTCCCCCTCACACACACACACGTGCACACACACACAGAAACAATATCCTTCCTCAAGATTGCTCCTTGCTGTATTAATAATAGGCAGTTGTCCAAAGAAGATATGCAAGCTGTCACAGCCATAAGAGAAAATGCTCTAAATCACTGATAATGAAAACAGCTCTAAGGTTTTACACCAAAATGGGCAAAGATGACAAAAGACAAAGAAGGCAAAAGCAGAGGCTGTAGAAGAATGGGCAAACCACTTCACCATTTCCAAGAGCTGTGAATTGATCCAACCCTTCTGAAAAACAAAAGGCACAATTTGTGACTCTCCACAAAGAGGGATAAGAAATTTCTTAAGCACCTACTATGGGCTGGGTACTGTGCTAATCCCTAGGGAGACAAAAAAGAGGCAAAAGGCAGTCATTTCTCTCAAGGAGCTTATGATCTAATGAAGGAGACAACATGCAAAAAGAATCTACCAAGCAAGCCATATACAGGATAAATAGGAAATAACTCAACCCCTGATTCAAATGTTCCACTGGAGCATGCATTTTTCAAACAAGCCCACTACATTAGTTTGTTTTTGCTTGATTATTTTATTCATTATGAGGGAAGCCTTTTATTTATCATGAGGAGATGGAAGAGGTAGTAAGTTAGTGGGAAATTACAGAGAAAAAATAGAAAATCAACAAAACAAAAAATGCACAGAAGAAAACAAAAAGATAAGGTAATGTTGTTACTGCCTTGTCAGATTCAATATACATTTTAAACACTGCATGCTGCAGAAGTTCAGTTACATACACAATGACCTTTTTTGTTCTTCATATAACAGTATGTGTTTATTCATTGGCAAGAGCTTATGAAAAGAGAGTTTTTAAAAAATAAAATGGAGTCAGAATAGATGAACTGAAAGGTCACTTTCCAGCTTTAGTATTCTTTGTTCTGTGTTCTAATGTTCCTTTCTATTCTGACATCTGGTGACCCTATAACTCCGTGACTATGGTTATTGTCCTTTGTTCTTGAAGAAGACCCAAATGACATCACTATGTTGAAGTCAAGGTACAGTGTGTCCCTGTATAGAACAGTCCCAAGGTGACTGTTCAAAGCAATACAAGCTCTGAAGGATCTACAACAAGTTGGGCACAAATAGTCCACATGATGCTTCTAAATTTGTGCATCTCACAGATCTTTCATGCTACACAATTCCGCTTTGTTCATAGAGCACAGTGTTTTCTTTGCTACAGGCACACCATGTTGGCTAGTCCTTTGCCAGTGTCTCTCGTGTGATACAATCGATTCCAAAGTTCTTCAAGGAGACCTTGAGAATGTCCTTATATAGCTTCTTCTGACCTTGATATGAGTGCTTGCCTTGTGCAAGTTCTCTGTAAAATAATCTTTTGAGCAAATAGACATTTGGCTTTTAAACAACATGACCAGCTTGTTAGAGTTGTGCTCTTTGTAGTAGAGTTTGAAGGCTCAGCAGCTTAGCTCAAGAAAGGACTTCAGTATCCAGTACCTTATCTCGCCAGATGATCTTCAGAATCTTCCTAAGACAATTCAGATAGAATTTGGTTTCCTGGAATGGTGCTAGACTGTTCAGATTTCACAATGAGGTCAGACAGCAGCTCTATAGACCTTTAGTTTGGTAGGCAACCTCTTTTCTCCCACACTTTCTCAGAGCCTCTGAAACAAATGACCTCGCTCTGGCAAAGCATGCACCAACCTCATCATCTATGTGTACATCCCTGGGAAGTATATTGCCGAGGTAAGTGAACATGTCCACAGCATTCACAATTTTCCATTTGTTGTAACCCCTGGTTCTGCATTTGGATGACGCAGTGTTAGCTAGTGGAACACCTGTGTTTTCTTGGAGTTGATTATTAGGCCAACATGAGCACAAGTAGCAGAGAATCAGTCCGTGCTTTGTTACATCTCAGCTTCAGAGGCTTTTGAGTGCACAATTCTCTGTGAACAAAAAGTCATGCACCAACTCCTCCTCCACTGTAGTCTTGGCGTGTAGCCTTTGGCTCGTAGCCTGTGAGTATGACATGAGTATAGAATCTCCAAGTCCAAAAGGTACCTTAGTGCTCATCGACTACAGCCTACATCCAGAAAAGAGTATCCTCTGCAATAAAACAGTGAGGGTAAA
>NW_027187460.1:663179-675517 GCF_028583685.1 Petaurus breviceps papuanus | reverse complement strand
TTGTGAGGAAGCTTCTGGTTTTTGTTTTTAACATGAGGCCTCACTGTCTCTCTCTGCCACTGTTATTCACTGCATCCTCTGGAGGCCAACCAGAGTAAGCTAATGTCTCTTACCCATCACAGTCCTTTGAATACTTGAATATAGCTATCATGTCTCCCCTAAGTCTTTTGTTCTCTAATCTACCCCTGTCACCTCAAGTGATCTTCATGGGATAGGGCATCAAGATGCTCTGTTACCCAGGCCATTGTTCTCTGTATGTCCTAAAGCTGGTCAGTGTTCTATTTAAAAGGCATGGCTTAGAAGGAAAGGCGATGCTCCAGGAGCGGTCAGACCAGGGTATAGGATGGCCAGGCTATCATGATGCCATGCCTCTCTTAACCTGTCCATCCAGCGAATGATCATATTGATTTTGAGCGTGTGGGTATGTGTTTCTCTGCGATGTCACCCTCTTGGCTCACAATGAGTACACTAAAATGCCAAGTTATAGCAGGGTTTTTTCCTTCATGAAGTGACCTGCAAGGAAGGTCACTGAAGCACAGACAATAACATTCTCAGGGAGGGTGAATTCAGGATGCCTTTGGGCAGACACCATATGACCATTTGTCGGGTATGTTGTAATGACTACAGGTTTTCAGATAGGAGTGGGTACAAAATAGCCCCTGATGGACCTTCCACTTCAGAGATTCTACAATTCTCAGATGAGTGGTCTGAGTTCTAGTCTTGACTATGACCCTTACTTGCTATTAGCTGTGTTATCCTGGACAAACAACATAAGTCTGTTTTCTGCCCCATCCTAGTCCCTCATCTCCATTTGTACTGTTTCCCTTGGTCATCCTGTCGACTCTGATGAATTTGTCGATCCTCTCTATGCAGATGGATCTCAGATCTATTTATCCAGCCCCAGCCTCTCTCCTGGCCTCCAATCTTGGATCTCCAACCACTTATTGAACATTTCAGGCTTACGTCCCATAGATATTAAACTTAATAGGTTCAAAACTGAATTTATCTCTCCCCTGTCTTCTTCCTCACTTACCCAGTGCCATGAAGGATACCACCATCCATCTAGTCACATAGCTCTCCACTGAGGTGTCATCCCCAACTCTTTACTCTCTCTTGCCCCCTCCTCATATATAATCTGTTGCCAAGCCCTATTGTTTATAAGTTTATAACATCTCTCGTTTATGCCCCCTTCTCTGATGCTTCCACCACCCTGGTACATCCTTTATTATTTCATGCCTGGATTATTTCTTTTTTTAATTTATTTTTGTATAATATTGTATTTTCCCCACAATTATATGTTGAAACATTTTAAGCTTTTTTTTTAAGTTTTGAGTTCCAAATTCTATGACCCCCTTCATCCCTGTCCTCTCCCCATCCCTGAGACAGTAAGCGAAAGAAAGAAGCAAGGAAAGAAAGAAAGAAGGAAGGAAGGAAAGAAACAAACATACAAAGAGAGAGAGAGAAAGAAGGAAAGAAAGAAAAAGAAAAGGGAAAGAGAAAGAAAGAGAGAAAAAAGAAGGAAAGAGAAAGAGAGAAAGTAAGGAAGAAACAAAGGAAGGAAGGAAAAAAGGAAAGAAACAAAGGAAGGAAGGAAAAAAAGGAAGGAAGGAAGGAAGGAAAGAAGGAAGGAAGGAAGGAAGGAAGGAAGGAAGGAAGGAAGGAAGGAAGGAAGGAAGGAAGGAAGGAAGGAAGGAAGGATAGCAAGGTTTAGTCATACCTGAATTATTTCAATAGCCTGCTAGTTGGTCTGCTTGCAACAAGTTTCTCCCTGCTTCAGTCCATTCTCCACTCAACTGTCAAACTGATCTTCCTAAAATACAAATCTGACCACATCACCCACACACCACCTCCATTCAATCAACTCCAATGGGTCTTTATTGCCTTCAGGATCAAATCTTTCATTTAGCTTTTAAAACCCTCCATCATGCCAACTTCTCCTTCCAGTCGTCTTACACCTTACTTCCCATCACACATTCTGTGATCCAAAGACACTGGTCTCCTGGCTGTTCCTTCATAAGACACCCCATCTCTGGACTCTGGACATTGTGACCCCATGTCTGGACTCTGGGCATTGTGACTGACTATTCCCCAGATCTGAAAGGTTTTCCCTCCTTCCTGGCTTCCTTCAATTCTCAGCTAAAATCTCACCTTCTACAAAAAGACTTTATCCTCTTTTATCTTAGTGCCTTCCCTCTGAGAGTATCTCCAATTTTACATATATACATATATAGTGTGTATGTACATATATACAAATGTAGATATGTATATATGTATGTGTGTGTCTGTGCACATATATATATATATATATTTCCTATTTGTACATAGTTGTTTGCGTGTCATTTCTCATCTTAGGCTATAAGCTCCCTAAAGGCAGGGTGTATCTTTCTTTTCTTTGCATTCCCAGTCCTTAGAACAGCAAATGGCATATAGTAGGCTCTTAAAACATGCTAGTTGACTGATTGATTCAAAAGAAGAGGATATTGGACTGATTTTAGGGTTTATATCTGAGAGAAGACTTTCTGGCCATCTAGTTCAACCCTTTATTTTTAGAGAAAGTAACTGAGGCTCAGAGAAAGAGAATGTATTATGAAATGGCCAGAGTTCATAAGAATGTAGATTTAAAACTGGAAGGGAGGACAGAGCCAAGATGGCGGAGTAAAAGCAAGAACTTGTCTGAGCTCCTGCTCCAACCACCTCCAATACCTGCAAAATATGACTCTAAACGAAATTCAGAACTATAGAGTATAGAACCCACAAAGTGACAGAGAAAAACAAATCTTCCATTGAAGGCAGCCTGGAAGGCTGACAGAAAAGGTCTATCACACCAGACTGGGAGCCAAGTGCGGTACCATATGAACTACTTGCTACCAGACCCAGATGGCCCTGACCAGCAGCACAGAACATCCGGAGCAGACTTCAGGAGAGTGCATCACCAACAGCTGTGGCAGTTTCCAGACTTCTCAACCCATAAATGCCAAAGAGAAAGTAAAAGGTCAGTGGGGAACTCTGTTGGAACTGGTCTGGCCCCTGTCCCTGGGGCAAGAGGTGACAGAGGCACGGCGGCTGCAGCTGCTGTCATGTGGCTGCCTCTGGAGCTCCTGGGCTACAGATCATAGGGGGACCAAGTGACTATTCATAGGGTAATCGCTCTTGCTTTGATCTGCTTGGACCTAGATTGTGGTCTTGGGTGGTGGTCTTGAGATGTGTGGCCAGTGTGCCAGAGCTTGGGGTGTCTGTACAGAGAGCATGCCCTCCTCATAGCTCTGATAAAATGTGAAAAAACCCCAGCAATTTGGAACACAGCTCTCTCCACTCTGGAAGCAGAGTTCTACTGAGCAAAAGAGCTCAAAAGTCAAGTAATTGGCTGGCAAGATGAGCAAGCAGAGGAAGCACAATCAGACCATAGAGTCCTTTTTGGGGGACAAAAAGGATAAAAACATGGAACCAGAAGAAGTCAACAAAGTCAAAACTCCTGCATTAAAAGCTTCCAAGAAAAAGATGAATTGGTTATAGGTCATGGAGGAACTCAAGAAGGATTCTGAAAATCAAGTAAGAGAAGTGGAGGAAAAATTGGGAAGAGAAAGGAGAACGATGCAAGAAAATCATGAAAAGCAAGTCAACAACCTGATTGAAGAAAATAACACCTTAAAAAATAGACTAAATCAAATGGCAAAAGAGGCCCAAAAAAATCAAGGAGGAGAAGAAGGCCTTAAAAAGCCAAATTGCCTAGATGGAAAGGGAATTTCAAAAACTCACTGAAGAGAATAATTCTTTCAAAATAGATTGGAGCAAATGGAAGCTAATGACATTATAAGAAACCAAGATACTCTAAAACAGATAAAAACAAATGAAAAAATAGAAGGCAATGTGAAATATCTCACTGGAAAAACCACTGACCTGAAAAATAGATCCCAAAGAGATAATTTTAAAATTATTGGACTACCTGAAAGCCATGATCAAAAAAGAGCCTAGAAATCATCCTTCAAGAAATTCTCAAGGATGGTTGCCCTGATATTCTAGAACAAGAGGGCAAAACAGAAATTGAAAGAATTCACCAACTGCCTCTTGAAAAAGATCACAAAAAGAAAACTCCTAGGAATATCATAGCCAAATTCCAGAGTTCCCAGGTAAAGGAGAAAATATTACAAGCTTTCATGAAAAAATAATTTCAGCATTGTGGAAATACAATCAAATTAACACAAGATCTAGCAGCTTCTACACTAAGGGATTGAAGGACTTGGAATATGATATTCCGGAGGTCAAAAGAGCTAAGATTAAAACCAAGAATCACCTACCCAGCAAAACTGAGTATAATGCTTCAGGGGAAAATATGGTTATTCAATGAAATAGAGAACTTTCAAGTATTCTTGATGAAAAACCAGAGCTGAACAGAAAATTTGACTTTCAAATACAAGAAGCAAGAAAAGCATGAGAAGGTAAACAGGAAAAAGAAATCATAAGGAATTTATTAAAGTTGAACTGTTTACATTCCTACATGGAAAAATGATAATTGTAATTCATGAGACTTTCCTAAGTATGAGGACAGTTGAAGGGAATATATATATATATTTATATATGTATGCATACATATATATGTATGTATAAGAGGGTGCATGTATGTATAAATACACATGTGAGTATATGTATGTATATGTGTGTACATGTATACATAGACAGAGGGCACAGAATCAGTTGAATAGGAAGGGATGATATCTAAAAAATAAAATTAAGAGGTGAGAATGGAATATAATGAGAGAAAGAGAGATAGAATAGGGTAAATTATCTCATATAAAAGAGGCAAGAGGAAACTATTACAATGGAGGGGAAGAGCAGGAAGGTGAAAGGGAATAGGTCAACCTTACTCTCATTGAATTTGGCTTAAGGAGGGAATAACATACACACTCATTTGGGTATCTTACCCTACAGGATAAGAGGGGGGGATGGCAGAACAGAGGGTAGATTGGGGGAGAGGGTAATTAGAAGCACATATGCTTGAAAAGTGACAGGGTCAAAGTAGAAAATAGAATAAGTGGGGGGTGGGATAGGATGGAGGGAAATATACTTAGTCTTTCACAATATAACTACTATGGAAACGCTTTGCGTAACTGCACATGTACAAATCTACACTGAATTGCTTGTCTTTCCAGTGGGGGCGGGTGAGGACAGAAGAAGGGAAAGAATCTGGAAATCAAAGTTTTAAAAACAAATGTTAAAAAAAAATTGCTTTTTACATGCAACTGGGAAATAAGATATCCAGGCACTGGGGTATAGAAATCTATCTTGCCCTACTAGAAAGTTAGAGGGGGATTGGGGAGGGTATAAGAGAGAACAGATTGGGGGAAGGGGTATTCAGTAGGCTCGCTATCTTGGGGTGGGGGGTAGGGGAAAGATGGGGAGAAAATTTGTAACTCAAAATCTTGTGGAAATGAATGTTGAAAACTAAAAATAATTTTTCTTTTAAAATGGAAAGGAACTTGGAGGTCATTTAGTCCAATCCACCTCATTTTCCAAATGAGAAACCAAGTGTCAGAAAGGTTGCATGACCTGCTTCAAGTCACAAAGGTATTAAATATCAGAGCCAGGAATCCTATATTTCCAAATCCAGTGACCTTTTCCATATACCCCAGTGCACTTTGTCATTTTCTCATCCCTCCTCCAAATTCCCTATTTCTGTTGAGGGCCCTACAACCCTTCCTGTAACCCAAGCACAGAAGCCTGAAGTCCTCTTGGATATCTCCTCTCCTTCACCCCCATCCCCCTTCCTCCCTCCATATTCAATCAGTTCATCAGAAATGTTGTGAGGAAAGGGGCTTCTAGCTAACTGTGAATTGACCCAGAGCCCCCAGAATTGTGTCCTGTGGACCTCTTCTCCTTGCCTTCTATGTGGTGAATGGCTCAGGCCTGTACTTTACAGTTTCAAAGCCCATCCCAGGTTGATCTGACCTAAAGGTGTAGTTTCGGGTCTTGTAGTACTCGTCCCATTGGTGATGTTGGTATTGTTCAAAGCAGATAATGCATCCATATTAAACTCAGGGGTACAGTCAGAGCATAAGATGGCCAACATTATAATACCCAGTAGAGTCTTCATTTTACTGTATCTCAGTCTGTGAAAAAAGATTGGATCAGTCTGGATCACCATGTTTTGCAGTTGTTTAAGCTAATGTCGCACACATCTGTTGGATGTTTGGTTGGTTGGTTACTATTTTTTTTTAAAAGGAAAGAGCAATTAAATGGGATCGTGCAATCACAAACTATCAGACACCTATGTGGCAGGTACTGTGCTAAGTGCTTTATAAATTAGTTTTTCATTCGATCCTTATAACAACCCTGAGAGGCAGGTGTTGCCATTATCGACATTTCTACAATGGAGGAAACTGAGGCAGACGGAGGTTAGATAACTTGGCCAGGGTCATGCAGTGAGAAAGGGTATGGGGCTGGATTTGACCTTAGGTCTTCCTGACTCCAGGACAAGTGCTCCTTGGCACACTAAACATTGAAGTTCACAACACGGCCAGAGAGGTGGAAAGTTCTGCCTTTGACTGTAAAGGCAAGTTCCACTAGCAAGACACCCAGAGCATACGAGCTTTGAGAACCATGGTGCTGTAGGAAAAGACAAGGGGCAGGAATTATCTTTCCTGTTTTATAGATGATAAAACTAGCCCCACAGTGGCCATGTATATAAAAATATTTTAAGAATATTTATTTTAAATTGAATCACTCATGGTCATGCCAGGAGTCAATGATTAGAACTCAGGTGGCTGACTACCCACAATGGGGAATCTTTCAAATGCAGTAAATCCCTTGTCTCTTTCTAGGGGACTGTGATATGTCCTCAAAGACACACTGAGGAAGGAAATGTAGTGAATGCTGGACTTGGGCTCAGAGGTCAGAGATCTGTAACTCCTGACTCCTACTTTAGCTGTGTGACCCTGGGCAAGTCCCTTCTCTTCTCTGGGTCTCAATTTCCTCCTCAGTAAAATGAGATGGTTGGACTAGACACTCTCTAATGGGATTCCCAGCTCTAAACCTCAGGGCCCCAGGAGGATCTAGGCCATCCCCTTCCCTTCCTTAGGCCTAGCCAGAGTCCACTATAAACTTGGTCCAATGGTGCTGCCAGAGTCAGAAATTGTCCAACCATACCCGAGCACCGTGCACTGTCTGGTCCCATGGCACCCTCCGTCTCAGTGCTGCTCCCTGGGCTCCTCCCCAAGTGTATGGCTTCCTGCAACCAGAGGAGGCAGCTTGTCCTGGGAGCAGTTACCCCACCCCCTCAGTCTGAGCACATGGAGAGCTATAGAAAGTCAGTTGGAAGGGCTCTTATCTAGGATAGACTGGCAGTGGGGGTGGGGTCAGAGCCAGAAGGCCCTGAGAACCAAGGGGGCCTGAAACCAGAGGATGCAGTGGGGACTTTAGAGCAGAGGGTGTCAGGTCCAGAAGGGACGTTGGAGCAGAGAATGTCAAAGCTGAGAGGAACATGAGAACACAAATATTAGAGCTGGAAGGAATTTTAGAATTTAGGGTATAAACTGTCATAAGTGACAGGGATCTCAAAGCCCACTTGGTTCAAATTACTCATTTTAAATGTGATACCTGGCATTTCTAGCTACCTGGAAGGACTGTATCTCTAAGTTCCTTTATTTAATAAAGATGATCCATCTATAGGAAAAAGTAGAGAAATTAGACCCATTACACTTTCCCCAAGCTTACCTTTAAAAAGCATACATTCCTCTATGGATATTCTATTCACAATGGACTCTAAACTTTGGGGACTTGAGTATTACAGAATTTCTGTGGAAGACAGATTTTGTTCCATCTTTGCAGTTTTTGTTTCTGTTTTTGTTTTTCAAATCAAATGCTTTATTAACTTCTGGTTTCATCATTCATTTCCTCCAGATTTTGGGTTACAAATTTTCTCCCCATTTTTCCCCTACCCACCACCCCAAAATAGCAATTCCACTGGATATCCCCTCCTCCAATCTGCTCTCTCCCATATCTTCTCCAATACCTGCTTTGACTTTCCAGTAGGGCATGGTGGATTTCTATGCCTCAGTGCCTGTATATCTTATTTCCCAGTTACATGTAAAATAATATTAATAATATATATATATATTTAAACATTTGATTTTAAAACTTTGAATTCTAGATTCATTCCCTTCCTCCCTTGTCACCCACCCTTACTGGGAAGATAAGCAATTCAGTATAGGTTGTACCTGCATAGTTATGCAAAACATTTCCATAGTGGTTATATTGTAAAAGACTAACTATATTTCCCTCCCTCCTATCCCACCTTCCACTTGCTCTATTCTCAACTTTGATCTTGTCCCTTTTCAAAAGTGGGTGCTTCCAAATTCCCTCCCCCCCAGCTTCCCCTCCCTTCTATCATACCCCCTCCCATCTCCTTCCTGCCTACTCTCCTGTAGGGTGATACCTTATTTAGTGTATATGTCATTATCTCCCTAAGCCAAATTCAATGAGAATAAAGTTGACCCCTTCCCTTTTGCCTTCCTGTTCTTCCCCTCTATTGTAACCATTTTCCCTTGCCTCTTCCATATGAAATAGTTTACCCCATTCTGTTTCTCCCCATCTCCTCTCATTATATTCCTCTCTCACCTCTTAATTTCACCTTTTAAGTATCATCTCTTCCTATTAAACTGGATCTGTGCCCTCTATGTATACCTGTAAACATATATACACACATTCACATATGTATTCCTACGCCCATATACCCTCCTATGTAGACATATATATGTATATATTTCTATTCCCTTCAACTATTTTCATACTGAGAAAAGTTTCATCAGTTACAATTATCGTTTTTCCATGTAAGAATGTAAATAGTTCAACTTTGATAAGTTCCTTATGATTTCTTTTCCCTGTATATTGTATCATGCTTCTCTTGCTTCTTGTATCTGAATGTCAAATTTTCTATTCAACTCTGGTTTTTTCATCAAGAATGCTTGAAAGTCCTCTGTTTCATTGAATGACTATATTTTCCCCTGAAACTTAATACTCAGTTTTGCTGGGTAAGTGATTCTTGGTTTTAATCCCAGCTCCTTTGCCCTCCAGAATATCATATTCCAAGCCCTTTGATCCCTTAGTGTAGGAGCTGCCAGATTCTGTGTTATCCTGATTGTGTTTCCACAATATTCAAATTGTTTCTTCCTGGCTGCTTGTAATATTCTCTCCTTGATCTGGGAATTTCGGAACCTAGCTATATTCCTAGGAGTTTTCTTTTTTGGATCTTTTTTCAAGAGATGATCTGTGGATTCTTTAAGCTCTATTTTGCCCTATGGTTCTAAAACATCAGGGAAATTTTCCTTGATAATTTCTTGAAGGATGATTTCTAGGTTCTTTCTTTGATCATGGCTTTTAGGTAGTCCAATAATTTTTAAATTATCTCTCCTGGATCTATTTTCCAGGTCAGTGGTTTTTCCCAATGAGATATTTCACATTGCCTTTTATTTTTTCATTTGTTTGTATCTGTTTAATAGCATCTTGATTTCTCATAAAGTCACTAGCTTCCATTTGCTCCAGTCTAATCCTGAAGGAATAATTCTCTTCAGTGAACTTTTGAGATACTTTTTTCCATCTGGCAAATTCAGCTTTTTAAGGTATTCTTCTCCTCATTGCCTTTTTGAGCCTCTTTTGCCATTTGAGTTAGTCTATTTTTTAAAGTGTTATTTTCTTTACTCAGGTTGTTGACTCTTATTTCATAATTTTCTTTCCTTTTTCTAATTTCTCTTCCCAATTTTTCCTCCACTTCTCTTATTTGCTTTTCAAATCCTCCTTAAAGTCCTCTATGGTCTGTAACTAGCTCATATTTTTTTTGGAAGCTTTTGGTGCAGGAGTTCTGACTTCATTGTCTTCCTTCTGTTCTATGCTTTGATCCTTTTTGTCCCCAAAATAGGAGTCTAATGTTGGATTCCTCTGTTTGCTTTGTTTCCCTCATTTACTCATGTTGCCACTCAATTACTTGACTTTTAAGCTTTTTGCCCCAGTAGAACTCTGCTACCAGACAGGGAGCTTCATACCAAACACTGGGGTTTTCTCAGCTGTCGAAGGTATTAGTTGGGTGCCCTCTCTGAAGCCTCCACATGCTCTGGCAAGCTGGTCACATACCCCAGGACCTCCACCCTAGACTGCAATCCAGATCCAAGCAGGTTAAAGCAAGAGTGATTACCCCTCAGACTGATTGCTTGATCCCCCTACAATCTGCAGATCAGGAGCTGAAGCAGCTAAGTGTGGCTGCAGCTGCAGGGCCAAGGTTCCTCAGTGGCTTCTCGCCCTGGGGGCAAAAGCCGCCACACTCCCAACTACTGGATTCCAAAGTCTGCACTGCACTGCCTTCTCACTTTGTCCTTATCATCTATGTTTTGATAATTCTGGAAACCGCCACAGCTACTGGTGATCTGAAGTCCTTCCATCAGGTGTTTGGTCAGGTCCACGCTGGGGCTAAAACCTCCAGCTCTGGGGGGCTGAGCTCCCAAAGTGCCACGCTGGCTGCTAGCTGCCTGCTGGGCTGTCCTCAGTGGGGGGTTAGCTTCTCTGTGTCATTTTGTGGATTTTGTAGTTCCAAAATTTCTTCAGATTCACCTTTACATGAATTGGGGGAGGTAGAAGCCAGAGCCCTGCAGAAGTCCTGTTTCTACTCCACCATCTTGACTCTGCCCCTTTGCAGTTTTTTTTGCATATAAATATGCACCTCTAGTAAAGGCTTCCTCTGGTTTTTGTTTTTGTTTTTTTTTGCTTTTTGGAGGGCAATTGGGGTTAAGTGACTTACCCAAGGTCATATGGCTAGTATTTGTGTTAAGTGTTTGGGACCGAATTTGAACTCAGGTCCTCCTGACTCCAGAGCCAGTGCTATATTCACTGCACCACCTAGCTGCCCCAAAAGCATCCTCTGTTGAAACGTCATACTATGAAATTGGCCCTGGGTTTTCAAAGGCTCCTATTATATGACAAGGCACGTAGTAGGTACTTAATAAGCGTACATTGAATTGAATTGAATCAAAATGTCAAGAGAACTAGAGGAAGGCTACTAGTTTGTTATGTTGACTTCCCATGAAGAATTATAGGGTCATAAACCTGTATCTAGTAGTGCTCACTTTGGCAAGGTCACAGATCCTTCAAGTGTTGCCATGTAAGCATGCTACCATGCTTAGGTAAATCTATGACCTCCTTAATGTGGGTGTTCCTTTTGGTGATATAGATGGAAACCCATCTCTCATCTCATCCTGTGAGACTTTGTTCTGTGACCTGTAATTCTTCATCAGGAATCTATCCAACATGCTGAGTACTGATCTCTTAATATTTCAGTTCAATTCAGTAAAGACTTATGAAGTGCCTACTATTTGTCGTACCCTCTATCAATGGTTTAATATAAGTTATTCATTGTTCTCATTCCATAACCAGCTCACCTTTTCCCCCAATCAAACATGTTTCTGATGACATCCTTGTTCTGTTTCTCTTGTACCTTGCTTGACTGATAATATGTTGCAGATTCACACCCATTGCATGCTTCTCCATTACCCTTTGGGTGACTACATTTGAGTGACTCTGAGATTCCCTGACTAGTGGCCAGGTGTAGCACCAATGCAATAGTTCCAGTGCACACAATCACTATAAATAGACCTTTATGGTGCTCAATCGCAAAATAAAACAGACTCCCCATATAGAGGATAGAAGCAAAACCATTCAGACTCCAGAAAACCAAATCCCAAAACCAGTAAACTATTTTCATGATAGTAGCAAAGAAGTTAATAAGCTATAACAGCACAGAGAGCCACGGTGTCCTTTAGCCTTCCCACAAACCAATATTTTACTTACAAGCCCACTGACTCCCTGGGCCTGCTCTTTTCCTCTCTAGCTAGCTCTAACTCCCAGCTTCCTGTGGGCTCTGCTCCACCCTTCAGCAAACCTCTCCCACCACAGGCTCCATGTGATTACATTCAGCCTGTTAGGGGGAAGACTTTATTTTCAAAGCAGGGAAGGTCTTCAAATTCACTTAGGCTTATTAAGGGGCAAGGAAGATCTTCAAATTCCCGTTACCATTACACCAGGAAGTATTACTGGAAGGGCAGAACTGTTTAGAGAGACCTTTCTTTCAGGGAGAGGCTCAAGCTCATTGAAAACTTGGCTCAGGGGGGCAGTTGTGTGGTGCAGTGAATAGAGCACCAGCCCTGGAGTCAGGAGGACCTGAGTTCAAATCCAGCCTCAGACACTTGACACACTTACTAGTCATGTGACTTTGGGCAAGTCACTTAGCTCCAATTGCCCTCCAAAAAGCAAAAAAGAAAAGGAAAAGAAAGGAAAGAAAGAAAAGAAAAGAAAAGAAAAGA
>NW_027187460.1:638967-662779 GCF_028583685.1 Petaurus breviceps papuanus | reverse complement strand
AGAAAAAAGAAAACGTGGACCAGTTTTCCAAAGGAAATCCACATTGCTCTGCTCTCCCTATTTGATGCCGGGTCCCTAGACAGTGTCTGTCTAAGATGTAGGTGCTGATGGATAAACTATAGGTTGCCCATCCAACTGCTTATCAAAATCTGAAAAATGGGTATTCTTCATTCATTTGTTCGTTTGATTTTTAATGTGAATAGTTATTAAGCTCTTGAGTAACTAATTCTTGCTTAGTAAACTTATAATTTATTTGGGTAGAGTTTTTTTTAATTTTTTATTGCTATCTCACTTTTTCTCATGTTTTCTTTTGCTGGATTTTTTATTTGATTATTTATTTATTTATTTAGATGTGGTTTCCAACCACTAACTGACATAGGGGCTTTGATCTCTAAACTGCCAAGAAGTTTGACATATTGGTGCAGGACTTTGGGCAGATATTTACTATTGGTTTAAGACAACGCAGCTCAGAATTTCTTAGCTCTAATGATCTACCAGCCTTAGCCTTCCTGGCAACAGAGAGCACAGGTATGTGCCACCAGACCTGGTTTTAGCTTCCTTTTGTCTTCTATCATTTCCTGCCCTTTTCCTCGATTGAACCCTTCCCTGTGACAGAAACACACACACACACAAGCACTCAATACCTCAGGTTTAGATGGTGATGCAAAAGGTTGTAGACAAGTCTAGCCCTCCCAAATGATGCCCAGAAAGCATCTGAAAAGGACCCCAAACAGACCAATGATTTGTTGATGTATAGCCATTTCGGTTGTGTCCAACTCTTTGACTCCATTTGGGTTTTTTTTTTTACAAAGACACAGTAATGTGTGTCATTTCCTTCTCCATCTCATTTTACAGATGAGGAAACTGAGGCAAACAAGGTTAAGTGACTTGCCCAGGGTTACACAGCCAATAAGTGTCAGGTAGGATTTGAACTCATGATAGTGAAAAAAATAATCCACAAATAAGCTTCTCATTCCATTCCAGAAATTCATGAAAGATGACCAGGAGTCTATAGGGATGGGGAAAGGAGGCATGCTGGAGAAGTCTGAGCATGTTCAGGTAAATAAGGTGAAGATATGTGTGAGTTCCAGTGAATGGACCTAAACTCAGCCAGGACTCTGAACAGCCCAGACCTTGGACAAGTCTCTCTGACCTTCTATTTCATCATCTGCAAAATTGGGGAAATAATGCTTGAACTTGAATAGAATAAAAGTGGAAACTTTTCAGGTAACATTCCAGAAATCTGAATAAAATTGTAATAAAGTACCAAAGACTTAGTAACTTGGGCTGAGATCCTTGCCTTGCTTCCCTGGTCATAAGTTAAAGTTTGTGCTAAGCTTAGCTAAGCATAGGAGGGAAAAGCACAGACCCTGCAAATCTAACCACAGGCCCAAATGTTCCAGACTTATTTCCACTGACCACCATCTGACCTGTACACAACTATAAAATTGGAACTCTTATTGTGGAACTCCAGACAGGTTACCAGGCAGGTCACCATGTCTTCGGAACTCCTATTGCGGAACTCCGGGCAGGTCACCATGTCCTAAAATTTCCATGATTCATAAAAATATTGTCTGCTTTCATATCTAAGTTGATACTACTGATGATATATTTGTCTGTTTTCATGTCTGCTAGATATATACCTTCTGCTTTTTGATATTACTAACATTTCATCTGCAAACGCCAGCAGATTCTTTTGTGGTTAGTTTGTGCACCTCAGTTCCTGATTAACTGGAACAGGACAGGACAGGACAAAGTGGGGGGAGAAGGGGTGGTCTTTTGGGTATATAACCAAGCTTTGCATTTTGTATTTTGCCTCTCCTACTACACTGCTTCTAGTAGCAAGACTGCCCTTCTTGCAAGAAGAAATAATTAAATAAATCCTTCCTGTCTCTACTTGGAGATATCTCTGCTTATTTTATTTTGGGCAAGGGTCATCTTGTACCACACAAATTTGGGGGCTCATCTGGGATCTCTAACACCCTCCAGCATCTGGCATCTCTCACTGCAAGTAGGGAACAGGCGCCTGTAGGGGATTTCCCATTAGTCCTTGACTTGGGGGGAGAAATTCCTGCAGTGGAGGGTGACAGATATAGGATAGCAGAAAGAACTCAAAGAGACAGGAACAAGGATAAGGCTCCAATTGTGCAACTGAAAGAACTCGGACCTGTGGGGGGGGACAGTCAGAAAACAAAAACGAGTTTCTCCTGGAGGTGAGCCAAAACAAGGGTCCTGGGATGGGGTCATATGGGCTGACACACCCTGAGGGAGGGACACCTTAAGCAAGGTTCCACAGATGACTGAAGGAAGGCAAGTGACTCCTTCCAGAGGAGGGGGAGAGGGCAAGGAGTGCCCACCCTCCCACTATTTGTTAGGCTACAGGCCTGGGAAATTTGGTAATGACTTCCATTCCAAGTTAAAGATGGGAAAAGCACAATCTAAATCTGGCGTGGTGGAGCAGAAACTAACTATACTGGTAGAAAGTCCATTAGGGAACAAGTTCCAAAATTGGGAGAACTCACCTAGGTGTAGAAATAAAGATAAAGGAAAAATGGTAGAATATTGCTGCTATGTGTGGGGTGGGGTGCCACTTGAAGGAGGTGTTTATTGGCTGATATATGGCTCCTCCAAAGATTGGGTATGCCAAAAGTTGATTTTATAGGTGAATTCTAAAGTACCATTTAAGGCAGAAGACAGCTCTTGTGCAGTGCTCTGGTTATCAGAGCTGGAGGAGGAACCCATTGAGCAGGGTCAGCTTCGATGTTTATCTTGTATTGTTCTGCATATAGTAAGTGTTTCTGTGTGTTAATGCAGGGTGTGTGCCTGCGTCTGCAGAGTCTGTGTCTGTGTATTTCTGACAGTTTGTGGTGGAAATGGAGCTTCCCCTTTCTCTTTTCTCCCCCTTCACTGGGTGGACTGGGGATGCGAAAGAAAGAGAAAGTCAGACATATTTGCTGTCCAGATGAACAGTATAGAAAACCTTCTTTTGCTCTTTCTATCTTCGAAGTCCTGGCCAGATTTGGAGACTGGAAGGAGGAAAAGATACAAAAAAAGGAGGGGAATCTTTCCCCCTCAGATCAAGGACAGGTTGAGGCTGACTTTATGAATTTATCCATTTTTTTTAACAACCCAAAGCAAAGTTCTTAAATAACAGAATGTCACCAGGGGATCACATTAGATAGCCTATTAAGGAAGAGAAAGTGGAGGAGTCTGAGACTGAGGATCCTTCAGAGTGAGTGAACTTTACCAAAAAGACATTGAGAAAAGAAGAGAGGTAAGGAAAACCTCTAAATCAAAAGAATCTGAAAGATATTGAGGGTTAGTTACTAACAGAAAAGGTGGGCTCAAAATTGAAAATTTAAAAGAGAAAGAAGCATTACCCCCCCCAACCCCCCATTTCAAAGTACCGGCAATACAAATGAGCATAAGGACCGGGGTACTACATAAGTCTTGCAGTTTGAAACTTTTTGAAAGCACCTCAGAAAAGGAATGACGGAGAGGAGAATGAAATATGGCTCTCCTGGAATTTAAATTGTTAGGCATTTAACTCCCTCTAGTTTTTAAGGTACATAAAGTGGCTTAAAATTTGAAAGGTTAAGGAAGGTAGGTAGTTTGAGCAATGGGTTTAAAAAATTGGGAAAGAAAAATAAAGGCTTGAGTGAAAATGTGAAAGTTAGGAAAAGTTTCTGTTTGGATAGGCGTGAGCTGGGGAGTATCTCCCCCACCCTGGGGTGCCCTTGTGTTAGTTCAAGGAAGTTTTTGTGGAAAAGCTGAAATTGGGTGGTTATGGTTATAGAATTTAAAATGGGCAATGATTATGGTAAAAAAAATATAGATTATTTTAATTTGTTATTGTTTTTAGAATCAAAAAAAGTAGTTAGAATTTTGGCCCAGTATATTTTAAAATAATCTGATTATAATAAGGGAAAAGTAAATCACTTGTAAATTTCCTTAGAAAAATATAAATGTAAATGAGAAATTGAAATATTAAGAAAATATATAATTTGTGAATAATATTTCCTTTTTAAAGGACCAGGGTATTGGGATTTTAAAATGTATGTTAATATGATTAAAAAGAGGTTTATATTGTTACTTGGCATTAAGGAATTGATTCATTGTATGAACCCTATTCCCACCCCCACACCCCACCCCCACTTAAAATGTTTTGTAAAAATTGTGGTGGAATCCACATGCTAGGGATTTGTTTAGAATTAATATAATTATAAAGGTGTTTTGGCTTTGGCTTGCAGAGTGCTTACTCAAATGGCATGTATTAAATAAAATGATGTGTTTGAGTGAAAACTGGGAAGGCAAAAGTTAATTCCATTATGTTTAATAATCTGGGATGAGTAATTTTTTTCTGTGCAAAGCAATTTGAAAATAACCCATGAAATTTGGTAAATAGTTGTATTATTTGTGTTATAGGAGAAGCAGTTTCTCTTACATTCTATAAAAGAGGCAGTTTCTCTTTTAGTATAGATGCTGCTAAATTAGGAATTACATTATAAAAAATAGAAAAAATAATGAATAAGGCATTTTAATTATGTGTTTAAAATATTGTATTTTAAAATTATAAATTTTTGTTTTAAAAAAGGGTCCTAATTGAGGTTGCTTTGTTAAAGACTCTGTGAATTTTCTTATAAGTTTTGTAAAAATTTAAAATTGTTTATGTGTATAAAAAAGGGGTTTGAGTGGGCAAGGGCATCAGCCCTGGGAAGGGAGCCTGTTTCAGTTATGAAACTCCTAAACAATAAGCTGGACGTGCTGAAAAGTAGAAAGTCTATGTACAAAAAGATTTTAAAATGATTTTAACAATTGGCTTTTATACCAAGACAAGTTTAAAATCTGTAAAAAAAAAATTGTTAAAAGGGGAATCCTCTTAAACATGTGAGTCCTGGCAAAAAGCAAAATCTTTTGAGAGATAATATAATTTTAAAAAATTAAATTGATATTAAGGTAAAAAGGTTTTGGGACCATATTGCATATAAATGCTTTGTCCAGTCAGGTCTCTATGAATAACAAAAAGAAGCTAATGGATGTAGAATATTTCACCTTCCAGGTCCGGGGTTGTGTATCAGCAATGCCATATTCACAATGCCTATAGAGATTACAAATATGCTGATATAATTATCCATCACAAAATACATCAGGTTTGCCATATGGGGAAATAAACTAGAAAATTTATTAAGATACCAAAAGACTGAGTCCCAAAACCAGAAAGTGAAAGCCATCAGAGTAGTTATGATATTGGCACAGATAGATAAAGTAGAAAGCACCCACATTTTCAAGCCTTTAAAACAGAACAGGCTACCTCAGGCAAAGGTCCTCCTCTCCCTACTCACAGCAACCACCCAGCGTCCTGGAAGCGCGCTCCCAGCAGCTCCGGCCCCTGGCAGTCCTCAGCAGGAGTCCTTAGCAGACAGTCCTTAGCAGTCCTAACTCAAAAAACACAAATTTTTTTTTTTTTTTGCTGGCGCCTCTGCTGCCGCCGCCACCATCGCAACCGCCCCCCAGCCGCCGCGTGCCACCGCAGGACCGCTAGCTCAGCTTTCACTTTCTCTCGCTTTCCACTTTCTCTTGCTCTGCCCCTTCCTGCTACGTCAGCACGTCCTTGGCTTTCGCTTTCTCTGGCTTTCGCTTTCTCTGGCTTTCGCTTTCTCTGGCTTTCACTTTTGCTTGCTCTGCCCCTTCCTGCTATGTCAGCACGTCCATGGGGCATGGAAGATCTTTAAATCCCATAACCCTTACAGGTTGCCATACCTATAAGTTGCTCCGGGAATTAAATGAAGTCTTAGAATTAGAAAAGGCTCACAGTAGAAAAGAACCTGAGGGGATGTGTCCCCACCAGAGCCAGTTAAAGTCTAAGAAAGAAAATTCTACCCCCTGTCAGGAAAAAAAAGCAAAAAGTAAAATTAAGGAAAATGTAAAGTAAGGTATAAAAAAATACCCTCCCCTAACTTTGCAAAATGCATCATAAAATATAATGTTGATGTTAATAAAATAGGGAAAAATAAATTTAAAATTAAAAAAAAGAGAGAGAAGGGTCCTCCAGACCTTTCTGTCTCTAGATAGTTGCTTGGGACACCCTAAGTGTAAGAAAGCATTTTAAGTAAAATGATGTTAATAATAATAAGTCAAATAAAAATACAAATGTAATGATGAACCATTGTCCCATAGACTAAAGCTGTAATTTCTAAGTGACAGTCGTAAGGTGTATTTGTATAAAATGAAGTCATTGGACATTTTAAAGTAATAAAAAAACAATTGGATATTAATACAAGTAACTAAACTAATTGTTGAAATTAAAATTAAAAACATTTTTAGTTAAAAATTTTTAATGTAAACTTAAATTAAGAAGTCATAAAGAATTTAAAAAGTAAATACAAATCTGTTATAATCATAATGAAGAATTTAAATAAAAATTAAAGATGTTCCTTAACCAATGTAAAATTTAAAACATATTTAAGTTGATAATTGGAAATTGTTACTTATAATTTAGCAGGACTATTAATTGATTGTTTCTTTAAGTCTAACTCCAGGTATAAATATTAAAAGAAAGGTCGGGGGAACAACTGTTCCACGTGAGCTGAGGTAGGATTCTCCTAACTCTATTTATCCACAAGCACCTGGCAAATCTCAAGCTTGGCTCAATGCATATTGTAGCTTGGTATACATCTTGCCTGGAACTGACATTCTAAAGTTAGGAAAATATAGTTCCCTCATTATAGTTTCATCCCTGTTCTTGGTAACAAGCTTCAATAATCAAAAATTTTAAAAGTATAGTAACAAATCTATTAAATACTTGATTTTAAAATATCAAAAGTTACTATCAAATAAAAATTATTAAACTTAAAATTTAGTAAAGGTGCCCCTGTATAGGTGAGGGCCTAATTTTCCTCTAGTTTGTAAAAAATGTTAGTTTGTTATTTAGCTTCAGCTTTGTTCTAACTAGCTAATGTTCATAGTAGAAGAGTTTGTAAATTATTAAGTAAATATTGTTTTAATGGCTAGCCCAATGTAAATCCCTTAATAAAAATCTTACTTCTGGTAAAAAGTTTAATAATAAAACTAATGCAAAATATAAAAAATTGGTGTAATTATAATAATTGATTAAAATTGTAATTTTAATTTTGTAAAAATTATCAAGAATCAAAAGTGGTAATTTAACTTGATTCCAAAAAAGTCACAAGAGAAAGAATCTGGGAAAGCAGCCAGAAGGACAACTTGAGAACTCGCCCCTTCTAGGTCTTGCTGACCCTTGTCCCTGCTGCCCAGACCCAGGAGTGGGGGTGGACCCACCACACAGGAGTAAAAGGACCCATGGAGCCCCTGCTGAATGGACAGTTGAACCAGTCAACCCTGGAAGACTGGAAGTTACGCTTCCAGTGCCAACCCTCTACAGTGTGGCCAAATAGAATCTAAGCCTTTGTCCCTTCGAGTAAGAATTTTAATTGTTACGTGTCCTTGTTCCTTTTTTGTTCTCAATAGTTTTTGCACTTGGTCTTTTTGTTTGTGTTTACTCTGAACCCCTATATAATCATTTTATTTGTAATAATAATGTAATACCATGGGGATTTCCTTAGTTTACTTTTTGTTATATGTTATTATTCCTATTGCATCAATATCCCCAGTGTGAATATTAACTTGGTGATACAATAGCACACTGACAAAGTGTGCCAAGGGACACATGAGTGGTATGTGTGAGGTAAGGTGGGAAGGAGGACTTGTGGAATGAGCCCTCTGCAAGAAATTAGCGATCCTGTTGCAACTCATTTTCTGAGCAACATTTAGCAGGTCCCATCTCCCAAACTCATTTCTTTTCTTTCAAATAAGTGGCTTGGACTATATGGCATTGACATTGGCAGGAATGGGAGGCTGGTGAGGGGTAATTGTAGCATAACCCAGGTGGACGTGTAGAGCTTTTGCATGCTATTCTCCTCATTAGGGCAGAGAGTGATGATTTAATGACTACATAAGGTACAGAGCAGGGAGGAGGGAACCCTCTGTCCTCTCAGGAAGAAAGTTTCTCCTCTCCCAAGTTCTCAGATCACCTCTGTCCCTCCCCCCACATACACAGATATATAGCAGCAAGGGATCATTTTCCCCACTAATGAGGAAATTTGACGCAAATACTCCTGGCTTTCACCTGGATTACATTTGGATCATAGGACTTAAAATGGAAAAAAGGCTGTGAAGCCATGACCCCCAGAGGTGAAGGCAGTAGCAAAGGAAAAGTTCAAGGATCCCTCGACATAGACCTGGAAAAGATAAAGGTCTAGAACAGAAGAAAGGGAAGACCCAAGAAAGGATTTTATTCAATTGATCTCAGAGATGTCACTCCAGAAGCAATTAGCCCAGAGACACATGGCTAGAAAATACAAGAATCATGATCAGAAGCCAGTTTTGTTTTGTTTTGTTTATTTCAAGTTCAACACAGTCAAATGCTAAGAGGTTGGGAAACCCAGTTCAGGTTAGGTGGCAAGGGATGGGACTCTATTTATTGAGGCAAGATTGCAAGGTTAATTAAGGCTACGGAAGGTAAAGAGTGGGAAGGATTTGGGGTGAAGGATGAAGCGATAGATCAAGTTCAAGTTGTCCTTACATAAAATCTCCACCTGGAAATTTTTCAAGACCTGAAATAGATATACAAATTTCAAATATATTGTGTCATTCACTCCCAGATCCTGGTTTTCAGAATCCTGGGGGTCTTCCCCTTATCTCTTGAGGAGTTTACTCCTTTCCTTCAGCCCCTGCTAGCTCCCCTGTTTTCTCCTTGATGGGGCCAGTCCTCTCTTCTCCTGAACCATCCCCCTATGGGACTTCCTTAGTGCTTCCTAGCTTCCCCCCACCCTACTTCTTCAATGACTAGTAATGTTGTCTTGGAGAACAGATCAAAGGGGCATGTGAGCATTGCCTTTTCATTTCTGAAGGGATAACAAGCATGCTCCAAAGAGAGCTTATACCTGTTTTGCTTGATCCGAAGATAAAGTAGAACTTTTACCAGTGAGTAAAATTCATAGGAAAGAATATTTCAGCTCAATAGAAAGACTTTTGTAAGCAATAGAGGTATTTTACAGCAAAATGGAGCGCCTCAGGCTGGGTGGTAAGCTCTCTGTCCCTTCAGGTATCCAGTCAAAAACTGGACAAACGTGAGTTGGAGATTCAGGTTGGGGTTGAATGACTTTTGCCTCTGAAAGTTTCTTCCAGCTCTAAAATGATTGGATTCTCTCCAAACCCCACCCTACCCAAACCCTCCCCCCTTCTGGTAGAGTGTTCTCCCCTTGGTCCACTCACATGGTGCAAGAAGAGGAGCATTTCCATCTCAGCTATCCTGCGGCCAAGGCACTGGCGAAGCCCAAAGCCAAAGAACAAGAAGCGAAAGTTGGAGGCCTGGTTATTAGGAGCCAGCCAGCGAGAGGGGTCATAGTGTTCAGGCTTGACCCACACCTCTGGGCTGCGGCCCATGGCATAGAGTAAGATCTGGATCAGGGTCTGTAAGATGGACAGGGTGCTCAGGCCCTGGGCTGGGGTATGATGAGATAGTTTGGGAGAGGGGGGGAATGACTGGTAAGAAGATGAGAGAGGGGGAAGGGATAGGATTGGGTGGATTTCTCTCCCTCATGGTCCTCAGGAGTCTTCTCAGAGGCTTTAGGAGTAGGGCAGTGTATAAGAGGCAAAGACAGAGAGTGGTGAATGAATTGCTAGGGCAAAAAGGAGAAGGGTGAGTGAAGAACTATGTGCTAGTCAGGAGACAGCAGGGAATCAAGATTCTTAGGTTCTAGCCATATTTCTGCTTTCTGGGAGAATTTCTGACCCTCAGTAAAATGAGGACCTGGAACTAGACACAGTTTGGGGTCCCTCCCAGCTCAAATAGTCTATGTTTCTAGTCTCCTTCCAGTTCTGTGTTCTATAGATTATTCTTTTCCCCAATAGAATGCAAGCTCTTTGAGGGCAGGAACTTTTTCCTCTTTAAAATGCAGGCTTTCATCTTCAAATTTCCTTGTATCCCTAGTATCTGACACTGTGCTATGCCCAAAGCACCTGCAAAAATAAATGTTTGTTGATTGAATTTCCAGTCTGATGGATGTTATATGTAGAGTTCTTTCCAGCTCTATTATTCCATATTCTGAATTCTAAGGTGTCTTCTAGGTATGATGCTCTGGGACTATAAGTCAGGATTCTGGGAATGAATGGAGGGTTATGGACTCTAGAAGGGTAGGGAAGGTGGGACCAGAGCAGTTTTGACTCACACCAGCAGGGACAATGTAATTCTGCAAGACTGTGTCCTTGGCCAGGTAGCGATGTATGATAGAGGCAACTGGATAAAGCCTGGAGAGGGGTAGCAAGGAAGTGGGATCACTCACCCCTGCACCCACCCAGGGGTGGCCTTTGGCCCATCATATGCTTTCCCCATCATTCTCCTTTACCCAGGTCCTATCCCCCATTTCCTTTCTTGAATCCTATCAGACCAAGTTTTCTCTAAAACCTATGCTGTACCCCTTTCTAAAGTATTTCTTCTATGCCCCTTAACCAATCCCAGAAAACAAAAACAGAAAACCAAAACAAATAATAAGCCAGGTCATCCAGAGTCTGAAGGTATTTCACACAGTTGAAAGTGAATGAGAGCAGCCAAGTCATTCCTCCCAGAGGGGTCTATACTGGCTCTCTTCAAATATGTGAAAAGCTGTACTTGGGCTGAGATAACAGACTGATTCCACATAGCCCCAGAGAAAAGAACTAGGACCAAAAAGGGGAGATTACAAGCAAGTCAGATAAAGCTAAAAATAACTTAAAATGAAGTGGTCCTTCCAAGGTATACGGGGACCTATCATTAAATATGGACTACCTCATGCAGTAGTGAGCTCCTTATCACTGGAGGTATCAAAAAGACTGAATGATCAGTCTTTGGGGAAGATTTAGGGGAATTTCTTCACTGGATAAGGGTCAGACATGATGACTTTTGATTGCTTTTCCAGCTCTGATACTCTATATCTCCGCTAAGGAGTCTGAGATCATAGGATCATAAATTTAGAGTCTTTAGAAACCATCTAGGGTAACTCATTTATTTTACAGAGGAGAAAACTGAAGCCCAGAGAAATTAGGTGACTTACCCACGAACACGTTACATCTCTTTTTCTGAAATTATCGCTAATGGGAGATAATTTCATAAGTACCAGCCTCCAAAGAGGGAAAGGAAAGAGAAGTGGGCACTAGAGACAAAGTTGCCCCTTTCTTCCCAGTTTGGACACGGCAGGGGGCACCGACTCTAGGTTGTACACCCAATCCCCCTCATTTCCCTACCTACCCGACTCCCCCCGCCTACCCCACAAACCTCAGGGTCTCTTTGATGGCAGCACGAAGCAGGGGCAGTTCCTTGACCAGTAGTTGTGGGGTATCTTTGAGTCGTGCCCCCGCATCCTTACTTTCTGCCCTCAAAGCATTCTGCAGTTCTTGGTTCCGGGCCAGCTCAAAGAGGGTCGCTATGATAGGGAATGCAGTCTGTAAATGGAGTGGGGCTCAGGTCAGGAGAAAGAGACCCATGGAGCCAAGAGTTGGCATCTCCCCCTCAGACCAGACTGCTCTCTGAGGTGAGGGGTCATGCCTTCCCTCTAAGCCAAACAGCTTCCTTGAGCTCTCGAGGTCATTAGAGTAACACTGTAAAGACTGTGAGAGGGATGGAAGGGGAGAAATAGTGACTCAGGAGGCAAACATTCTGACAGACAGATGGGTAGGCAGTCAAGAATGATGGAAGGAAGACAAGCAGGCAGGAGGTAGGCAGACAGATGAGACAGACAAGTAGGCAGGCAAACAAGAAGACAGACAGACAAGCAGGTAGACAAGACAGAGAAGATAGATAGATAGATAGATGATAGATAGATAGATAGATAGATAGATAGATAGATAGATAGATAGATAGATAGATCGATAGATGGATAGACAGGAAGGAAGGAAGGGAGGGAGAGAGGAAGGAAGGAATGAAGGAAGGAAGGAAGGAAGGAAGGAAGGAAGGAAGGAAGGAAGGAAGGAAGGAAGGAAGGAAGAGATAAAGAGAGACATATAGACAACTCAAACATTTATTAAATACTGTGTGTCAAGTAATGTGCTAATACTGGAGATATAAATACAAGCAAGCAGGACAGTGCCTACCCTTAAGGAGCTCTGTTCTAGTGGAGGAAGACATTCCATAAAGGGGAGTTCGAAAAGGGAGGTGGAGGGAGAAAGGTATCCAAGCAGGGGCAGTGAGGGAGGTCAGAGTGGACATGAGAGAAGATACTGAGGTCATTGGAGGGGGCATTCAGCATCTGAGTGGGCACTGGGTGTCTAAATGGCTAGGAGGAGTGAGTAGTTCTATGATATTGCTGCCCAGTTGAGCCCTAACCGTTTCCACACTTCCAGCAGTGAGTTCCGTTACGTTGGCTTTGATGGCATCTAGAGAGAGGTCACCCCTCATCAGCAGTTCAGCCATGATACCTGAGTATTGGTTTGAGCCGGTCAAACACATCTCCTGGTAGATTTTCTGAATACACTTTTCAGCTAGAGAAGAGATGGAGGAAGATTGGAATAAAGAGACTGAAGGGATACCAGAACTGAGCCCTTTTCTCATGACCCTGGGCATTCCACACTCCCAAAAAGGATGCTTCTCCTTCTCCCCACTAATATAAGATTCTAGTCTCCTACCCCTCCCATTCCTCCAGTCCCTTTTCCTTGTCCTTTTTTCATTCTTCTAGTTTTCCGAATTAAATAGCCCTTTGAGTTTAGGTAATGGGAGATTCATTTCTATAATTTTACAAATGGGAAAACTGAGATTCTAAGAGATTAATTTAGTCTTTCACAGCAAAGAAGTACCAGGATTGGAACCCAAAATTCGAATTTCTGTTTTTATTGTAAGGCTCCTCCCAGCTCTAATATTCTATGCCATAATATACACCAGCTTTAAAATTCTGTGCTCCATAGTTTCATTTTCTCTCTTTTTAGAAAAAATACCATATTTTTGATGTTCTAAAACATACCAGCACTACACTTTCTTCCCTCAATTCTCTATCTTCCCATTTCTCCCCTCAGACCCAGGGTGGGGGCCAAAAGATGTCCTCCTCACCATACTGGAAAACATTATCCCAAGCTTCCAAGTGCAGTTTCCAAGCCTTGGAGTTGATCAATTGGCTCAGGGTCAAGGGTACATACATGAGCATAGGTGTAGAAGTTAGTATGTTATTCATGCCCTGAATGAACTTCAAACCATCGGGGTTTGGGTTATTGCTTAGCAATCCCAGTCGTTCTCCAAACAAGACATAGGTACCAGCTGTAAGACAGAGGTAGGGAAAGAGAGAGGGCTGAGTGATACCCCTTGCAAGGCTACTCAGGTTACCCAATTGCCCCTCTCTCCCTCCCCACCCTTAACAACTTTGGAAGCTCTCCTTTTCTCTTGAGCAGAAATCCAATTTCTTCTTGACTCTGGCAGCTTCTGATGCTATTACCCATGCCTTTTCTGAGCATTCTCCTTCCTTGGCTTAGGAGTTGCTACTCTCTCTAGCCTTCTTATTCTTGGTCTCTTCTGCTGGCTCACCGTCCATGTCCTGCCTTCTCACTTCATTGTCCCCTAAGCTTCTGTCTTCTCCCCTCTTTACTTCTTTCTCTGCACCTTTGTATTGTTAATGTATTTTTGCTTAATAGGAAGATCTTTCCCATCCATTAATAGGCCTATATGACCTGCTTGAGTCACATGGAAGTCTGAGTCACATGAGTCTGTGGTGGGAGGATCTTACCGAACAGGTGAAGCAGAAAGGGGTGGAGCAGGAAGGGGAGGAGAAGAGCTGAGAGGAACTTGGTGAAAGCAATTAGAGCTGAGGAAGAGAGAGGAATCAGGCAGAGAGCTGTGAGTGTTCGTTTGTGGGAAGGTCCTAGCAGGGGGAAAGCTTGGGGATGGTGGTGCCCTCTGTATTGTTTTTATGTATAGATTTCTTTGTAGCTATTATGAATTCAGTTTTCTGGTGTTTGAATAAATGTTTTGGTTCTGTCTTCCATGTGGAGAGCCTGCTAAAATTAGCAATTCAGAATTACACCAGCATATTCATAGCTGCCATAGGTGCTGTGAATATTGTTTTCATGCTACAACCTTCTCTTAGCTCCCTTGATTTAAGTAAGATATCTATACAAATAACTCCCAAGTTTATGTGTCTGTCCTGTTCTTTCTACTGGGCTCTAATGTCATAGAACCAACTTATAGCTGGCTATTTCCACCTTGGCATCCCATTGGCATCTCAGATTCAACATGAACAAAATAGAACTTATTACCTCTTATGTTAAGCCTGTTCTATCTCCAAATTTCCCTGTTTCTGTAGAGGGTACCATCTTTCTTCCAGATACTCAGGCCTGTGACCTTGGAGTTATCCTCACATGTACATTTCCTTCATCCCTGATATACAGTCATGTGATCAATCTTGTAATTTCTATTTCCTAACTTGGCTATTCACACCAATTGGATGAGATGAAAATCACCATTGCCATTCTGGTGAAGTGGAGGAACATTAGGCTTTACCATCTGACCTACTACTGCCTGTTCATTCTGGCCTTGCCATCTGCCTTACCTCTTTGCTCCCTGGACACCTAGAACCATTATCTAACTCATCTAGCCAACTTAAGGACCCCCAAGTCTTTCAATCTATCCCTTCAGACTGTAGCACCCCTAAGACTCCTGGGTTTTCCATTATCCCTGCAGCCAAATTTTCTTTTCTGTAATAACTTCCCCAATTAAAGCATGAACTCCTTGAGAGCAGGGACTATCTACATTTTATCTATCAGTATCTCCAGTGCTTATCACAATGTTTGTTACATAATAACCTCTTTTTTTGAGGCAATTGGGGTTAAGTGACTTGCCCAGGGTCACACAGCTAATAAATGTCTCAGCCTAGATTTGAACTCAGGTCTTCTTGATTCCAAGGGCTGGTGCTCTATCCACTTAGCCACCTAGCTGCCTCTAGGGTCTTAACTAATGTGTTTTTTTTATTCATTTATTCACTTGTGACAATTCACTCTTCTTCTTCTTCTTCTTCTTTTTTAGAAGGCAATTAGGGTTAAGTGACTTGCCCAAGGTCACACTGATAGTTTTTGTGTTAAGTGTCTGAGGCTGGATTTGAACTCAGGTCATGCTGACCCCAGGGCCAGTGCCCTATTCACTGCACCACCTAGCTGCCCCAGACAATTCACTCTTCTAGATCTTATACCTGAACAGTCAGTTCTTCTCTGTCTCCTCCACTGGTTCCTTTTCCTGAAATGTTAGCTGGAAAGCTAAAATCATTCTCTCCCTTCATTATCTTATGCTCTCCTGGCATTAAGGCTAACTCTGACCCACTCCCAGACCTGACGTTAACTCAGGCTTGACTTCACATCCTTTACCACTTCAGCCAGCAGATACTAACACCCCTCCTACCTTAGGTCCTCTCAGATCACCTCATTTCTCTACTCTCACATCCCTCTCTTTCCTTCTGTTCTGCCCACCCAAACACATACCAGTCATGTGGATGACCTCTTTTCTCAGGATGTCAAACTAAGCAGGCATCTTCTAAACTTTAATGTCTTATAGTTCATACATTATTTGGTCCAGCTGAAATGACCTTCAACCTTCTTGTGATCATTTTGTACCCACTTCCATCTGATTCAAAATCCTGCTCTGAGTTCACTTTCTCAAGGAAGGCTTCCAGGATCACTACCACCCCCCCACAAGCAGACTCCTCCCCACCCCACCCTTAACCCTACCTCATACCTTCCATAGTGAATCTGAATACATAGGGGCTGATGTTGAAGGTGATAGACTTTCGAACATTCTTCTGGATTTGATTTTGCAACTGTTGGACAAAATCTTGGCAGACAGAATTTAACAAGGAGACAAATTGAGTAGTACTCTTTATGGAGAACACTTCCTGGTTCAACTTCATGCGGTTATGGAACCATTCTTGCCCATTCCTAGAATTAAGGGTTCAAGGTGACAGGAAGTTATCCCTTCTCCCCACCCCCAGGCCCACACAGACCAGGACTTCCTCTGCCTCCACATGCATGTTTGATACTCATTACCTCCCTTCTTTCTCCCTTTTGTCTTAGTACCTGCCTCTTCACAGAACTGGTGAATCTCCAGCCTAGAAGAGAAACTTGAACACAGGTAGTCCCAACCATACCTCAGTGGCAATCCTCACTATAACACCTCCTATGACATCCAATCCCTTCTTGAAGACCTATAGTGAAGACCTACAGTATAGATCTTGGAGACCTACGGTGACACCTATTTCCTGCACAGGCAATCCATTCCTCTTTGACATAACTCTTATTGTTGAGATTCCTTTGCATACACTGCGTCTCAACTTGGCTTTCTGTTCTGTGTTTTTATGTTGTTGTCTCTCCCTCTCACTGTGGCTCCAGGCCCCTGTCTCTATTTGCATCTCTCCCTGTGAGGGTCTCTTTTATAGCTTATCTTTTATCTTGTCTCTCCTTCTGATGACATTTCTCTCTAACTCTGCCTAAGAGTTCCACAAACTTGATGTATATGACCACCTTACTGCCACAATTCATCATTTCTTCTGCTTCAGCGTATGCCCTGTGGAAATAACTGTGGTATAGTAGAAAGGGTTCTGCACTTGGGTTGAGTTGCTCAATAGGAACTTGATGTGAAACCAAAGAGAAGTTAAGTCTGGATAAAGAGATCTGAGTGTCATCTAGCTAGAGATGCTAAGGGAACCTCTGGGAGTCAATGAGATCACCACGCAAGGTAATAGAGAAGAAGAGAAAAGAAAAGGGGCCAGGACAGATCTATGAGAGATACCCGCAGCACTTCATATGTAGTAAAATGTTTAGTAAAGGCTTGTTGTTCAACTAACTGACTAAATGACCTAGGACTGAGCCTAATCTATGATTTTGTGATTTAATGTCAGTTTGATTCCAGGATGAAAGCTTAAAATATGGAAATTCATGACTCGAATTCAGAAATTGTGTGCACCTTGCTGGCTTTGGACATTTTGAAAGGATTGTACCCTTTGTGGGTAATAGACAAAACTAACTTAGAGCTCCTGCACAGGTAGGAAAATTTGTTCTGACAGGTTTTACCAAGATTTCATTGCATGGGACTCTTGGCTGGAATGTGGCTATGGAAGGGCATATTGTTGTTCAGTCATTTCAATCAAGTCGAACTCTTTGTGACCCTATTTAGGGCCTTTTGGGCAAATATACTGGAAAGGTTTGCCATTTGCCATTTCCTTCTCCAGCTCATTTTATAGGTGAGGAAACTGAGGCAAACAGGGTTAAGTGACTTGCCCAGGGTCACATAGCTAGTAAGTGTCTGAGGCTGGATTTGAACTCAGGAAGATGATTCTTCCTGATTCCAGGACTGGAATTCTTTCCACTGTGCCTAGCTTCCCTTGAAGAGTATATCTTAGTTAAAAAAAATAAATGCAGAATAAATAAAAGGGTGGGAGGAGCAGTATGTATACGAAACAGATCTGTGCTTGTGAGGCAGTCGTGGACTTGAGAGGTCAAGGGGGAAATGCAAGAGTGAAGTAGTTGTGGGAGCAGAAGCAGGAAGGAGACAAGGAGGCAGGAAGACAGATCCTCACAGTGAGGCTTCGTATGATAGTAACTGGGGACTTGAGCTATTTTCATCTCCAGTTTCAACATCACCTTGTGCTTTCTCTCTTCCTTGCTGCCAAAATCAAAGGAACAGAAAAATTCATGATTTGCCTTAATTATTAAATCTATCCTTCCAAAGACAGAGGCAGTGACCAGAGGAATATCAGCTGGGCAGGTGAATCTGACCATAGAGAGAGGGTGGCTGGACTCGGACCTAGCCCATCTCTATCTGGAGCATTGACTTGCAAGTGGAACATTTTATAAAGTGAAAGGACTGGCTGTATGGGGTGGGAAGGAGAGGAAGGGGAGGGGTCAATCACATGACACTTGATTGATGGACCTGGGAATGCTTAGCCTGGGGAAGGGAATTCTTTGGGACAGGATAACAATGAAAACAACAATAACGATAATCACAAAGCAGCATTTACTCACTGCTGTCACCTAGCAGCCCCGGCAGATACTATTGTTGACCCATTCTACAGTTATGGAAACTGAGGCAGACAGAGGGGCAGTGACATGCACAGGATCTCCCAGCTAGTAAGTATCAGAGGCTGGATTTGAACGCCAATCTTGCTGACTCCAGGTCCAGTGCTCTAATTACAGCACCACCTAACTTCCAGAAGGTGACAGGTTCCCCTTTGGAAGCTTTAAAGTGGAGCTGTATGTCTGTTTTGTGGTGATAATGTAGAGACATTCTTGTTCAATATAGATAAGGGTTGTATTAGATGGTTTCTCTTATCTTTTCCCATCAACCAACAAAGAAGTTGAAGAACCTACTGTGTTCCAGACACAGGAGGTCTAAATATAGGGTAACTAGGTGGAGAACTGAACTGACACTCAAGGTCAAGTCCTGCCTCAAACACATATTATTAGCTGAGTGATGATGGGCAAGACATTGAACTTCTCAGTTTCCCTCTCTACAAAAAAAAGAGATAATGATAGCCCTCACCTCAAAGGGTTATATGAAAATCAAATGAGATAATATTTGTAATGTGCTTGGTAAACCTGAAGGGGCTACAGGAATGCCAGGCCTTATTAAGGACAAAGAATCAAAACAATTCTGAGATTCATGAGAATCAGAGAAGTTAATATCTCAAAGAGGGGATGCCAAGGAAGTGGAAAAATTTGGTAACTTCAGCCTAAATGATAAATTGACCTTGAGAGACAACCAAATTAAGTTCAGGCAAGAGTCTATGTTAAGTCTCAGGTAAGACCTACATACATACTTTTCTCTCATTGATTGTGAGATCTTTCAGCCTCCATGGGCCTTGCTCAAGGTTCTGCCTTTGGCTCTCTGCCTGGATGTCTCTGTACATCGAATGCCCTGTGTCCATTTGGTTCTATTGTGACAATTATCCCCTCTGTGGGGTTGATTCCCACACCAGACCAAAGGTCCACATCTACTTCTGGAACAAATATGTTTGGACACCTCCTGAAATGTCCAAAAGTGAACTCCCCATGCTTTCCCTCCATTCTCCTCCTTCCTTGATGGGTACTCCACCCATTCAAGGCAGAGGTCCCACATCTCCCTCTTAGACAAGGGATTCTCAGGAATAGGATACTTTGTGCCTTCCGTAACTCTCTGAGTCATTCCATCTGAGAAGTAGGGTAACCTCTGGCTTTTCTGTCTTCTCAGGCCTCCCTCCTTCCCAGGGGACTCTGTGCTACTCCCCAACCCTATCCAGGGACTCACAGGAGGAAGACGCCATGCTTGAGTTTGCGGCTCTGTCTGTGAAACACCCAGGGCAGTACCAGATTCCTCTGGGGAAGTGATCCTTCAGCCTTCAGCACCTGCTCCACATCCTGGGGCAGCATCACATTCACTGTGCTTAAAGTGCCCACCTTCTCCCTGCAGTTTGGGCAGAAGGACCAGGTAGGATTAAGGCTCAACATCTACTTCCCAGATGACCAACACTGGTGGCTCCCTTCAGCCTGGGACTTCGGAGGATGGAGACCTCCATCTCTTGCGGTTGGGGACCATGAAGGGATCCCTAATGTGGAGCCCCTGTTGACCTCTTCTCCAGCCTTCAAAGTCCAACTCAAATGCTACCTCCTCTAGGAAGGCTTCCCTGATCCAAATCAGTCAGTTACATACCCCCTCCTCATTTTACACTTCCTTTTGTTTGCATCTCTCTAAAGCAGACATAGTGTTATGCACAGTTTTCTGAGTTTTTTTCTGAACCCCTCCTTTTTTTTAAGCAATTGGAGTTAAGTAACTTGCTCAAGGTTACATGGCCAGGTGTTTCTGGGTGGGTGCTAAGTGTCTGAGCCCGGGATTAGATCCCAGGTCATCCTGACTCTAGGGCCAGCGCTCTCACTCACTGTGCTACCTGGCCGCCCCATCAACCCCTCCTTCCGGAGGCAAAGTTTCATCATCACAGTTAGTCAAAGCTTTGAACCATCCCAGCAGACTACAGACACTTAAGAAATGTTTGTTGAATCAACAAACAAACAATCCACAAACATGTATTAAGCCAGGAATGGAGGGAGTGCTTCTTTCACTCATTTGCTCTGGAATCAAACAGCGCTGATGGCCAGCAAGGTCATCCTTCTGTCTAACGTAAATCCTTCTCAGTCGAGTTTGAGTCCTCTGATTCAGAGGATATTGCTAGAAAAGGACAGTCCACTGCCTAACTGCCTACCTGTTTGCAAAGAACAAAAAGCTCTCAAGTTACCTTTCCAAAGATGTTATTTCAACATTTTCACCTATAGCCGTGGTGTCTGAACTGCTTTTCCATGAGCACAATGGGAGACACTGAGCTACTGACCCTCCCATCCTGTTTTCCTGTGACCCACAGTTTGTCTTTATGAGAACCTAGTTGATCCAGGGATCAATCTGAGCCCACTGTTTAAGGCTTAGAGATCAGTTTTTTAACTAGGATCAGGACTTGCTCTACAAGCAGGGTTAGAGTTTATTTGCTCTGGGGCCCACAGAAAGAACAGCGGTCAGTAAGATTAACTGAGTATTACCTGTAGATGGGTCCCAGCATCTGAAAGTTTTTCTGGGTCTCTAGGTGTAAGTTCTCATATCCATTATTCTTCCATATTTGCAACATCTTGGTCCAGGGGTTGCCTTGGGTCTGGGGAATGGCCTCAAAGGGCCTCACAGAACTAGACGGGGTCTCAGACTCAATGAGGGGCTCCTGAAGAGCCCTTGAGCTCAGTCTCCGGCATCCTCCCAGTCTCCATAACAGGGTCTGTAGCAGCAGTGACCCTAACTCTGTTCCTTGCTTCATCTCTCACTCTGAGTCTTGGTCTGTGCGTGAGTCCAAGCCCAACCCATAGGCTATTTAAAAAGGAGATATCTCAAATTCAAGGTCAAGGCCAGACCTACATCATGAGGACAGGGCCCAGGGCCATGTAGAAACATGGGCTGTGGAGAGAGAGAGGAAGTAGGGGCAAAAGAACTAGGGAGAACATCCTATTAGATGACTCAGAAAGGAACTTAAAAATCATCATAGGTCCTATTTTCCATGAATCAAAAGGGAAGTGATTTGCCCAGGGTCACAGAAGTATTAAGTACTTGACCTAGAATTCACATTCATTTCTCCTAACTCCTAATTCATGACTCTTTCCATTGCATCATTGATTTTGGAAGGACTGGTCCAGAAATAAGAAAAAGTCCTAATGGGTACCTGTGTGTATTTGTGAGCATGTATATGTATTCACATATGCCCATACATGTTTGAGCTTGTGTTCACGTGTGTGCTGTGCACCGGCAAACACTCATGTTTGCAGGCACATGGGTATCTGTTACAAAGTCATAGAATGTGACTTGAAAAAAGCCTAAAAGCCTGAGATTCTGAGACTTGCTAGACTAGAATATTAAAAAGATGTTGGGGGGCGGCCAGGTAGCACAGCAAGTAAGAGCACCGGCCCCAGTGTTGGGATGACCTGGGGATCGAATCCGGGCTCAGACACTTAACACCCACCCAGAAACACCTGGCCATGTAACCTTGAGCAAGTTACTTAACCCCAATTGCTTTAAAAAAAAAAAAGATTTTGGGCGATGTGGAAATGGGGAGGAACTAGGAGAATGCTCTACCTCACACAAAACATCTGTTAGGTATTTGAACCACTATGAGGCTGAGAGAAACAAAGGGAGAAACAGATGTGCTCTGGAGGCTTCAGGGAGAAGCAGATGTCTGCAATTCCACAGGCATATTGTTAGAGAGTACCATCTGTTTTAGGGCTAGTGTTGACTATTTGGTAGTTGGGAAACTGACCTTGGAATAAGAACCGAATAGCTAAGAGGAATATGAGGAGGAAGAAGAAAAAGAGGTACAGAAGAAAGAATAGGAGGAGAGAGAAAAGAGAGAGGATGGTGAGAAGGGAGGAAAGAAAAAAAAGAAGAAAGAAAGAAGGAAGGAGTAGAAAAACAAAAAGAAGTGGTAAAGGAAGTAGGGGAAGAAGAAAAGATAAAGAAAAGGGGAAAGAAAAAAGGAAGAAGAGTTAATGCGTTTATTTTGATGAGATTGTCAAGTGAGAAGGGTGTGTTTGAGAGCAAGGTGGCCTGGGGGGTTAAGCACTGAGTCTTGAGTTAGGAACACCTGAGTTCAAATCCAGCCTGAAACATACTAGCTGTGTGACCCTGGGCAAGTCAGATAACCTTGGTTGCCTCAGTTTTCTCATCTATAAAATGAGCTGGAAAAGGAAAGAGCAAACCACTCTACTATCTTTGCCAAAAAAAAAAAAAAAAAACAACCCCAAAGTGGAGTCAGGAAGAATCAGATATGGCTGAAACAACTGAACAACATATTTGAGTAACATATCTCTCAAGAGTGAGTTCATAGTGAAAGTGGATTCAGAGACTGTGTTTAAAATGGTGTGAGGGTAAATGAGTTAATGTCTATTATGACAAGCCTGGAGTTGGGGAAGCCCAGCTTCCCAATGGCACAGGTGTGAGAAAGACCAAGTTAGTCATGGTAAGACTGAAACCTGTCCATAGATCTCAGTAACCCATCCCTCTTCCATGTGGCACGTCCCATCAGGTCAGAGTGATGCCAATGAAAACAGCTTAAGATCCAATTATTCCAATTCCACGTTGTTAGATTCTGGGCTCCCCCCAGCCCAGGGTATCTTCAATAGGTTTGGCTTCCTGGACCTCTTTTGTGGTCTGGCAAAGCATCTGGACCCTCTGTCAGAATAATGTTTGCCATGATTGTGGGGCTGGCTGAGGGGTGAGGGAATAAGTATAACATCAATACACTGAAAAATTCCTTAAACATTTGCCATAAGTCACCCTTGTGGATCTCCTATCTTTGCAGAGAAGAGGGTTGGCAATTTATTCCCCAGATCTTTTCTAAAAAAAAAAAAATCTTTCTAATTTTGCAACATTCACTTTTAATTGGTTTGTGTGTGTGTGTGTGTGTGTGTGTGTGTGTATGGTTGTTTTTATTTACCTCATCATGTCTATTGTATATATTATTTTCTTGGTTCTTTTAAGTTCACTCTGCATCAGTTCATGTGAATCTTTACATGCTTCTCTGTAGTCACTATATTCATCATTTCTTACATCATAATAATGCTCTACTTCATTCATGTACCACAATTTGGTTAGCCATTCTTCTATTGTTGAGTATCTACTGTTTTCAAAAAAGTGCTATAAATATTTTGGTGTGCATGGAATGTAAGCCTAGCAATGAAATCTCTGGGTCAAATGGTATGAATATTTCAGGCTCTTTATTTGCATAATTCCATATTGCTTTCCAAAATGATTGTACTGATTCCCAGTTCCCCCAACAAGGTACTAACATGTCTATCTTCCCATAACTCCTCCAACCTTTGTCATTTTTTTATCTTTGTCAATTTGCAACGTATGCAGTAAAATCTCAGGGTTGTTTTGATTTATATTTTTCTTCTTATTAGTGATTTGGAGCATTCTTTCATATGGTGTAAGGGTTATGGGATTTAAAGATCTCCCATACCCCATGGACGTGCTGACATAGCAGAGCAAGAGAAAGTGAAAAGCCGAGCTAACGGTCCTGCGGTTGGCAGTTGGCGGCGGTTGCCTTTTTTTTTTTTTTTGAGTTAGGACCCCTGCTGAGCACCACCAGAGGCCGGAGCTGCTGGGAGCAGGACTTTCTGCTAAGGACTCCTGCTGAGGACTGCCAGGGGCCGGAGCTGCTGGGAGCGTGCTTCCAGGACGCTGGGTGGTTGCTGTGAGTGGGGAGAGGAGGACCTTTGCCTGAGGTAGCCTGTT
>NW_027187460.1:611693-638957 GCF_028583685.1 Petaurus breviceps papuanus | reverse complement strand
TGGTATCTTAATAAATTTTCTAGTTTATTTCCCCAAATGGCAAACCTGATGTATTTTGTGATGGATAATTATATCAGCATATTTGTAATCTCTATAGGCATTGTGAATATGGCATTGCTGATACATATGGTTATTAATACTTTGCAGTTCTTTTGAGAATTGTTCATTCATGATATTGATCATTGGACTATTGACCATCATTTAGACCTTTTGTCTTTTGGGGCATGGCAGACAGTTAGGTACATCTGATAATTGTTTATATAGTTTGGATACCAAATTCTTATCAGAGAAATCTGATACAAAGATTTTTTTCCAAATCCGGCCTCCGACACTTAACACAAAAAAACTAGCCATGTGACCTTGGACAAGTCACTTAACCCCAATTGCCCTACCTTCCCCCTCCAAAAAGCAAAAAAAAAAATAGATATACCCCCCACATTCTTCCCATTTCCCTTTTTATCCTAGGCACATTAACATTGTCTTGCAGAAGCTTTTCAGTTTAAATCAATGTTATCTATTTTATCTTTTGTAATTGCCTTTATCCCTTGTTTTCTTAAGGATACATTTCAAAAACTAAAACAAAATCCTCCCCCAAAATTTTTTTTAAAAACAATGTAATTCCTAAAATGCCATCTACATCCAGAAAAAGAATTGTGGAGTTCAAATGCAGAGCAAAGCAGACTATTTTCTTCTTTTGTTTTTGTTTTGTTTTATTTTCTTTCTCATGGTTCTTCCCATTTGTTTTAATTCTTCTATACAACATGACTAATGTGAAAATATGTTCTATAGAAATGTATATGTTGAGCCTATATCAGATTTCAGGCTGGCTTGGGGTGGGGGGATAGGGAAGGGAAGGAGAGAAAATTTAAAACTTATGGAAATGAATGTTGAAAACTAAAAATAAACAAACTTAAAAAAAGAATACATTTCCTACACATAGATGTGAGAGGTATGTAATTGGCTTCTCTTCTAGTTTTTTCATAGTCTGATCATTAATAGTAAGGCCATGAATCCAGTGAATATTTTGTGGAATATGGTGTTTTTTTTAAGTATTTGGTTTAAGCTTAATTTCTGCTAGACTGCTTTCCAGTTTTCCCAGTAGTTTTCATCAAATAAAGAGTTTTCCAATGTTAAGCTATCCTTGTATCCCAGGTATAAATCCAACTTGGTCGCAATGAATTATTTCTTTGATGAATCAATGTAATCTGTTTGAAGGATTTTATTTATCATTTTTGAATCAGTATGCATTTATGGTATTGATCCAAAGTTCTCCTGCATTTTTCTCTTAATTGTACTAGGTATTAGAATTTGTCTGATAAAAGTATTCTGGTACTGTGCTATTTTTCTCAGTTATTGAGAATAAGTTGTGTACTAATTGGGCATTAATTTATTTACTAGATGGGTACTAACTATTCTTTAAAAGTTTGGTATAATTCTCCTGAATACATCAAGATCAGGTGTTTTCCCTCCCTTTGGTTATTCCTTCCATATAGGTCTATTTCCTGTTTTGAAACCCAGCTATTTAATGTCTTTGTTTAGTCTTCTGTTAGTTTGAGTATTTTAAATGTTTGAAGGTTTTTCTCTATTTCTTTTGTGTTTTTTTGTTTCGTTAGCATGTAACCAAACATAATATGTTCTGATTATTCTTTTTTTATCTTCTGGTTCTGTTTTGATTTTATCTCATTCATTTGCTGTTTTGTGGTCAATTTAACATTTGCTCTCTTCTTTTTTGATGAGATTAGGTCAAGGTTTATCAGTTCTTATTAGTTATTTTTAAAGCACTAACTGAGGAGTTTGGCCTCCCTCCTACTGTTCACGTAGATGTTGTCCTCGTCTCGATCAAATTTAGAATGTGTGTGCTTGGTTTACTGGGTTACAGCCTTCCCCAGGGATCCCAGTGTTGGCTCAGGATAGGGGTGGCAGGGGAATGGAGGAGGTAGCTTCATGCCTTGATCCTCAGATGAGTGTCTGTCATGGCCCACACACCAGAGGCCCAGGAGGATGCAGAAGATGAGTCTCCCACTGTCTACCAGGAAAGATGGGAGCAGATGATCCCAGATGAATTATTAGTCTGAAGGTATAGCTAGGCAATAAGCACAGAGTTCTGTCTGAGACTTAGGGGTTACTGACTTCTGCTCAGGTTCCCAGGACATCAGCTCTTCTTCCCAGAGCCTCTCTAAGGGATGTGCCTTCAGGCCTCAGATTCTCTAACTTTCTTCTTCTATTTATTAAGACTTTCTGTGCTGAGTCCCAGCCTAAGGCCCCAATCCCACTTTCCTGGTTCCTGAGTCATCCTGTTGTAGCTGATACCAAATCCCCTGTCCCTTCTCTCCTGCCACCTCCGCTGTCACTGTCTTTGGACACCTATATGTAGATGTGACAAGAGTCTAAAAAGATAATACATCTTATACTGCATTAACTGAAGTATAGGGTCCAAAACAAGAGAGATGATATGTTGGTCAGATCACTTTCAACTCTGGATGACACGTTTTAGGAAGGACATCAGGAAGGGGAGAGGGAAGAGGTCACCCAATTCAACAAACATGCATTATGAACCAATTATTTGCAAAGTACTGTACTGGGGTGTGGGATATATCCTCTGCCCTCCAAGATCTTACTTTTGTTTGGTGATAAAACCATGTACAAAAGGGGTGGCCAGGTGGCTCAGCGAGTAAGAGCACTGGCTCCAGTGTCGGGATGACCTGGATCAAATCCAGGCTCAGATACTCAGCACCACACCCAGAAATAACTGGCTGTGTAACCTTGAGCAAGTTACTTAACCCCTATTGCTTAAAAAAAAAAACATGTACAAAAATAGGCTCAGTCATTTCATGACAGAGGAAGTGATAAGAACAAGGGACATTGGTACAGGCCCAGAGCAGAAGATAGCACTGGATCTGGGCTCTGAAAGGGGTTAGAGATTCTATGAGGTGATGATATAAGATGTAAGAGGGGGCCTGTAGGTAAAGGCATGGAGGTGGAAGAATCCTTGCCATGGATGGCGAATAACCCATAGGCCAAACAGAACATGAGAAAGTGACTAGAAAATGAGACTGGGCACTGCCGTTTTACACCTGAAAGGTCAGCTTTTGCATGAGAGAGATTCATCTTCCTTTGTGTCCCCACAGAGTCGAACCAGGACCAGCGTGAGAGACGAGGCATTGGAACAATAATAATGCGACCTATGTCCTAGCACTCTAAATTCTAAGCGTATAGGACTAGATTTTAGTAATTAAAGGACTAGTATGGCTAACCCTGTAACCGTAACCATAGTAACTATAGCTCAGTCTTGAGGTCTTCTCAAAAGTCACTCCCTTTGGCTCTTACTCCTCACAGTTTCCTCTGTTCTATCCCCAGAGACCACCACCATCATCATCATCATCATCATCAACAGCAATATAATGGCTAGCACTTATAATAACACCTTAAGGTTTGAAAAGATCTTTACAGATAGTATTTCATTTTATACTCACAACAACCCTGAGAGGTAGTTGGTATTGTTAGCCCCATTTTAAAGATGGAGAAACTGAGGTAGGTGGAGGGTCCAGTGACTTACCCAGGGTCACACACCTAGTAAGTATCTTGAGGTCAGATTTAAATTCAGATCTTCCAGCCTCCAAGTTCAGTGCCCTAGCTCCTCTGCCACCCATCTTTCATCCCTCCCACCTCCAGAAGCAGTCCATTCTACTGCTGGATAGACCAGATTGTTGGGAAGTGTTTCTTAACTCTAAAGCCAAAGTTTACCTCTTTACATCACCTGTCTATTTCACCTAGTGACAGAGGCACAGATGGACCAGTAGATTGCACACTGGACCTGGAGTCAGGAAGACCTGAGTTCAAAAGCCACCTCATATAGTCATTAGCTATATGAACCTGGATAAGTTAACTTTTGTCTGCCTCAGTTTTCTTAACTGTAAAATGGGGGTATGATAGCACCTCTCTTGTAGGGTGGTTAGAAGGCTCAACAGAGATAATATTTGTAAAATACTTAGAACCTGCCACATAGTAGATGTTTATTTCCTTCATTCTTTCCTAAAGGGATGGGACAAGCAAGAAAAATAAAAATTTCTCTTCCATGTGACTGACAGCCCTGAAAATTCCTGAGGATGCTATTATGCATTCTCACCCCACTCCCAACACCCAGTTCCTTCAACTAATTGTCCTATGGTATGAACTTCTTAAGACTCCTGGTTCTAGATGTCCTCCATCCTAAAAGATGATGCCCAGAATATGCCAGAAGAGAATAGTATAGTAAGATGCTCACCTCCCCAGACCCAGACAATACTCGTTTCTTAAAACAATCAAAGATGACATCTGTTCTATTGGTCTCCCTTTTACCTTGTTGACTGACCTTGAGATTAATTGAGAGAATGTTGTTGGGGTGTGTTTTCTTTCCAATTAAAAGAAGTGTCCTTCAGTCTTTCATGTGCCCAATTCAAAGGGGTGACCTTTTTGTTTATATCTACTCTGCCAAGGGAATATCTCAGTATTCCAGGAGAGCGACTCCCCCTCCCCCCCCGAGGGAGCTGCCTTTTATCTTATTACTACTAATGATAGCATTTATATAGGTTTTCAAAGATTTTCAAAGCATTTTACAAATATTATCTCATTTGTTCTCCCTGACAACCCTAGGAAATAGTGTTATTATCCTCATTCTATCGATGTGGAAACTGAGGTAGACAAAGGATAAGTGACACGCCCAAGGTGACCCGTCCAGTGAGTGTCTGATTTGAACTTGGGTCTTCCTGATTCCAGATTTCGCACTTCATCCACTGCATCACCATGACTATTATTGATTTGATGAATCAAAGGCTCTAAGCAAAAATTACGTACTTTTCTGCTACTATGCTCTGGTAAAGTCTTCTTTTGATATGTTGTTGTTATTCAGTCATTTTAGTCATGGCTGACTCTCCATGACCCCACTGGGGTTTTCTATGCAGAGATATTGGAGTGGTTTGCCATTTCCTTATTCAACTCATCTTACACATGAGGAAACTGAGGCAAATAGGGTGAAGTGACTTGCCCAGGATCACACAGCTAGTAGGTTTCTGAGGTTGGATTGGAACTCAGATCTTCCTGACTTCCTATCCGCTGTGCTACCTAGCTGCCATGCCCATGTCTATATATGTCTATGTATACATATATGTATGATGTATGTATGTGCATATAATTTGATCATTACTGCAACCCTGTAAGAAGTAGGTGCTAATATTATTCCCATTTTTCAGATGAGACTATTGAAGCTGAGATAGGCTGTTATTTCAATCCACCAATCAAGAAGCAGTTATTAACTACCTACAAGCAAGTAGGTACTACGGGCACTGTGCTAGGCACACTAGGGACATATAAAGAAGGAAACAATCCTAACTCTCAAGTTGCTGGGTGGCATAGTGGTTAGAACAATTGACCTGGAGCTAGGAAGACCTGGGTTCTGAGCTCTGTCTCCAATGCTGTTATGTGACCCTGAGCAAGTCACTTCACCTCTGACTCAGTTTCCTCCTCTGTAAAATGGGGATAATAATAGCATTTACCTTGCAAAGTTGTTGTAAGGATAAAATGAGGTCATGCTAGCTCTCATCATTCTTATTAACCATATTTAAAGCACTTTGTAAACCTGAAAGTTTATGTAAGTGCTAGTTGTAATTATTGTAATTACTACCACAAAGCTTGCATTCTAATAGAGAGACAGGAAATAATATACAAGTATAGACAGAATAAATATAAAGAGAATAAATACACACAAACATAGTCATTAAAAACCAAGTATTCTGGAGGAGAGAGTACCAGCAGTTGGGGTGTCAGGTGGTGTGATGCTTGCTCTGTGTTCTGAAGGAAAACATGGTTTCCATGAGTGAGTGTTGAAGAAGGAGGGCATTCCAGGCATGGGGAACAGCCAAAGCAAAGGCATGGTGATAGGAGATGAATTATTATGTGTTAGCAACAGAGTGTTCAGTTTGACTGGACCACTGAGTCGAGGGTGAAGACAGGGAGTAGGGTTTGTAATGTCTAATAAAGTTGGAAAGAGAAGTTGGGGCCAGGTTGTGAAGGGCTTTAAAAGCTAAACTGAGGGGGTGGCTAGGTGGTTCAGTGAATAGAGCACTGGCCCTGGAGTCAGGAGGACCTGAGTTCAAATCTGAACTCAGACACTTAACACACACAAAAAAATTGCCGTGTGACTTTGGGCAAGTCACTTAAGCCCAACTGCCCTCTAAAAAACAAAAGCAAAAAAATAAAAGCTAAACTGAGGAGTCTACATTTTATATTAGAAGTCATCGGACTTTGGTTATAAAATAATAATGACTGACATTCATATAGTGCTTACTATGTGCTGGGTATGATGCTAAGCATTTTACAATTATTATCCCATTTGAGCTCGAACCTCACAACAACCCTGGGAGGGAGATGCTATTCTGATCCCCATTTTACAGATGAGGAAACTGAGGCAAACAGAGGTGTGGTGACTTGCCCAGGGTCACATAACTAGGAAGTGACTCAGGTCTTCATGACTCTAGGCCTGATGTTTTATCTACTGCACCAACTAGCTGAATGGTAAGAATCTCCCTGCAACTGTACAGAGGATAGACCAGCATGGGGAAAGACTGAAGGCAGGAAGACCAATTAGGAGGCTGTTGCAACAATCGAGGCTAGCAGTGATGAGGGCCTTGACCAAGAGGATAGAATAGAGAAGGAATAGAGAGAAGGGATCAACTGGGAAACTGCTGTGGAGGCAGCAATTCCAAGGAGGTTGGAAATCCATGACCCTGGAAGAATAAAGGCACGGGGGAGTTTAGAAGAAGGTGGGAGAAACCCAAGTTCTTGTTTTGGACATGCCCTGGGTCAGAGAGCCAGTGGAGTTCTGAGGCAAGATGAGAGCGTGGGCCTTCCTGACTCCAAGGCCGACACTGTCTCCACTATGCACTCTTCCAAGGTCATGTCCGCCTCCAAGGTAACTGCTCTGTGATGAGTACAGGATGTTTTCTTTACAAAAGGAAAGACTTCCAACACTGTCAAAGGCTTATTATATTGACCTTATAAGCAGTTGCAGAACCAAAAAAGGCTGTGGAGAAAGAAAAGCACAGAGGTTCATGAATTACCTGAGGTAGGAGACTGTCTCTGAAGAGGAATTTGGTGAGATTTGGGATTCCTAATGTTTTTCACCTTTAATTTCACAGAAACTAATATGCTCCTGTGGAGGGTGGGAGTGGGAAGTGGTTGTGATCATGGAGCAGGTCAAATTGATAAGCATTTATTAAGCTCCTACTGCATAGCAGGCACTGTGTTAAGCACTGGAGAGAAAAAGAAAGGCAAAAGAAAAAGGTGAAGAGATGATCTCTGCCCTCAAGGAGCTCATGATCTAGTGGGAGAGACAATACGAAAACAACCACATACAGATAAGATAAATACTGAATAAACTGGAGATAATCTCAGGGGGAAAGCACTAAGGTTAAGGAGAACAGGGAAAGTCTTCTTACAGAAAGTGGAATTTTAGCCGAGATTCAGAGGAAGCCAACAAAAGATGCTGGTTATATATTTGTCAGGCATTTTATAGATGCAATCTCTTTTCATCCTCAATTGAGTAATCTAAAACTTGATTTTATATTAGGTTTGGTAGATTACTTGGGGCCAATTATTGTAGCTTATTATATAATAAATTATGATAACCATTATATATCATGCATTATTTATATATTGTGCTATATATAATAAATTATGATATTTAACACATAATGGATTATATATTATAATCCTAATGTTATTATATCATTAATTATATAAAAGACCTGGGTCTTGCATGGTAATTGGACAGGGATTTTATAACACCCTGAGTGTCTCTTCCCCTCCCAACTTGATTTGTTTTCCTTCTTTTTTGCTAGTTAAAAGATCTGTTCTTTGACTCACTTATCAAAGAGGCCTATTCACTAAATGGGCTTTACCTCACCCTGAGTGAGTACTTGAAAAGATCTTAGCCTAAAAGGGTCAGGGTCTCCCATTGTATCCTGGATCATGTCCAGTCATCCTGATGAATTATCTGGTCACTGGATCCAGATGACTGTGGAGGAGAAAGGTGACCTTACATAGCTCTCCCTCACTCAGATTAAAGTCAACTGCAAGTCATGTCATCATTTCCCTGATGCCATGGTCCTCTTCGAAAACAAGGGACAAACAACCTGTGAGTAGACCAAGCTATCTGAATGGGGACCAGGTTAGGTGGGAACTCAGCTCAGACTCTCCTTCTACCTCTCCCTCTCCCTCTCCTTCTCTCCAAAAGAAGGGAAATTTTGATGGCCAGAAGCTGGGGTTTACTGGCTAGATTCCTTCCTTCCTTCCTTCCTTCCTTCCTTCCTTCCTTCCTTCCTTCCTTCCTTCCTTCCTTCCTTCCTTCCTTCCTCTCTCTCTCTCTCCCTCTCTCTCAAAACTTTAAACCCAGTTCACTCCGAAGCTCATATTAATAGTAACATTCTGGGTACATTCTGGGTTCTGAATGTATCTGGCATAGGATGTCAAAATTGAGAGATGCATATATGAAAAGATGTTTTGTTTTCCCCAGATCCAACCTCTTTGTCCTTAATGTTATACTTTTATGAATTAGGCCTATGGTACAGGGAACATAGTGCTCTTCCTAGAACAAGTGATTTCCTAAATATTTTACTGTGTGTGTCTTGGCGTACCTAGAGTTCAATTGGTTTTGGTGAATGGTGCTCAGGCAATGGAAAGTGTCTTAGATAGAGAAGGTGTCATTTGAAGGAATTAGGAATATTTAGGATGTAATCAAGATAGTTATATAGCTTAATGGTACAATTTGTGAACTATTCCCTAGAAATCTGAATCATAATGCTATAGACTATTTCAGTACTTTCCATGATTTTCTTCCTAAAGTCCCACAGATCATAAACTTGTTATCACTAATGTTTTGTAATGGGGCCTGCCCTAGACTGCTGGCTCCTCTCACGGATGCTACATGAATGAGCTGGTTCAGAAGAGTCATGAGATAAATTTTAAAATTCAGGCCAGGGACACATTTTGCAACCTTTCATTGGGTTCTTTTTGATGTGTTGAATGTACGAAACCCTACATACAGTCATTTCTCAGAAGTCTCATCCAAGGTCATATTTTGAAAACAGTTGGGGGATTTAGAGACAAAGCACCTAAAATGATTCCATAGCTAGAACTGACTTTTTTTAATCCCTTAAGCAGTACATTTATTACACTTTTTTTTTTCCAGTTGAGGACAGATTTCTCCAGGCAAGGGAAGTCTTCAGGGTGTCAATTCAACAGCATGGGCTTCCAGAAAATTTAGCCCAATGTCACAGGAGGCAGAGAGTCGTCCTAGCCTGGGAAGACACAGAATTCTTGTGAGTTTTGGATGAAAGAGGATAGGGCCTAACCAGAGAGTTTTTCTTAACTAGTCTATGTCAGGAATGGGGGAGGGGGGTATCCCATGCAGCAGCAGCAGCAGAAACAAGGAGAGAGAGCACTTTGCATGGAGAATGACCATTAGTGTGGGAAAGGCCTTCTTCTTTTGCCCAGGCTCTGCTCATGGACAGAGTTCAGCTGGGCTTTTCAAAATAACCCCAAACAGGAAACTGAATGGGTGCCCACGTATTGGGGAATGAACAGATGATGGTACATGAATGTAATGAAATACTTTTGTTGCCATAAGAAATGTCAAAATGGACAATTTCAGAGGAAACCTTTGGGAAAGTCTTTTGTAAACCAATGCAGATTGAAGCGAGCAGAGCTAGAAGAACAGTATACGATGACAGCATTCTTTAAAAAAAAATTTTTTTTTAACTTGAAAGACGTTAAAACTCTAGTAATTATAATAATAAACCACCATGTCCTGCTAGAAAGTGCCCCCCACACACTCTGTGACCTAGTCAGATTTGCTTTTTCTCTTTTCCTCATCTCCCGTTCCAGGAATGCACTCTGTCCTCACCTTTGTCTCATATAACTCCTTCCTGCCTCCACGACAAAGTTTGAGCACTATCTCCTTCATGAAGCCTTTTCTAATCTCACCAGTTGCTAGTGCCATCCCTCTCAAACGAAATTTTAATTATTTTGTATGTATTTGAAGTTATTCTTTTCACAATTTTGTATCTATAGTTATATAAAATGTATATAATATAATATTATATATATGTTCTCCTTTATTAGAGTGGAAGTTCCTTGTAAAGAAGGATTATTTCATTCTTTGTACTCTTATACTGAGCTCCAAACACAGTCTCTGTCACACATGGTTGACATTTTAAAAAACTAGTTAAATTACTTGAATACTTTAGCAAAGTTGCAGGATATAAAATAAACTGACACAAAATTCTGTATAATACCAACAGATTCTAGAGGGAAGAGATAGAAAGAGAATTCTATTTAAAATAACTGGAGGCAATGTAAAATACTAGGGAGTCTACCTGACAAAACAAAGCCAGAAACTATATGAACACAATTACAAAACACTTTTCACACAAATAAAGTAAGATCTAAACAACTGGAGAGATATTAATTGCTTATGGGTAGACTGAACCAATATAATAAAAATTATAATTATACCTAAATTAATTTACTTATTCAGTACCATACCAATCATATTACCAAAACATTATTTTATGGAACTAGAAAAAATAACAACAAAGTTCATCTGGGATAGAGGGCAATGGGTCTATAATAATATATATAATTATATTATTTAAATAGTCCCTTATATAGTACTTTAAGGTATGTAGAACATTTCACACAAGCAATCTCATTTAGACCTCATAAGAACGTTGAGAGGAAGGTGCTGTTACTATCCTCCATTTTAACAGATGGGGAAACTGAGGTTGAGAGGTGTTAAGTTCAGCGTCCACTAGAAAGTGTATCTGAGGCAGGATTCAAACTTGGGTCTTCCTCCAAGTTTCACCCTCTCCCATTACCAGTTAGCTGCCTGCTTTTCACCTCTCTAGTCTTTTAAAAAATTTTATTTATTAATTTTTAGTTTTCAACATTCACTTCCATTAGCTTTTGAGTTTTAAATGCGCCCCTCTCCCTTACCCCCTCCCCAAGATGGCATGCAATCAGATGGATACATTCACATGAAACATATTTTCACGTTATTCGTGTTGCAAAGAATTACAACCAATGGAATGAGCCACAAGAAAGAAGAAACAAAACAAAACAAAAAAGAGAGAGAGGAATTAGTAAGTTCCCATCTGCCTTCAGACTCCAAAGTTCTTTCTCTGCATGTGGACAGTATTTTCCATCATGAGTCTTTTGGAGTTGTCTTAGATCCTTGCATTGCTGAAAAGAGCCGAGTCTATCAAAGTCAGTCATCACACAAGGCTGCTGTTACTGTGTACAATGATCTCCTGGTCACTTCTCTAGTCTTATACACAATACCTCTCTTGATTCAGCCTAAGAACATATTAGTTTTCTTTACTATCATATCATACTACATATTTATACTGAGCTGGAAATCCACAGAATGTAGATATTTTCTGTACTTGTACATGACCATGTTGTCTCCCTCGGAGCCAGGCAAGATTCTTCGGAACTCCTAGTCTCTTTTAAGATTTAGTTTAAGCATTTTCTGCAGGTGACCTCATTACCTCCTAAGGTCTCAATTATCATCTTTACGCTAAGGATTCTCAGATCTATTAATGCAGATCTGACCTCCCTCTTAATCCTTTCCTGATCCACCCAGCTACACTCCTGCCAAGTCATTTTCATAGGTCTTATTTTGTATCTCATTATCCATATAGTGTAATATATCGGCTCTCCCAATAGAACATAAGCTTCTTGAGGGCAGGTACTGTCTTTTTTGTCTTTGTAATACTTGCACCTAGGTGAAGCAGTGAATAGAGCCCCAGCCCTGGAGTCAGGAGGTCCTGAGTTCAAATCCAGCCTCAAACACTTAACACATACACAAAAAAACCAGCCGTGTGACCGTGGGCAAGTCACTTAACCCTAAATGCCCTACCTTCCTTCTTCCAAAAAGCAAAAAAAAAAAAAAATACTAGCATAGTACCTGACACAGTGTAGGGAATTAATAGATATTTATTGTTAGAAAAATACATGCCTTACAGGCATATCCGAGATTATTAGTTTTAAAAAGATTACATCTTTCCTGTCCCCCACTTATGTGTTGCTGAACTAGTTCACGTCCTTTGTCTTATAGCACATTCCTTGCCCCAATATCACTGATATTGTCTTCCCAAGTCCCAGACTGGGGTTTTTCCCACCAAAGCTCCCTTTATTCTTATTCATGTGCTGCTAAAGAAAACTGTAGAAAATGATGAAATTATGCTGCATTTACAAAACCTCAACTGGGCCCTCATCATTGCAAGGCAATCCTTTTAGTGTTTATCCTAATTAAGTCACCATCCTAATCACCACAGCAGCCCTTCCAGTGGATTTACACCCCTTCTCAAATCTCTCATGAATGTCCTTCCCCCCTCTCATACTGCTTCATATTTCACTGAAAAAAAATTGAGGCCATTTGCAGGGAGCTTTCTTTTCACCCCTCCCTTCCCCTCCCTCACTCCTGTCTCACATGAAGAGGAAGCTTCTTCCTTCCCTTTCCCCAGACTAAACCCTCTAAATGCACAAGTAATCCTATTCTATTCCCTCTTCTCCAGCAGACTACCCTTTCTATGGTCCCCACTCTCTCACTTAACCTTAATATCCCCCTCTCTGCTGGCTGCATCCCTCCTGCTTAGGAATATGGCCGTTTCTCCCCCATTCTCAAAAAATAAAATAAAATAAAAACCATCACCTGATCCATCCTTCCCTCCTTAGTTATCATCCTGTTTTCCTTTTTTTATGGCTAAATTCCTCAAGAAGGCCATTTACATTCAGTGTCTGTTTTTGGCAAGAAGTCTGATAAAAAAGATTTCCTTTTATCTCTCTACCTTGCAGTCTTGTTTCTCTTCTCAGTGTTCAACTGACACTGCTCTCTTCAAAGTTGTTAGCTTTTACTCAATTGCTGAATCTAATGACATTTTCTCAGTCTTCAACATTCTTGACTCCTTTGCCACTTCTGGTAGTATCAATCTGGTAGTTTCTCTTTGAAACTCTTTTTACTCTAGGTCTTCCTGACATCACTCTCTTTTGTTCTTCTTCTACCTATCTGACTTCTCTTTCTCAATCTCCTTTGCTTTTGGGCAACTAGGTGGTATAGCAAGTAGTAGAATATAGGGCCTGGAGTCGGGAAGACCTGAGTTCAAATCCAGCCTCAGACTCTTACTAGCTGTGTGACCCTGGGCAAGCCATTTAATCCATTTTTTCCTCAACTTTCTAATCTGTAAAAATGGAGGACTTTGTGTTGCAAGGATCAAATGAGATAACAACACTTAGCACAGTGCCTGGCATATAGTAAGCATGATTTAAAGTGTTAACTATATTTGCTGATCGTGCCCACTAATCATAGATGTCTTTTAAGGTTATCCTAGACCCTCTTCTCTCTCTATACTGTCTTTCTTGGGCACCACCTCCCACATATCTAATTATCATCTCTCCAATGATCTATCTCCTGATATCCAGTCTCACATCTACAACTGCCTATGAGACATTTGTAACTGGTTATCCCACAGACATCTTAAATTCAACATATCCAAAACTGAACTCATTATTTCTCCCTCAAAATCTCCCCTCTTCCTAACTTCCTTAAGTCTTTGGAGGGTACCACCATCCGCCCAGTAAACCAGGATCTCCATCTAGATATCACCTTCTACTCCTCTCTCTCTCTCTCTCTCTCTCTCTCTCTCTCTCTCTCTCTCTCTCTCTCTCTCTCTGTCTTCATCTCTCTTTCTCTCTCCATCTCTCTCTGTCTCTCTCTTTATCTATCTATCTATCTATCTATCTATCTATCTATCTATCTATCTATCTATCTATCTATCTATCTATCAATCTATTTCCAGCCATATTTAATCAGTGCTGAAGTCCTGCCCTTCTACCTTTATAAAATGTCTCATATATGCTCTCTTTTTCCTATCTGACAATGCAACCACCCTAGTGCTATCACCTTATAAGTGGAATTTTGACATAGCCTGCAGGTTGGTCTTCATGCCTCACGTCTCTTGTCTCTTCAATCCATCCTCCTGTCTTCTTAAAAAAAAATCTGACTGCATCACCTTCCTATTCAATCAAATTCAGTGACTCCCCATTACCTCCACAAGCAAATGTTTAAATTTATTGTTTGGCTTCCAAAGTCCTTCATACCCTGTCCCCTTCCAGCATTTTCAGTCTCCTTCCACCTTACCCTGCTCCCACTCCCCCATACTTAGTGATCCGGTGGTACTGACCTCTTCATTCAAAATAGATAACTCCATCTCCTGTCCCCAGGCATTTTCTCTGTTCATCTTCCGTGCCTGGAATGTTCTCCCTCCTCATCTCTGCCTCATAGCTCCCCGGGCTCCCTTCAGGTCCGTCTCCTTAATCTTCGTCCCTTCCCTCTGAGATTGCCTCCAATTACCCTTGTTTGCATGTGGTCGCTTGTGTTTTGTCTCCCAGATACATTGTGAGCTCCTGGAAGGCAGGGACCGGTGCTTACTTTTCTTCAGGTCCACAAGGCCTGGAATCGGGCTTGCCTAACACGTAGGAGGTGCTTACTAAATGCCACTTGATGGGTTGACTAACTTGACTTCCTCTGGCTTTTCTTCCTAACTCTGCCTTTTTGGATAAAGATGAGAGGTCACCACCTGCGTTTAGAGTTTGAAAGGTTCATACAGATCATTGACTCCAATCTCCTCATTTTACCAATGGGGAAACTGAAGTAAGGATAAAGAAAGTTGCTTACTCAAGGTCAAACTCAAAGTCAATGAGTGGCATAGCTTGTCCTTTGCTTTAACTCAGATACTCTCATTCTTTCCAGTATCTCTCCCCTCAAAGAGAAAGGGATCGATTCCATACAGTGCCTCTGTGTTGCGTGTCAGAGGAGAGGGGCAAAGGAAAGGAACACAATACTGAATAGACAGGGTTCGTGCCTTAGAAAGCTTCTAGGCCAGTGGGATATGTCTCACACAGAGATAGGAGATGACAAATTGCAATTCAGCACATAAAAGAAATACAAAATGAGTCCAAACTAAGCAAAAGACTAGAGAAGAGCTCAAAGGCATAGCAGTCGGAATTTTGGACTTTTGCTTTTAACCCACATTCACCTCTTAATACCTTGATGCAGTGGGAGAGGGGAGAAGACTACCAGATGAGTAGGGCTCATGACCTCTCCAATGGGGCATGGCCTAGCTGTCAAGAACCATTATTTCTCAAGACTGAGTGTAGGGACCATCTCTAGGGCTTATGGGTTGGAGTATCCTTCAGATCACATACTAACCTGGAGCACAGCAGGCAAGAAGCTTAGAAACATCATCAGCCCCATGTTGCCGGCCTTCTGGTGGGCAGTGCCATGAAGAATATATTGACTATGGATGTCTGCATCGCCCTCTGAGGTGGAGGGGATGCCAGCATTGCACAAATTCTCAGCACAACAATGGGAATAGACAAAAGCTCTTGGAACTTCACTCTCATGTGAGAATTTTGGGTAGTAGTATTCCAAAAATGGACAGACCTTATGACACTGTTTGGAAATAAGCAAGTAGCGATTGGTCAGCCCTGTGAGAAGAAGAAAGAAGAGCTGAATTTAAAAACAAACAAAAAACCCACTGCCCAATTGTCCATGATGGCGATGAAGATGCAGATGGTATGATAGGCAGTGTGGAGTAGCAGAGATCAGATCTGGGAGTCTGGATGGCTTGGGTTCAAACTGCCTGTGGCCCACACTAGCTATAGGGTTGTGAGCACTTCACCTTTCAATGACTTCGGGAAACACTGTAAGACCAGAAGTTGCAGAGCAGTTGCCAATTTACATAAGTAGAGGTACTTCACACCCTAGGAGTGCCCTAACATCTATAGAATTACAGGTCTGGACTATAATCATAAGAAAGATAACCATCTACATCCTACCTACCATTCAGTTCTGCTTCTCATTATCCACATTAACTTCAATAGGTATTTATTAGGTTTCTAACATGTACAGAGGATTGTGCTCGATACTAGGGATTTTTACGTAAAAAGACCAGTTATTTTTGAGGAGCATATAGTCTGCATTGGGGTTTGAAGGGGACATACAATAATATCTCCCACTCCTTGCATGCACACACATAGCTTGTATATAGAATCTAAAACTGGACAGAACCTCAGAGGGCATCAGGTCCCTCTCCTGAGTCCCCTCAGCATTACTGCTGACAGGGATAACTTCAAATGAGTGAGAAACCAATATCTCTTGAAGCCTGTCATTTCACTAGGGACACCTTCCATTGTAAGGAAACTTTTTTGGTTTTGTTTTTTTCTTGTAATGAACTGAAATTTGCTCCCTAAAACCAGCTCATTGATCCTAGCCCTGCCTTCTGTGGTCAAGCAGAACACTAATCTCTCTTCTATGTGACAGACTTTCAAATATTTTGTAAACAATTATTGTACTACCTTCCCCTCCCAAAAAAAACCCAACTCTTTTCTAATGGCTGTCCTGTTCTTTTGACTTTTTACATGGTTGTGTGATTCAGAGGGAGAACAAGATGGAACAGATTCCAAGACTCGTATGGTAGTAATACAGAGAATGCTCTCAGATTCTCCTTGTTCCTTCAATCAATTTTTATATATGATATAGCCACTAGTCCTGTCACTATTCTGGTTATCCTGCCCTACTTTGACAATATCCTTCCAAGAATGAGGTGACTAGCATGTAAGTCAGTTAACAAACATTTATCAAGTGTCTATTACTATGTGCCAAGCACTGTTCTAAGTGCTGAGCGGTGGGAAGGGGTATTGAAAAGGTAGGCCAAAATGTGGTCCTACCCTCAATGAGCTCACATTCTAGTGGGGAAGATGCATTGTAAATAGCTAGGAAAGAAAAGATACATAAAAACTTGAAATGGAAGGTAACTTCAGAGAAGAAATTAGAAGGCATGGGGTTGGGGGGAGCAGGGGGAGAGAGGGGTGGTACGGGGTAAGGTAGAGGGGTGACCGGGAATGAGCTTCCTCCTAAGGTACGTTTGAGTGTTGAAGGAAAGACAAACAGTCTAGGCTAGCAGGAACACAGAGTCCACAGAAGCTAGCAAAGTGCTGGTTAGTTGATTATCTGTCCTTCATTGTCAAACAGGGTATCACTACATTGGACTCAAAGTATGGTCAGTCCAACTGTGGCTGGTCAGACCAACATGACCTCGGAATGCTCTATCACAGGCCAGGCATAGATAATCCATATGAACATTTGAGGTGGACTGGAAAGATAGGAAGGGGCCAAGCTGAAGGGCTTTAGATGTCAAACAGAGGACTTTAGATTTGATATTAGGAATAACAGGGAGCCACTGGTATTTATTTTGGAATAGAAAGATGACAATTGTCACACCTGCACTTTAGGAAAATAATTTTGGCAGCTGAGTGGAAGATAAATTGGAGTGGGGAGAGACTTGAGGCAAGAAAACCAATTAGAAAACTATTGCAATTAATTGCCTAGCCAAGATGTTAGGAGACTATGGACTAGAGGTCTGAGTTGAGAAAGGATGGTACATGAGAGAGGTTTTGAGGGTAGAAACAAGATCTGGCTGTTGGATATGTGAGTGACAATGAAGAACCAAGGATGATGCCAATATTGTGAGCATGGATTACTAAAAAATATGGTGGTGCTCCTGACAGTGATAGAAAAGTTGGGAAGAAGGGAGGGTTTAGGAAGTAATCATAATGAGTTCAATTTTGCTGCCTACAGGATAGCCACTTCAAGACCTCCAAAGGACAGTGATGATGTGGGCCTGGAGCTCAGAGGAAAGACTAGATCTGAGAATCATCTGCATAGAGGTAATAACTGAACTCATGGCAGTTGATGAATCTAACAAGTGAAAGACTATGGAAGGAGAAGAAAAGAGGGCCCAAGAAGAGGCTTGAATATTCCAGCTGGAAGTTTCACCAGGAGAAATATCACCTTATGGGTCCTGGATGTGACAATTCATGTATGGTAGAAACAATGGGTTTCTATGAGTTGCAGAGACATAGATTCCAGTTTGACATAAGGAGGCGGTTGTCCCAACATGCTTTGGGTGATAGCTTGTTCCCCTTCACTGGAGATTTTCAAGGAGAGGCATGATCACAAGTTCAAGGTACTGAAGAGGGGATATCTCTTTGGATAGGTGCTAGCCTGGATGACCCTTGCTAGAACTCTTCCTCTCCTCCTCCTTTTGTATGTTGTCTCTCCTATTAGAATAAGATCTCTCTGAGGGCAGGGACTATTTTAGTCTTTCTTTGTATTCTGTAGTCCTTAATACAATTTTTGGAATATAGTAGACCCTTAATAAATGCTTATTGACTCACTGACTGACAGAATCAAACAGTGATCAGATGGCAATTGATGATTGTTGAATGCATGGATGAATAATGAATGAATGGAGTACTGAGTCTCAGTGCAAATGTGTCACACAGTCCAAAATAGTTGGAAGCATGAGGTTAGAGGAAATGGTCATCACTTAGCCTGTCCCACTCCTCAGAGTTTTCTCCATTTCCCAGCACTACCAAGGGATGAGTTACTTGCAGCTCAAAGGGAGGTCCCTGACCTAAGCCTATGTCCCTGCTTAATTAAATCCATGACCTGCCCAAAGGCCTTCCCCCATAACTCAGGAAAAAGAGAGAGAATGAGGAGAAAATAAACTTACTGGTACCCACAGTGACGCAGAATGCATCTCCTACATTGCACTTTTCTGGATTCTTGCAGGCAAAGTTATTGATCTCCTCACATACATGACACATCAGAAATACTGTGTAGAGAAAGAGATAAAGACCATGAAGGAAAGATAGTGACATTCCCACAAATGTTTCCCAACCTTTCCCTGACCTGAGATCTGCTGCCTCCCATCTTCCCCTTCACCGATGTCTGCTCCCTAGATTTGTATGTTGAAACCCCAGACCTGGATCAGATGCCTAACCTGACCCCTGGGCAAGGATCTTCCCTCTTACATCCAAAGCAGTAATTAAACTCTAATGTAAAGACACCCAGTGACAGTTCATTCACTTCCTGCTAAAGCAGTGCCTTTAGTATGATGATAGCCCTCCTCAGAGAAGCTTTTCCTATGATCCTAAAGATGTCCTCTGCCTTTCTTCCACCTTCATTGATCACTTCTAGTTTAACTCCTAAGGGTAAAGCAGAATAAATTAATCTCACTTTCACAGGATATCAGCCAAATGCTTGTAGACACATGGCCTGTCTCCCTCAGTTTTATCTTTTCTTCTTAGCTTTCAAAGCCCTTCCAAAACTTGTCCCTTTCTAACCTTTCCAGTCTTCGTACTCCTTACATCCCCTGGCAACCCCCCACATATTCTGTGCTCCAGTGACATTAATCTCCTGACTATTCCTCACTCTAGATACACCATCTCCCATCCATGGATGCCCAAGGGGCCACATTTCAAGAGGATCATAGGATTTGGAGCTAGAAATTATCTAATCCAACCCACTCATTTTGCGGTGGAGGAAACTGAGGCCTAAAGAGGTTCAGTGGCTTGCCCAAGGCCATGCAGCCACTCAGCAACAGAGCCAGGAGTTGAACCCAAGCCATCTAACACCAATTCTACTACTTTTTCATCTACATCTCCTATATACTCCTTCTCTTGACCTTCAACAAACCCTATGCTTACTGACTGGTTTCCTGAAATAGCCTATACCCACAGCTAGGACCGGCCAGATCTGCTACTCTCTGTTCACTAGCCCCATCCTGCCACCCAACCCTCTTGGTGGCACCATTCTTGTAATCTTCATCTTGTAGTCAGGACCCTTAGAGCAATGAGGACTCACTTGGGTTGCCAGTCAGGGTGATGTTTGCACGGAGCACGGGCCATGCCATGGACAGCAGGAGCCAGAGGACCAACTTCATTTTCCCCAGCAGCATTGCACCTGCCCTATAGGGAGAATCAGTATGATATTCTGAGGATTTGACTTACAAGCCAGCACTGACAGCTTAACTTTAGCCATTCTGTTCCACCCCATCCCGTACAAATAAGATGTGTGTGAAGCACTTAGCCTGGCATATAGTGGGTATTTAATAAATGTCTGTTCCTTTCCCCTTCCCCTTGTCCTATCCCACTGTCGTCCCATCCCCATGCCATCCCATAAGCTTCAACTTAACTATTTAAGTGCCTGTAGGTACTTGCCCCTCAATAGGTTGGGGCTACATCAATCCAATGGCAGAGATCCTGTCCTCAAGAAGCTTACAATATAAGTATATGATGGCAGAGGGGTGATATAACAGGAAAACATATGCCACGTATTCACAAAAAGCCATAATACATAGAGTAGGATCAAAGGATTTTTTTAGAGGTAGAAGAAACCTTAGAGAAGGGTTCTTTGGCTACCACTTTGGCACTCTGGTGAAATCTATGGACACCTCCTCAGAGTAAGGTTTTTACATGCATGAAAAATAGGATTACAAAGGAAACCAAGTATAGTGAAATACAATTATCAAAATATTCTTTTAAAAGTTCATGAATCCCAGCTCAAGAACACTTGCCTTAAAGATCATCTAAATCTACAATCCTCACTTTACACATAAAGAAACTGAGGCCCAGATGGAGGGACAGCGCCTACCCAAGTCTTATTGGCAAAATTGAGATTCAAATCCAGGTTTTCTGAGTGACTTAAGGGCAAAGACAGAACCAAGTAGAGTGCTTGCTATAAGAAATTTAAGGAGGGAGACATCACCCTCTCATGGTAACTGAGCTAGGCCTTGGAAACAGTGTGTGAATGCACAGAGCCTGGCCCTTTGATGGTCAATGTGTTTCTTGGGAGAAAACAACTTTCTTGCACGGGCCGATTGGCCAAACAGCACAGATATAAGGCAACGCATTGGCCTTTGACTCTTTCTTTCCAGTTGTCTGTAAGGTGCTTGGTTCTTCTTCGGAAGCTAAGGCCAGGTTGGGGTGAACTCTCCCTTCGGCCAGTGACAAGCACCACAGCAAACAAGCCTCTCCTCATCTTTCTGCTGAAGTGGCCATCTGCGAGCTCGCCTGCATCTGCTCTGCCTTCATCCTTCACAAAGATGAGGTTACCGTCACAGGACAAAATCAATGCCCTCATTAAAGCAGCAGGTGTAAATGCTGAGCCATTCTGGCCTGGATTACCAAAGGCCCTGTCCAATGTAAGCACTCCAAGTTTTGTCTGCAATGTAGGAGTTGGTGGGCCTGCCCCAGCAGCTGGTGGTGCTGCTCCCGCTGGCACAGCTGCCCCAGCTGAGGAAGAAGAAAGAAGAAGCAAAAGAAGAAGAATCCGAGAGGTCCGGTGGTGACCTGGGCTTTGGTCTGTTTGACTAAATATCTTTTGTAACAGTAAATGAAAAGCGTAACTCAACTAAAAAAAACAAAACAAAAAGAAAACAACTTTCTTCTTTCCCAGCAGAGGCTGACACTCCCAAACCCAGACCGAGGTTTTCCTGAGGACAGACCTCGTGTCATCTCCCAAATATTAGGACCTCTCCCAAGCTGGGAGTAGGCATCCCACTCTGCTGAGAGACCCCTGGCTTTAGAAGCCATAGGACCATGGGATTGAGAGCTGGAAGGGATTATAGGGCCTCTTCCCATTTTACAGATGAGGAAACTGAAGCTCAGAAGGGTTGAGAAACACACCTAAGATCACACAGCTATTGGTATGGGCAAGCATTGATCAATAAAACATTTATAAGCAGTTTGGTAAAGTGGGAAAGACCCTTTTAGGTGGAGTCAGTTAACCTAGATTCAAACCTTGGTTTTGCATCTCATTACCCATGTGACTTTGGTCAAGGCATTTGACCTCTTTCTGGGTCTCTGTTTCCTCCTCTGTAAAAGGAAAAATTGGAGCAGATGACCTCCAATCAATCCATCAATAAGCATTTATTAAGTACCTACTATATGCCAGACAGTGGGGATCCAAAGGCAGAACTAAACAATCCCTCCACTGAAGTTGTCAACTAGCACTTACTTATTAAGCACCTACTACGCACCAGGGCCTATGCTAAGCGCCGAGAACTCGTGTCCTGTGGAGGAGACCACATGGACACATACAAGTGTACACAAAATGTATACTAAATAAATAAATAAATACAGGATGACTGAGGAGGATGGGAGGCTCTGGCCCTGGGGAAAACAGGGAAGGCCTCTTGTAGGAGGTGGCTTTGGAGCTGAGCCTTGAAGGAAACAAAAGATTCACAGACGTCTATCTCAGCTTTCAATACCCTAAGCAGAAGAGGCAGGAGGCAAGCTGAGGTCCTTGCCCTCCCCATCCAGGGCCTGGACCATAGGCTACAGCCCAAAGACCGGGTGCGAGGCCTCCCCCAGTGACTTTGGCCTCGCTCTGGCCTGGGGCTGGGCTGGGGGCCTCCCCTGGGGCACTTACCAGAGGGGTCTGGCCAGCTCCCTCTTCCTGTCCTCCCAGGAGGATCCTGAGAAGTTTGGTCTCCCAGGGTTTCCTGCCTCTGTGGCTTTGCCTGGGGCCAGCTCAGGGTAGAACAGGGGGGGGTGGGAGCCTCTGGTCCCGCCCCCTCCCTCTGCAGGCCCCAGAGGGAGGGGATCGCTACATCACACAGCAAGAGAAGACAGGGCCTCTGAGCCCAGTCCATCATCAGCAAGCATTTGTTAAGCACCTGCTGGGTGCTGGGTGCTGGGCACTGTACTTGGTGCCAGGATATAGGCACAGAATGAAATAATCCCCCTCCTACCAAGGCTTTAATTCATAAGTTACAGAGGTCCTCGTACCTGCTTCAGGGGCCCAGGTCCTTGTCTTCCACAATAAATGCAGATCCCCACTCCTCAATGTGTTTTAGCAGCTCGCAGGGTCATAGACTCAGTGCTGGAAGGTCCCTAGAAGATGATCCATTACAGACTTAGAGAGGAGAAGTAACTGTTCCAAGGTCATGCAGGGAATGAGTGGCAGAGCAGGAACTCGAACTCAGATCGTCTACCTCCAAACCCAGGGCTCTTTCCACCACACCAGGTTGTGAGCTCTTGTCCTTGTCATAGGATTATTATCATGTGGAATTCATCCCAATGTTAAGATCTTACAGGGTCCTAATTCAGTCATTCAATGTGTTAACCACCCCTCCAATCTGCATTTGCAGATTTAGTAAGTGCACTGTTTAAGCCTTCATCTGGGTCATAGATAAAACTTGAGCAGACAAGGGTGAAGAACAGAGTCCTGGGGCACTCCACTATTGATAATCACTCTTTGGATGGAGCACGGGTATGATATCAGAAGTGGAATGGATGTTAGAGGCCTCAGGGACCATGCAGTCTATCCCATATCTGTGAAAGAAGTTCCTCTACAACCCTCAATCAGGTCCGAATGGATCTAACTGTACTATCATCTAGTCCAGGAGTCCCCAAGGAGACAGTGAGACCTTTGCTTCAATCAAATCATCTTCAGCATGGCCCTGATCCCCCAGTACAATCACCAAGCCAGTGCCTTTGGAACTTTGGTGGGGCCTTGGAGGACCTGAGGCCATCTGCAAGGCATAACAGGACATTGAGGACAGTCATATGTGTTAGCCGCATTCCCACACCAGCATGCTGGTTGAATTCTCCACCTCAAGTCTCTTCCCATTCTATTCTATCTTCCCCTCAGCAGCCAAAGTGATTTTCCTAAACTTTGGGTCTGACCATGTCACTCCCCTTCTCATTTTATACTATGTTTTTTTATTTATTAAATAAAAACTAAATGAGGGGTAGCTAGGTGGCACAGTGAAAAGAGCACTGGTCCTAGAGTCAGGAGGACCTGAGTTCAAATCCGGCATCAGACACTTAACACTTACTAGCTGTGTGACCTTGGGCAAGTCAGTTAACCCCAATTTTCTTGCCTTTCCCCTCCAAAAATATAAAAAAGACTAAATGCCATCTACTAGAATCATTGGACTTCAAAATTTCAGAGTTGAAAGAGATCTTAATGGGTAAGAAGCTCAATCTATACATGAACAATATAATCCTCTCTACAACATCTCTAACAAGTGCTCATCCTGCCTCTACTAGAATACTTCCAGTGACGTGAAGCTTCCTACCTCTATTCCTCTCTGAGATGGCTCTGAAAGGGAAATCAAGAAAGGGAAATCTGCTTCTTCCATATGACAGCCCTTTAAATATTTGAAGACAACCATCACATCCCCTACCCCAAGCCTTCTCTTCTGCGGGATTAACATCTCTCATTCCTTCAATCAATCATCATAGGGCAAGATGTGGAGACGCCTCACCTTTGGTCACCCTCCTCTAGATTCTCTCCAGTCTTTCCTGAGATGCATCACTCAAAAATGTTTTCACTATTCCAGATGTGTTCTCTCCAGGGTGAAGGACAGTAGAATAGTCACTTCACTTGCTCAAAACATTATGCCTTTCAAAATAGCTTAAGACAAAGTTACTTTGGACTGCCATGTCACACCACTGATTCATACTGAGAATGCAGTTCACTAAAACCCTCAGATCTTTTTTCACATGTACTGCTTTCTAGTCCCATTTCCTTAACTCTCTACTTGGGTGGTTAACTTTTTGAGCCCCAAACCAAGATTTTTTTGTTTATCCCTAGTGAATTTCATTTTCTTGATTTGGCTTGTCCTTCTAACTTATTGATTATTCTTTATCTTGACTAGACTCTAAACCCCACAAAGGGCTATGTCTCATTTATCTTGGTATCTTTCTCACTGCCTTGGCAGAATGCTTTGCCACATCTTCTATGGAACATCAAGGATTCAAGATCCCCCAGTTCCTTGTCTGTAGAAAAGATTCATGGTTTTCAGCCCCAGCAACAGTCCTGCAAGCTTTTGTTTATGTTTTATTGAATTCACTCTTTACTTGCCAATGGATGAAAAAAGCATATTAGTTCCTGCTGGGTAGGAACAGGGCAGCGGATAGAATACTGGGCTTGGACTCAGGAAGAATCATCTTCATCTTAACTTAACTTTATAATAAAAATAATAAATAAAATATATATAAATAAATAAAAATAAAATATATAAAATAAATAATAAATAAAAATAATAAAAATTAACCCTGTTTTCCTCAGTCTCCTCATCTGTAAAATGAGCTTGAAATGGCAAACAACTCCAGTTTTTTTGCCAAGAAAAGCCCAAATGGGGTTGCAAAGAGTAGGGCATAACTGAAACGACAGAACAGCAACAAGGTGAGGGTTTATAGTTTCGTTGGATGGATGGATCTTCATTCTCAAGAAGACCAAAATGACATCAGTAGATTGGAGTCAAGGTACAGTGTGTCCCACAGTGGCTGATCAGACCGATATGAGTTCAGAAGGCTCTACCACGGGCTGGGCACAAACAGTCCACGTGAACATTTGGAGTGGCGATGTCTCTAAATTTGCACATCATCTGACATTTCTTTTGAACTACTGTAATTCTGTTTCACTCACAGAGCATAGCTCCTTCTTTGATGCGGGTATAGCATGCTGGACAGTCCTGTGCCAGTGTCTCCCATGTGATGTAAATGATTCCAAAGTTCTTCAAAGAGGCTTTAGGAGCATCCTTGTATTTCCTGTAAAATAGTTGTTTAGGCAAATGTATGTTTGGTATTCAAATGACACTTCAATGCCCTCTCATTCTCTAACAGTCTTTCCCCTACACTCTTATTATTTCTACACCAGGGAATCCACTCCATGTGCTTGGGACTTCCCGGGGTTCTTTCACATCAGATGGACACCAATAGAACATGCAGGGTAATGCCCATGACTACTCCCCTTTTCTTCTGATCTGTTTATTGACATCCTTTGGAGCAAATCTTGGTTGATAATCATTTTTTTCTATACTATGTAGGCTCAGGGGAAAATATATCTTAAAAGTTGAAAAATAAACCCTAAATGCTTGGTAGTTCAGCTCCTGAAAGGACCTCTTTGTCTGGTATCTTATCCGGCTGGGTGATCTTCAGAGTCTTCCTAAAACAATTCAAATGTAAATGATTTAGTTTCCAAGTATTTGTAGGACTGCCACAATAAAAAGGGATTACACTTGTTTTGGAGGGCCTCAGACACCAGAACTAGGCAGAAGGGATGGAAATTGCATAGATGATGACTTAGGCTGGATGCAGGGGAAAGCTTCCTAGGAATGCAAGCTACTCACAAGTGGGATGGACGGCTTTGCCTCCGAAGGTCATTGATGGCATCGAACAGAGACTGGATGATCATTTGTCAGGGATATTGTTTAGGGGAGGATTTGGCCAGGTCCAGGTTGGAATCAGTGGCCCTTGAAGGCCTTTCTTCCTCAAAGATTGTGAGTTTGTGTGGTTGAATCTTACTCCCTTCACATTCACAGAATCACAGATTTGGAATGGTTCAGCTAATAGCTCAGTGACTAGAGTGCTATATTTGGAATCAGGTACATGGGCTCCAGTCCCATCTGACACATAGCAGCTGTGTGACCATGAACGAGCTTTCCAGGCTCATAATTTCAATATTCTCTTTGGCTCTTCATTCTCCTTCAAATCCTCATTCTCCCATGTATTCAGTTAGATGCAAAATTTTGTTATTTCTACTTGCACAACATCCCTCCCAACTGACCCCTTCTCTCTACTCATGCAGCTGCCATCTTGGTTCAGACTGTCCTCACCTGTCACCTGGGTTATTGTACCAGCCTCTGGACTGGTCCACTTGCCACAGGCTTCTCAACACTCCAGTCTATATGACACAAGACTGCCAAAGTGATTTTTCTTAAATGCCTCCAGCAACTTCCTAAGGTCTCCAGGATAAACTCTAAACTCTTCTGGTTTGCTTTTAAAGCCCTGTCTCCTCAGAGCAATCAGGGGACTGAAGCAACGTGCTGTATTTTCAGACAGATAGTGTTTTCATTAGATGTTTGTCCAAAAAAGGGCTCAAATAAGAAAGGTATGAAATGACTAAAAGGCAGCAACAAATTATTTTAACTCCAAAAATAAAACAAAGAAGGGAGGGAGGGAGGAAAGAATAAAGGGAATAAAGGAAGAAGGGAGGAAGCAGGAAAGGAGGGAAGGAAGGATAGGAGGGAAGAAGAAAAGAAGGAAGGACAAAAGGAAGGAGGGAGGAGGGAGGGAATAGAGGAAAGGAGGAAGGAAGGAAAGAAGGAAGGAAGGAAGGAAGGAAGGAGGAAAAGAGGGAAGGAAGGAGGAAAGGAGAGAACAAAGGAGGAGAGGCAGGAAGGAGGACAGGAGAAAAGGAGGAAGGCAGGAAGGAAGGAAGGAAGGAAGGAAGGAAGGAAGGAAGGAAGGAAGGAAGGAAGGAAGGAAGGAAGGAAGGAAGGACGGAAGGAAGGAAGGAAGGAAGGAAGG
>NW_027187460.1:558010-611593 GCF_028583685.1 Petaurus breviceps papuanus | reverse complement strand
AAGGAAGGAAGGAAGGAAGGAAGGAAGGAAGGAAGGAAGGAAGGAAGGAAGGAAGGAAGGAAGGAAAATGGAGGGAAGGAAAACAAGGAAGGCAGGAAGGGGAAAAATTGCAAAAGAGATCTGTGATTACTTTTTTTTTTAAGTTTAGCCTAATTATCCACCCTAGAATTAAACTAAGTGAATAAAGAACACCTGTTCTCCAGATTTTTATAAGCAGTTGGATAGACAACCCATTGTGTGTCCATCACTACCTACATCTTAGACAAACACTATCTAGGGACCCAGCATCCAACAGGGAAAGCAAAGTAAGGTGAATTTCCTTTGGGAAAAAGAGCCATGCTTTCAATGAGCTCAAATCTCTTCCTGAAACAAAGGTCTCTCTAAACATTCCCTAGCGATGCTGCATGGCCCCTAGTCAAGGAACATCAGAGTCACTCAAGAGTGGAAGGTCACCCAAAGGACAACAGAGAGGGCTATTGATAGGCATGAATCTGCACCATATTATCAGTCAAGCAACATACAAGGATGTCATCAGAGAACCTTTGGATTGGAAAAAAGAAAATGGGCTTTTCACAAGCTGAGGAGTATTGATTGGTATGTATTCTGTGATCCAAAATATCAACGGAACTAGGGGAAGAACCCTCCCACATGTCAGCAAGTTGTGTGGGCACCCCTCCATAGGGAGAGTTGATCAGAGGACATCAGAGACTCATAGGATGAAAGGAAATGGATGGACTGGCTATGACCTGCATCACAGAAGGGAACACTCATGTGAAAGAGGTCACAGATTTACCTAAGCAATAAAAATTTACTAAAATAAAAAGGTGTGAAGCTAAGTGGAGCCGTGGATAGAGCCCTGGCCCTGGAGTCAGGAGGACCTGAGTTCAAATCCAGCCTCAGGCACTTACTAGCTGTGTGACCCTGAGCAAGTCACTTAACCCGGATTGCCTCAAAAAAAAAGGGGGGGGGGTGTCCTGTAATGTGCTTACAGGATCTGTGACTTCCACAAGGGAACTTCTCCTTTCACTGATACAGATCACGACTCCACTAGTTTGGAGAGTTTCTTTGGTTGAAAAATCCATTACTCTGGTGATAAGTCCCTTCACTAAACTGGTTTAGTGGTTTGGTCCTTAGAGGTCAGACCTACTCTCCATCACTTGGCTGATACCTGAAACCTTTCTGGCTTGGTGAGTTCCACCAGGAGAGTCCAGGACTGAGTGCATACCATGATGAATCTTTAAGTCATTATTTAAAATGAACAACCAGTAGCTTTGACTAAGACAAGGGTTTTGTACCATAGACCCCTCTGGCACTCTGGCAAAGGCTGTGGATCCCTTCTCAGTATGAGGTTTTTAAATGCATAAAATAAAGTACGTAGGATTACAAAATAAAGAGATTATATTGAAATAAAAATGTAATTTTTTTCCCATCCAAGTTTAGGGACCCCTGAAATCTTGGTTTGTGGGCCCCAAGGGAGGAACTGCCAGACTAAGCGGTACCGGGTTACTCTTAAAACTTTTGACCTTCTCTGCTCTGAATTCTAAAACCCCCGTGGCTTCCTATGTGACGTCCCTTGCACATCGGACCGTCTATATTACCCGTCTGTGACCCTCCAAACTCTAGCCTTCTGCGTTCCGGGTCCCACTGAGCTCTGGAAGTTTATGGTCTAAGCTCTGCGGCCCTTCCAGGTCCTCCCCAGCCTGCCTCAGCCCTGGCCCTGTCGGCTCCAGGGCCCCTCCCCCCCTCCCCCGCCCCCGCCCCCGCCCCCCGCCAGTCTACCCTGGGTAAGAGCCCTTCCAGCCGGATCTCTGGAGCGCTCCGCGTGCTCAGACTGAGGGGGTGGGGCAGCTGCTCCTCTGGCGGCGGGAAGCCTCAGACTCGTCGAGGAGCCCAGGGAGCGCGAGACCCAGGGTGCCACGGGACCAGGCAGCGTACGGTGCTCAGGTAGGGTCGGGCCTGAGGAGGGGGAGGGGATGGCCTCGGCCTCTCGGGGTCCGAGGTGCAGAGCTGGGAATCCCGTTAGGGAGTCTCTAGTCCGGCCGCCTCATTTACAGAGAAGGAAACTGAGGCCCAGAGAAGGGAAGGGACTGGCCCAGCGTCACAGCGGAAGTAGGAGGCGCGAGACGCGGACCTCCACCCAGAGCCCCAGCCCTTGAGGCCCTCGAGGCCCACTTTTCTTCACCTTCTTTCCTGCCCTCCATACATGAAGGTGCTCAAACAGACCCTGAAGAGCTGATTGTTAAATTTTCAGTGGGATCATTTAAACCTCACAAATCAGAAAATACCGTGAAATTGGGGCTCAATTTATTGTTTTGTTTAATCGTCTAGACGTAAGAAAGTGGTAGAGAATACTTCATAAAGCAGATTAAATTTTAAAATGTGTCAGGGCTACGTTGATTTTCTGAGAGCCAGTTGTTAAACATTTATTTAAAACCAATGCCTTGGCACGCCTTCTAGGGCATAGGAACTAGGCCTGGTGCTGCCACTTCTCGCCACCCCCTCCACTCCAGTACCCCTCCTCGATAATCCCATCCAGGAAAGGCCTGGATATGGTCTCACAGTCAGACAGGAGTTCTCATCCCTGATCATCTCTGACTCCCAGTGGGGCCAATCACAGGAGAGGCTGGGAAAGAAAAATAGACGGACAGACGGACAGATGGATAGATAGCATCTAAAAATATCTATCTATCATCTATAAATAAACAAATAGATAAATAAACAAATCCCCGCTCCTCCTTCCATCCCTGTAAAAGAAGCAGCCCTGCATGACTTGGAGGGAGCCAGATTGGGCTGGGTCCTATCTCTGCCCTTTGTTCCTTGTGTCACCCAGGGGTGTTGCTTCCCCTCCCCAAGCCTCAGCGTCCTTCTCTGTAAAAATGACGGTACTTTCTGTGTCTTACATTCTAAGGTCCTTCCCAGCTCTGACATTCCGTGTTCTATGTCCTGCCTTTGCTCTCTCATTTACTTCTTACTTGCCTTGTATATACCTTGTTTGTATGTGTCTGCCCTGTGAGACTGTAAGCTCCTTGAGGACAGGGACTGCCTTTGGACTCTTTTTTGTTTCCCCACTGTACCTAGCACATAGTAGGCACTTAATAAATGTTTGTTGACTGACTGACTGACTGACATTTAAACAGAATATCACAAAAGTTTTGGTGTGAGTTTTAGACTTTAAGAGCATAAAAAAATACAGTGTTAAGGCTTTGGGGACACCTTATATAGAACTTTGAAGGTTTGCAAAGTCTGCTATATCTGTCTTTAATCTTCACAATCCTGCAAGGTAGTTACTTACAAGTAATAATACTCTGGGAGGAAGGGGGGAAGTTAGGCAAAATTATGATTTCATCAGTGTAGTAAATCCCCAGTGTGGAAACTATGCCCCAACAAAGCAGATGGCCACTTCTCTGCAGGTGAGGGTCTTAGAGAATTGGCCTGAGCTACTAAAACACTAATTGACTTTACACGTAGGTAGTATGTATCAGAAACGAGACTGGAATCCAACTTTTCCTGACTTCCCGGCCAGTTCTCTATCTGCTAATGTCTAGTGCCTCTCATTCCCCTTTTACAGATGGGGAGACCGAGGTACGAAGAAATTCAATGACTTGTCAATGGGCGTCAGAAGCAGTTAGAGCCCACCTCTCTCCTGACTTCGGCACTGTTTCCATGAGACTGCCCCTTCTCTGTAATTTTATGTTCTGAGAATCCATTTGGGCCCTAACAATTTTTTGGTCCCACAATCCCATTTTATGACCACCCCCTGCTTTTTAGAAATGACAGCTTCAGTTTTAAACAACTACAAACCCCTGGACATCTCTGTAAAGTAAAGCTGACAACCCCTTTACCTTTCCCTCACCCCCTCCAGAGCCCACCTCACCAGACAGGGAGCAAGAAGACCCACTGCCACTGGCAGCACCCTCCCCTTTGCCTTCCCTTCTTCACAGCTGGGCTTCCCAGGGCCCATGCAGGCTGATGAGCTGCCCCTCCCACTTGGAGGAGGTGGGAGTCATCGACTTTGTTCTCCCTGGTGAGATGGAACCCAGATGGTACCAGACCATCCCATCTTTGATGCCTTTATACCCTCCAGACACTGGCACTGCCATTCGACCTTCTGATGGAACTAGGACCACTGGGCCTTTCCTGACACCGTACCTTTAGGCATCATCTCCCCATTTAGGGTGTGAGTGCTGTAGGAGTACAGACTGTCTCAATATTTCTGTTTGTATGCCCAGCACTTAGCATAGAGCTCATACATAGTAAGTGTTTAATAATAATCTTTATTTCTTCCTCCCTCTCTTCCTCCCTTCCATCCTTTTCTTCCTCCCTCTTTTCCTTGCTCCCTCCTTTCTTTCTTCCTTCCTTCCTTCCTTTCTTTCTTTCTTTCTTTCTTTCTTTCTTTCTTTTTTTCTTTTTTTTTTTCTTTCTTTTTTTCTTTTTTCTTCCCTCCTTTCTTTCTTTTTCTCTCTCTCTCTCTCCCCCCCATCCCCTGCAGGATTGAACTACAGGAAAAATGATGGTTCTCCTAAGGATCCTAATATTTGTGGTCCTGTCTTCTTGGGATGATACCCGTTTACATGCAGACATCAGCGTGACAACTACAAGTTTCTATAATGATTCTTTGAATGTTAATATGACAGCAACTGCAATCACAACAACTGAATGTAAGGTTATCTGGTGCAGGGGAGGGAGTGGGGGTTGAATCTTTCAAGAATAGGTTGGACCTTGGTGTCATAGGGAAAGCAAGGAGGAGAAACTCCTTGAGAGATCTCAGGAGCCCAGACTCTCCAAAGTGCCAAACTGAGGAGAGTCTGAGGAAGACTCCAAATGGTTCTTACTTCCTACCTAATAATAGCATCCCTTTCTATAGAAGCCTGCCATTGAAACGGCTCTTTCCTTACAATTGTTCTGTGGAGGGAGAATGGATGGTACTTGACCACTGATTGGCCATAGAGGGTGAGGATGAGGAAGAGGAGACAGATATTCAGGAATTCTTTGAGGTTATAAGCCTAGGTGACTGAAAGGTTTATGGTGTCCTCAGCAGAAACAGGAAATTTGGATAACAAGTATGTTTTACGGAGAAAATGATAAGATGCACTGGGTTATATTGAAAAAAAACCATTGGATTCTGAGCCATGAGTTTGAATCTGCTACTTACTACCTATATGACCAATGGTAACTTATACAAAAGTACAGTTATGTAAACTACCTATGGCCTGGTTCAATCATCTTGTGCAAGTTATTCAAACTCCCAGCATTTGTTTCTCAGCTCTTTGACTAGATGGCCTCCCAGGGCCCTTCCAGTCCTTAAATCTATGATCTCTGCTCAATCAATCAAGCTCAGGGCTTGAGTAACCTTCTCTGTTAAGAAAAAAAAAAAGCAATGAGCCAGATGACATCTAAAGTTCATCTTAACTTTAAAATTCATGAATTCTTAGTATCACCTGATACCTTCCTTTCTTCAGAGCATGAAAAGCACTGACTTTCTAAGAGTTAATCCATTAGTTAGGGTCAAAAACAAAATTAGACTAGAACCCATCTCAGAATCTCAGAGTTTCTGAGTTGGAAAAGAACTCAGCAACTATCCAATCCAATCTATCCATGCAGCAGATCTCCGCCCCCCCCCCCCACTACAGTGTACAAGACAAATATTCATATGGCCATTGCTCAAAGATCTTCAGTGAAGGGGAACCCATTGCCTCCCAAGAAAGTTCATGGGTGGGAGGTGGAGGCAGGGGGTTAGCTCAAATATTTTTCAAGTTGTCAAACCTCGACTGGCCTCTTTGTATCTTCCACTTGTTGACCCCAGTTCCTTCCTCTTTGGTCCTCTTTGGCCAAACAGAGCAACTCTTAACTTTAACTGTCCACATGAAAGTTCTTCATGTACTTGGAAGCAGCTCTCCTGTCCCTCTGTTTCTTTTCTTGTTCATCGGGGTAAACATCCACACTCCCTGTTCACTAGAGTCCAGGATTCTTTCTCTTAAATAATGTCTCTCCTCCTCCTCCTCCTTCCAATACCTCAAGAGAAACCCTCTCCCATCTTTTGTTCCAAGCCAAATCAGCAGCCTGGGAAAGAGAGAACAAGAAGGGAGGGATTTGGGAAAGTTAAGCTCTTCTATATTCCTTTCTTTTGGCCCATCCCTTGTAACATAAAACAGAACTTGGTACACAATAGGCTAAAGCTTGTTCACTGTTGGACAAAAGAGGAAAAACTTGAATAGTCATAAAATTGCTTTAAACATTCTTTTTAAAAATTTTTTTTCAAACACATTTTTTTATGGTAATATTTGTACTTCCTCCTTTCCTGGAACTTAGAGAGCCCTAAATAAATGCTTAGGCAGCTAGGTGGCTCAGTAGATAGAGGGTAGGGCCTGAAGTCAGAAAGACCTGAGTTCAAATTTATCCTCAGACACATACGAGCTGTGTGACCTTGGGCAAGTCACTTAACTCTTTTCTCAGTTTCCTTATCTGTAAAATGAGCTGGAGAAGGAAATGGCAAACCATTCCAGTATCTTTGCCAATAAAATCCCAAATGGGGTCATGAAGAGTAGGACACAACTGAAAATGACTGAACAACAACAATAAATGCTCATTGACTGGTTGACTGACCTCCCAGGGCTATCATCAAGCAAGCACTTAGGACAGTGAGTGGTGTGCTAATAAAAGTTTAACAACCAGCTCTCTGAAAAAAGAAAAAAAAGTGCCCTAGAGGCAATTTTAATTTACATTAATAACATTTTCCCCAACACTTTCTTAACAGATAGAGGATTCTTAAATAATAAGTCAAGCCCTAATTTGTAGTACTTACTGATTTCTGAAGTGTAAATGTTCACACTGGAAATTTAATACTTGCTTCTCTTGGATGAGCTGATTCCAACAGAACCCTACTTTAAGACATTATGAAAATGGTCATTGTCAAAATATAAAAAGATTACTATTACTGGTAAAAAAAAAGAAAGGATAACTTAGGGAAAAATACTTGGATTTCGAGTCAGAATACCTAGATTCTGACATCTAGTTTAAAGTAGGCGATAGGCATCTGGAGATTCATGGCTAGAACTCAAGAGAGATACTGAGGGCTACGTTTGTGTATCTCGGAGCTATCTGTGTAATGGAGGACTGGCCAAGGGGAAGGCCTGTCCTCAGAGCACACATGGTGAGCTGACAAACCACATGGCAAGCCCCTGTCTGTAACTGTGTGAAGGGGTTTGAATACAGGGCCCTGCCCTCCCTTGAAGAGTACACACAGTTATTCAGTAACTGTTGTCTTCCTGCATGCTGTCTCAGTGAAGAATCTTTTTATTGGCTGCTGAGCCAGAATTGAACATGCATGCATTCAAAAGGTACTAGACAGCCAAAGTGAGTCCTCTCTCTCCTTTGTCTGGCTGTATTTGAGTGTGAAGTCAAGACCCACTGCAAACCTTCAGGTGAGGAGCCTCCAGGTAAGAAGAGGCTGCTGGCATCAGTAGCCTGTTCCACCCAGCCCCCGTCCCATAGTGCTGGCATGTAGCTCATAGAAATTCTGGGAACTCTTATTCCACTTCTTATTCCCTCAAGTGAGTTGAGTTGCTGCCAGAGGGCAGGTAACCACTTCTCCTTTCAAGGTTCTAAGGGTACCCTTCAGTAGCATTTGGGTGCTTCTCTAATGCTATTTGCTCAAGCCCCCATTCTAGAAGGTACTTCAAAATCTGGCCTTCTATGTCCAAAGACCTCTGAAGGACCTAGGATGGAATGCAGCAGATAGAGAGGCATTCAGATGGGACAAATAAGATAGGAGACTAGATATTTACCCTGATCCTCGAGACCTATCAAACTTCTCCAAAATAGGATTTATGGGTAAGAGATAAAGCGATTTCAGCTGCCTTCATAGTTGAAGACTCTAAGAACCCAATCAATCAATTTCAGTTAGCTTTTACAAAGGGATATTTATTGAGAAGATATAGTGTAAAAAAAAAAAAGGAATGCAAGCCATCCCCCCAAACTAGAGACAATTTTCCTCTGTACCAACCATCTCAATGTCTTGGGAGAATGAACTCAAATTTAGAGTTTTACTACAAAGATTTCTTCCTATCAGTGTCATGTCCCTTATGTGGCATAGATGCCACAAAAGGAGATTCAAAAAATGGATCCAATCCATTTTCTGGAGTGGGTCTCACGAGGTTAACTTTTCAAGATTGTACTAGCAGCAGACTCTGACATAAACTTCCACAGCACAAAGCTGAGTTTCTGTTAAATAAATAAATAAAAAACAATAGGCAGATTACACTTGCATAGAAATTATCGTTAAAACCACAGAAGTATGTGGGTAGCATGTTTTGACATTAGTTCTCTGGACTCATGGTTGCTCAACACATTGACCAAAGTTTTTACATCTTTCAAAGTTATTTTTGTTCACATTGTTGTTGTTCAGTCATTTTAGTTATGTCTGGCCCTCTGTTACCCCGTTTGGGGTTTTTGTGGCAAAGATACTAGAATGGTTTGCCATTTCCTTCTCAAGATCATTTTACAGATGAAAAAACTGAGGCAGACAGGGTTAAGTGACTTGCCCAGGGTCACACAGCTAGTAAGTGTCTGAGGCCAGATTTGAACTCAGGAAGAGGAGTCCTACAGGTCTAGTGCTCTATCCACTAAGTCACCTATCTGCCCTTACATTGTTGTTGTTCCCAAATAAATTGCATCCCTAGCTTTGCTCACTTCACTTCACATTTGTTCAAACATCTCCTAAGGTTTCTTCAAAATCATACCATTTCATCATTTCTTACAATATAATAAGATTCCATTACATCCATATGTCATAATTTTTTCAGTCATTCACCCCAATTAATGGACATCCCTTTTGATTCCAGTTCTTTGCTACAAAAAAAAAAAACCTACCAAAAGCATTTTTGCATATATAGGTCTCTTCTTTCCTCTTTTTTCTTTTTTTTTAAAAGCAATTGGGGTTAAGTAACTTGCTCAAGGTTACACGGCCAGTTATTTCTGGGTGTGGTGCTAAGTATCTGAGCCCGGATTCAATTCCCCGGTCATCCCGACACTGGGGCCAGTGCTCTTAACTCACTGTGCTACCTGGCCTCCCCTCTTCCTTGATATAGATCTAATAGTGATATCATTATACACACATATATCAGATATATATTCACACACACACACACCACATCTTTAAAGTCCCAATTTGTTTTTAGTTCATAGCTCCATCAATGGTACACCTATTTTCCCACAGTCTCTCCAACAATTTTCATTTTATCTTTGTCAGTCGGTCCCATGTGAGGTGGGACACCAAAGTTGCTTTAATTTTGTATTACTCCAGTTATTAATAATTTGGAGCATTTTCCCATATGATTATTGTTAACTTGGATTTCTTCTCTTGAGATGAATGCTTCTTCATATCCTTTAGTCATTTATCTAATGGAAGATGGCTATCATTCTTACAAATTTGGATCAAGTCCTTATATAGATCTTGGCTCTCAGGACATTATTAGAGAAATTATCTTCTCATTTCAACTGCATGGATTTTGTTTTAGCAAAACCTTTTCAATTTTTATATTTAAAATTGTCTATTTTTATCTTATTTGTCCTCTATTTCTCTTTTGTGGTCATGAAAATTTTCTCTATCCATTGTTAGAAAATATAATTTCTTCCTAGTTCCTCGAATTTGTTTATGATGTTACCTTTTATATCTAGGTAATTTGGAGCTTATTATGTCATGCAGTGTGAGATGTTAGCCTAAGCCTAATTTTTGATAGGTTGTTTGGTGACAAATTCTGTAGAGCTGAAAGCACATTCGAGTTGTAAATCATGACTGGCCTGGGCCCATTCCCCAGAGAGAAGCACTGGAAAGAACTCACTGATGGTGTGATAGGGTCAACATGGCAGACAGACATACCAGTGTGATAGGTTTCAGGTGAAATTCTAGGGTTAGAAGGCAGCTGAGTCATGGTGTCCAGATCTATAGATTCAGACACACAGACAGAAGGGGAATGAAGCATGAACAGGACAAAATAGGCAGTGAAATTAAATTTGGGGATTTCAATGTAAGCCTCTCAGACCTAGATATTTAACCCAAAGACAAAAAAGTTGAGGTCTTAAATAGAATTTTAGAAAAATTAGATGTGGTAGTTCTCAACAGATTGTTGATTAAGAAAAAAAGGACTCTTTTTTTCCCGGCTGTATGACACCTTTACAAAAATTGAACATAAGAGGGCATAATCTCTTACCTCAATTCTTCCTTCATTTTTCCTATCCAGGCTTGCAGTTTTTGTAGCCAATCTATCCAGTGTGGGAGGAGAGGGAGAAGAGATAAAAGTGGTAGTGTAGAGGATTCTTCTTTTAATTATTATAGAATTGTTTTCTTGGATTTTATCTCAAAATTCTTGTAATAATCCTTAATACATCATATTTCTTCATTGTAGTAGGGATTTTCTTTGGTTGACTCATTTCTTCAACCTCACCACTAGGGCTATCTGGCTTCCTTCTTTGATATTTCTTACAATATCCTCATGTCTACAACTACCAGTTATTTTTACTCTGGTCCCTCCATACAAGATCAAGAAGGGAGTTAGGGGCTATGAGAAATCATATTGAGTTCTCAGTCCTCAACATGGAGTAGAACATCCAACAATCATGGTTGGTCACAATGTCCTCTAGCAGACTCAGTCTGGAATGCTGAGGTTTATGAGGATCATGGTCTTGGATAGGGTGGCTGAGCCCACACACTTTGTCTTATTCCATCCTGCAGTCCTAGAAGGGAAAGCAAACAGAGATCTTGGTAATGTCCAGGTTTCGACTCCAAGTCACAGTTCCCATACTGACCTTTGTAGCAGCACCAGTCTCTGCCCCATCCTACCACCTTGGATGGGATGTTTAAACCCAGGTCCTGTCCCACTATAATAGGGAACAAATTGAATTGCCTAAAAAGTCAGTTGGATCATGTCACATCCCCCTGCTCCATTACAATCCAGATGCTCATAGTCCTGGATGGAGGGGAGGGGTCCTGGTTCATCCTATCTCTGCTACCATTGTCTCCGACTGGGATATTGTGTGAAGCCTGGTCCAAACCTCTTTGGCAATCCTGGCCTGGGACCAGGTCCTATGCTCTTGCTTCAGTCTTCATGAAGATGCATTCTCTCAGACTTTTTTCCCCCAGTATAGCCCCAGGTCTGGTAGTCCAGTGACATCAGGACTTATTTCCTGGTGCAGTCCTAGGTGGGACGGAGACCCTCACTGCTGTTTTTCTGGTTCCTTGATCCTCTGATTCTTTGTTACTGTATTTTACTATTCTTCATGTATTTCTTGGGAGAGGTGGGCTTGGTAGGAAGCTTTCAAATCACCATTTTTGATCAGAAGCCTAAACCACTTCATTTTGTACAAGTAGAAACCAAGACCCAAAGAGAGGCAGTGATTTGGTCAACAGCGCAAAATAAGTCACTGGTAGAACTAGGATTTAAATGGGGGGTTATCTTTCCATGACATCCCACTGCCTCCCTCAAAACCCAAATCACAATATTTTGCCCAAATCCAATTCATTTGTTTACCAGTGATGCTATGGTGTATGAGGTTTAGCAGAGAGAATACCAATCTTACAGTCAGGAGAATTAGAATTGTAGTATCTTGGATTCAGAACTGAAAGGGACATTAGAGATCACCTAATCTGGTTCCCTCTTTTAAAATTTTTAAAATATAAATGAGAAACCTGATGCCCAGAGAGGGAGACTAACTTGTCCAAAGTTAAATCTTGGTTACATGAATCAAAATTTAGTGCTTTTTCCCTTATATCACCATGTGGCCTCTGATTTAATATTTGCTAGCAGAGTGGCAATGGGCAAATCAGGCCTCTTCATGAGTCTCAATTTCCTCATCTGTAAAATGGAGACTCATGTATTTTACTACACAACTCATGCACTCCCTACTTCTTCTCAGGGCTGTTGTGAGAAATATTCTACAGTAAACTGCAAAATGCCATAGAAATGAGTGCTTTTATTATCTTTGTTATTGCAATGGGGTGGATGCCTTAGTTGTTCAGTCAGGTGAATTGGGCTGATGTTCCCAGCAGGAGGACAAGAATAGATGCTGGGCTGATGGAAATAGCTTCCTGCTTATTGTGCTATGGGCTCACTCTCGGTATTTTCCTTACAGTAACTCCTCTCTCATGTCACGTGTGCAGTCTTAATTACACGTGTGAAGCCCCAAAAACATGTAAGCTGAAGGACAAGTTCTGCGTGATTGTGATAAATGGTAATGACCTCCAGCACCTTCTTACCCCCCAGACAGTTGTTCCTTGTTTGTCCCCGTTCCACCCTTGCCAGATGTCAGAGTTGTTGTGTGGTGCTGGAGAAATCCATCCAGACAAAAGAGTTCATGGGTTCTAGGCTATCGCCATACTCTCATGTAAGGAGGCCTTCATAACATATGGTGACATGGAGTGAACGGGGCAATGGGAAGAGTGAAAGATGCTTTGGAGAAGGAAGACTAGGGCCTGGGTCCATGATCTGGTACTTATGACTTGTATGACCTTGGACAAATTACATAATCCCTATGGACTTCACTGTCCTTGCCTAGAAAATAAGGAGATTATGTTTGATGACTTCTCACATCTTTTCCAGGTCAGAATCTGGGATGCTAAGTCTTTTTACATGGAAGCATAGGATTTTCTACCTGGAATGGACCTTAAAACACAGAATATAGAATCTGGGGGGGCTAGAAAGAAGCTTAGGACCATGAACGGCTTGAGCAGGGACACAGGTTAGAGACTAGCTAGTCCAAATTCTTCATTTTACAAATGAGGAGATTGAGGCATAGAGGTTAAGTGATTTAACAAAGATCCAGGCAGAACCCAGAAGAACCGGGATTTCAATGAAGGTCCTGCTGCATTCATTGCCTTCTCCCATGCAGAAGGTCCTGTCTTCATGCCCCTTTAGAAATGCTTAATTCAAAACAAAATCTATCTTCTACAAGACAAGGTGATGCCTAAACTTTCTAATCTAATTTTTAGATCAAGTTTCCCAGACCCAGATGATCTTTCATAATCATCTCTAGGCCAAGGAGCTTCATGCTTCCTCATCAAAACTCCAGCAACAGATGGCACAATGGATGGAGTGCTGGACCTAGAGTCTGGAAGACCTAAGTTCAAATCCAGTCTCAGACACTCCCTAGCTGTGTGATTTTGAGCAAGTCACTTAAACCCCTGTTGGCCTCAGTTTCCTCAACTGTAAAATTAGGAGGATAATAACACTTGCCTTGCAGGTTGCTGTAAAGATCAAATGAAATAATATTTGTAAAAAATAAAATTACATTTAAGTTTACTGCCTGGCACACAGTACATGCTGTATAAATACTTATCTCTTCCCTTACTTGACTCATGGACACCTAATAAAATAGTATCTCTCATTTTCTTAATAGATCTCCAAGATGAGCTTGGATTTATCCACCTAAACATAGTGGGCATAGCTAACTGGTCCATGTTTCAATTCCATGCTCACTCTTAGCCGATCAACAAATCTCTTGGTTGGATGGTAGATCTTTGGTTTTGTCCACATTTCTCATTAATGACTTTCCTGATTAATTTCCCCTTTCACCTACCAAGAGAAAACCTATCATATAAAAACCAGGACTAGACAGTGTTTCTCATCACCTCAAAAAAACAAAAAAAAAGAAGAATTCTGTCCCATTCAATGGTCACCCACAAGATTAAAGAAAAAAGAAACCTTTTATTATAATTCCCCATCTTATGTCCCCCTTCTTTTTTTGCCTTTACGTCCACTTTTCATGATCCTGTCCCCATGATTCAGTAGAAAAATCTCTGGTCCGTAATTGAAAGGACCTTGATCTAAATTTTCTCCTTTGTCCTCTCTGCTACCAGTGCAACCTTGAGCAAGAAGCATTCTACATTCTGTGTTTTAAAGGCCCTTCCAGGTGGAAAAAACCTATGATTCTATGTTTAAAAGATTTAGCATCTTGGATTTAGAGCTGGAAATTTAGACCTGAGAGGTCATCTCATACAATCCCTCCCCTGGACCTCAATGTCCTCATCTGAAAAAGGAGGACTTTGGATTAGATGACCTAGAAGGTCTTTTCTGGGTCTAAATTATGATGCTATTGATTCTAGGAATCAAATGATCTATGAGCCTAGGACTTTTTCTCTCTGATGTATTTGGTTTAATCATGTATCCCTATGAATTAATGATAGAGCCAGGTTCTTCACATGTCCTGTTCCTAGTAGTCTGTGCATGTGGGGGGAGGCGGTCTGTGCACATGAGAGCATGCTATGGCATACATCATTGTGGTGGGAGAAGAATCGATGCATACATGTGTATCTATAGATATCTCAGAGTTTCATATGTGTAGGAAAATACCTCTGAGAGTTGTGTGAAGATGAATAAAAGGAACTTAAGGGAGAAACTGACCTGTGCATGTGTATATTAATGAAACAGTGCTTGCTCCTAGGCTCTGGATGGGTTTGGAAAGGGCCTCCTCACAGGATAGCTGGCCAAAGACCAGCTCCTAGGGAGCGACCAATTCATGGAATTCTAGATTACTAGGGGTATAAAGAGGACACCTTAAACTTCATTTCATAGATTAGGAAACAGAGTCCCACAGATGCTAAGACATTTGCCCAAGATCACACATTTAGTCATAGGCAGAGCAGCCCAGATCTTGTGACCTTAGGTTCAGCCTTTACTCATTCAACACTTGCTAATAACATACTTTGTGCAGAAAAAAGCTTAGATAAGATGTGGTCCCTTATTTCATGAACCTTCTTTAGTCATTTAATCTCCTGAGTTGGAAGTGGTTCGTTATTGAGTCTGATACTCTCATTTGACAGACAAGAAAACTCAGGCCCAGAGAGGTAAAGGAAGTAAGTCGCCCAAAATCATAGAATCAGTTAATGTCTTTACCAGAAACTTGCCCCAGTTGTCATAAGGAGCAATGATAATGAGAAGAAAATAGCAGTCTGAAGGTAATCAAGTCTTACAGGACTGAAAAGAAAATGAGGAGCTTCTCTCCTTTCTTCTTCGTCCTTTCCTTTCCTTCGTCTCTCCTTCCTCTCTCTCTGTTCCCAATTTCTTTACTTTCTCCATGACCCATGGTGCAGCTCCTCATTCACCATTAGCATTCAACATTAACAATCTCCAGAGTTTCTATGACTGAACTAAATGGATCCCCTAGTGACCAATTTTCCGGTACCCACATCCAGTCTCAGCCTCCAGTAAAGGCACTCAAAATCTCTATCCAAAGCCATTCTGATGAGCATGCCCTGGCAGAGCTTAACATTGTTGGCAGGGCCTTTGAGGAGCCACAATCCATACCAGGTGCCCAGGAGGAAAATTCAATGAGAGTTTCTCTCTACCTCTCAGGCTAATTCACTATTGAAACTCATTGAATAGTCCTGGAAATCCTATTTAGGTGATTCAGGACTAAATCTCTCCTTTGGAAGATTATTCCTAGAGAACTAAGTGAGCCCTGTATTTTCAAATCATCACTGTTGGTCTAGATTTTTCTTGAATATGTTAAAAATTCAAGACTAAGTAAAATGTTTCCAACTTGGAATGTATGACTTCCAAGACACACATACACACACACACACACACATACACACGCACACACACGGAGGACCTTTCTACCTCTGACACTCTTTATTTTAAACTCCTTTAAAATTCTGGTATTATATATTCTAGAGACTCTCCCAGCCCTGAAAGGTTATGTTCTATGTTCTAAAGTCTCTGGCATCTCTCATTTATTGTCTGAAGTCCCTTTCAACTCTGAAATTTTGTATCCTAAGGTCCCGTAAGGCCAAGCCTTCTCTGTTCTAATGTCTCATTTCATTCTTAGAGTCTTACATCTTAAAGTTTTTCCACCTCTGACATTCCACATTATATATTCTAATATACTAAGTTATAAAATCTCTCTCAGCTTAGCTATTCTCAAATTTTATCCGTGCTTACTATAGTAGCTAGTCTCTCCTTACATTAGAAACCTGTCAATCATTGAGAGGTCGAAGAAAGACAAAAACAGAGTTCCTTTCTTCATGGAGTTTGCATTTTAATGGGGGAAACTACATGTGAACAACCAATATTGACAAGATATATATACATACATTATATACATACATATACAGGTTAAAATGGATGTGATATCTGAAGGAAGGCACTAGCTTTGAGAGAAACTGGAGAAGGCCTCTTGTATAAGGTAGAATATGAGCTAAGTCTTGAAGGAAACCAGGAAGGCAGGGGGTGGGGGAGAGCCTAGGAGGGAGAGTATTCCAGGCATGGAATAAAGAGTATTGTCCTGTGAGTTGGGTGGGAGAAGCAGGAGAGTATTTATTGGGTAGTATCATATAGGAAGACAGGAAAGGTAGGAGGGGGCTATGTTGTAAAAAGTCAAACAAAGGATTTTGTATTTGATCCTAAGGGCAATAAGGGGGTCTAGAAATTGCTTTGTATGTGCAGAAAGATGTCATTTCTGTGTTAAAACTGTTGAATTCTAAACATGATTTAAATTTTTTTTCCTTTTTATGGCCAAGAGGAGGACGAAGCGGTGTCTATATACAAGTATTGTTCAGAAACCTGCCCAGTCAAAGAGAAACTTAAAAGAAGAGAATTCCGAAGTTATTATACAGGCTGCTGTGTTACCGACTTATGCAATTATGGAAAGATAGGGGAAGGACACAAGTTAAGGGCCAGTATTCCAGCAGTAGCAACGGCATTAGTAGCATGTTTCACTGGGGCTTTCCAGATATGTTGAGATAAAGTTCTGACCCTCCCCAAAGACCTTGTCCATGTACTGCTCCCCATCCGGCATTAAGAAATCCACATCCCCATTTTCCCATAAATCTTTCATGAAGAGGCCAGTGAGTGTTCTGGAGGCTTGCTGGTTCTCACTAGCCTCAGAAGGCCAAGATATGAGCATATACGAGTATATAAAGAGCTATATACCATGCTCTCACCGTCGAATGTTCCCCTTCTCTTCCAGGCATATGTGTCTATCATTTCTTTGAAACCATTTCTTAGGGGCTAGTCCACTTTGAAAGTCTGCTGCAGTCTGTGTGTATTCTCAACATTGCTTTCCATTGTCCCTTGACTCACTTGCAATTTTTGAATCTTCTCAGATTGGGGTGTTTCAGGATTTACCACCATTGAGTATCCCTGGGAGACTAACATCAAATGAGATAACAGAAGTGAAATGCTTTGTAAACTGTGTGTAAATTATTAGCAATAAGACAAGAAGCTCTTTGAGCAGCATGAACTATGTCTCAGCTAATCTTTATATCTCCCCCCGATGCCTAACACAGCAGATTCTCAATAAATATTTTTAATTGAAGGTTGCTGTTATTCAAATAATTATTATTTTATAAGAACCAAATACCTGTAGGCTCTGAGTATATTAGGTCACATTTTAGATTTAAAAAATTTAAATAAAAACCGTCTTCTCTCCCAAACTAAAACCACCTTTTCTTTTGGTAGAAACCAGTTTAAGCTTTCTCTCCTCCAATATTTGCGTGCCATTCTCTATCCTGAGTGCTGTCATTGTTATGGGTCCCACATACATTTGCTCAATACTAGGACAGACTCATCCACTGTGACCTCCCGATGTGGGGTATTGGAAGGAAGGCTGGATTTAGAGTCAGGAAACCTAAATACCAGCCCTAGCTCTGCCATTTACTGCCAGCACAACCACCAAATCCCTTCCTCTCTCTGGGCGTCAGTTTCCTCCTCTGGAAAATGGGGAGGTTGGACTCAATGTGCTGTAAGGTTCTTCCTGCCCAATCTAGGATCCTGTAAACTTAGATTTCCTTCCATATCTTGATGTTTTTATACTAGGAAGATGTGAAGGGAACAGTGCAATACTGTAGAATCATCCCAATACTGGGAGCCAAAGGATTGTCAGTTCAAACCCTTCCTCTGCTATTTATTACTTGTATGATGATGGATAAGTCCCTTTTATCTGGACCTCAGTTCACTTACCTCTAATACCAGAAGGTGGGGGAAGGGTCTAGATTAGGGGTTCTTAACCTGGGATCCATAGAGATGGTCTGTGAGTTTGTTTTTTAAAAATATTTTGATAAGGAGGTCTCAGTATAATTGGTTTACATAATCCTATGTATGTTAGGCACTTTTTTCAGAGGTTGGGTCTGCAGGCTTTACCAAACTGCCAAAGATACCCATGATATTTGTAAATGATTTCAAATTCCCTTTCCAGCTCTAATTTGATGATTGACTGGGTCTTCTCTTCCCAGAACTCTTTAGGTTTTAATTTTTATTCTCCAGGCATCTACCCCAGATTACACTTTTGTCTCAAGGGTTTATACTTGGATTTCTGGGATGGAATGAGAGTTACTGGATAAAAAGAGGGAATGGAGAAGAGACCTGAGAAAGCTAGAAGGAGTCATTGTCAACCTAGAGAAGAGGAAGCAGTGATAAGAACCAGGTAAAAGGTTGGGGTATACCTAAAATGACCAGAGTAGAGGGGTGAGACTGGAGTGACAAGGAGACTGGCTTTATCGAAAGCAGTGACCTCTAGGGCGCTGGGTACTGTCTTCTCTCCTGGCGGGCACCACTTCAACCCTGTTACTCCTTGAAAATGAAGTTGAAGGCAGAGACTATCTGGCCTTTCTTTGTACCCGCAGTGCTGGCACAGTGAATGGCACCTAATAGGTTCCTCCTATTATGTATCCCTCTAGTATTCCTCCTAACTGTGACCTCCTCTCTCTTCCATGGGAGTTAGGGCTGAATATGGGTCCCACTGGTGGAAGTAGTTGAAGGGGAGGGGAGGTTGCCAAGGGCTATCCCATCTCCCTGTTGTATGGCACCAGCCTAATGATGCCCTGAGCTGAGATTAGAGGGTAAGTAAGAACAAGTGAGATTACTGGTGAGAAAGCCTGGGGGAAGAGGGAGGAGATGGGATACTCTCCCCTCAGCAACTTCGTCCTTGGTTGGGCCATCCTGGTGCCCCACTTCACGGTCCCCCCTGCTACTTCAAAATCCCTTTCCTTTCCCCACATTCCCATCCTTATCCCAAGTCAATACTAGATCTCTTTCGCTCTTATTCCTCTTCAGTCCTCCCTTTCTGCTATGCCTATGTTCTTTTATTGATAAAAAACTACCCCTTATCCCAGTCTCTTCCCTTCTTACTGCTTCCATCTTTTGGTGCTCATGGAAACCTAGGTTTCTCCTAAAAACATCACAACACTTGGCACCTTCTCTAACTGTGGCTCCTCTTCCTTTCACCTTCCCTCAACACATGCACAGGACCAGAAGGAGGACCTGCCAACATTTTTGTTCCTTATGCCCCTTCCAGGCCCTTCCACTGCTACTGTCACCCAGCAACCACCTGAATTCACCGCATCCAGTCCTTATTGTTATCATCTGCAGGCATCCTGGTCCCCTCCGCTTCCTCCCATACTTTGTTCACAACCTTCTTCCCCATTGCCTCCCCAATTCCCATTCCAACAAGAAGTTTCTCAGCCTTCTCAGTTTCCATACACTCTATCTCCTCTACCCTACCCACCACCCTAGGGAAGAATAACGAGAAGCTCTAGTAGCTGTGTATGGGAAGCTATGCTAGTCCTGAAGAAAAGGGGACTGAATCCCAGCTGAAGTCAATCCTGACCCCTGGTGGTGAGTCAGAGTAGGGAACAGTGGGACTACGACAGTTCTATCCAAATGCTCCCCATCCACCCCATAAGAAAGGGCAACTCCTGATTCACATGCAAAGGAGTAGCCAAGTGACCTTACTGCTACTGCATCCCCATTTGAATTTGCTTGGTGCACCAGAATTCCTGGTAATGGTCCAAGGTTAAGCAGTCAGCAGAGGCAGCTCTGGAGTGAATCTGTTAAGCAACATGTCTCAACCTGTGCTTCCCATAGTCAGACTCCTCCTCTAACGCCATCTTGGCCAGTCTTTGGTAGTTGTCTTATTACCTAGAAAATAAAGACATTAAACTAATATGGTTTGCGGGGGGAGGCGATGGGGTTAAGCCCTATAGAGCAGAATCACATGATAAGAGTAGATTAGATAAAGCAATGATAAAGTTTTATAAAGCATTTATTAAATTTATTAAGTATTAATATTTGCTATGTTCCAGGTACTGCTATGCATAGCAGGAATACAAACACAAGCAAAAATAAAGACATTCCTTATTCTTAAGAAGCTTACATTCTCGGGGCAGCCAGGTAACACAGCAAGTAAGAGCACCAGCTCCAGTGTCGGGATGACCTGGGGGATTGAATCCAGGCTCAGATACTCAGCACCACACCCAGAAATAACTGGCTGTGTAACCTTGAGCAAGTTACTTAACCCCAATTGCTTAAAAATAAAATAAGGTTACATTCTAATGGGGAAGACAGCACATGAAGAGTATCTAACCAACAAGATTACAGATTGGTTTCTTCTATAAACATCACACACATGCATATACACTCACACACACACATTCACAGGGAAGTATGTGCTAGAGCTATAATAATTACAGCTAAATCCAACAGAGAAAACAGAACCCCAGGGAAAAATTAAAACCTTGAATACATAAGGATGCAATGCCTCTTTCCTACCAGCTACCCAGTTTCAGGGCCAGTGAGCACAAGTGAATTTCCAGTTTTGAGCCTAACTTTGCAGGAATACCTCCCACAGTACCTGTATCACTTGAGAAGGAGCAGATGTTTATTCTCCCCAACCAGGGAAAAGAAAGGAGAGCAGAAGAGAAAATTGGGAGATGTACCTGTATGGGTGTAATGGGAATGCAAATTTGGAAGATCTTCCCTGCCCCTAGGCTAAAATGCACCTGAAGTCTGGAGAGGGAGGCTTGTTTTTCAGTAGATATTTCTTGATTGGCCAGTGAGTCAATAAGGTTGTTACATTCTCTGAGCCAGGAGAAGGCTATATAAGCCCTGATGTGTAGCTTTGTTTTGGGACTCACTTTGAGATGTGTTCTGTGATTTGATCTGAATTATGGGAAGCCGTTGTTGAGAGTCCCCCGGCTTTGAAAAACCCAGATGTGGAAACCCAGATGTTGACTGGGTATGGATGTAATGGCTGGACAGTTTGGAAAGCTGTCTACTTGATCTGTTTCTGCCTTGATAATTCTGCCTGTATGCTTTGAAGTTCGGGGTGCTGACCATTTCCCCTGAACAAGGTAAACGATGTATGTCTGACTGATTAAAGTAAGCTTGTTAACCCATTTTGAGTTGCTTTCCTTTAACAAAGCAGGTCCAAGAACCTGTGGTGGCGGCAAACCCTAAGGACGCTTGGGGTGCTTGCCGCTACAATGGGCAGCTTCATTAGTCAAAAAAGAAGCCTTGTCCTCCCGGAAGATACTCAGGACAGGAACTGCCTGAGACTATCGGAACTCCATCCAAACACTCCCTTTCACCCCCGAAGAAACAGCAGAGATAGATTCTGTCCAGCTTTTTGAATGAAAGAACAGAATCAAGGAATGTCTCAACACTAACATCGGTATCGCACCTGATGAAAATGGAACTAAAAACCCATCCAGTGCCAATCTTCTCCCAGAAGTTCCTCAGGGCAGGAACCCAGGCAAATTACCCCCATGTTCCCCCAAACTACCCCCAGTTACAAGGAGACTGAGGTAATCTGGCAACCCAGGCTTGGGAGTCAGCTCAGGAATTTAAAAAATAGATACTCTAAAAACTAATTTTCCATAGACAGAATCATCTGACCATTGATAAGTCAATCAATAACTTCTGTAGAAAGGAGTTTCAGAGTGGGAGGCTGCATAAAAGGAGAGAGAGAAGGGAGGAGATAGAAGAGAATGGGAGGTATATCTCTACCTAAACCAAGAGTGAACAATGAAGGGATGGTCACTCCAATAATCTCCCAGAAATAACAGGAAAAATACTGGCGAATGGGAGAGATGATGAAGAAAAAGTCAGATCAGAAAACTGGAAGGGGAAAGGGGTCTTAGCCCAGAGTGGAAGAGAAGTTTTCACCGAAGAGCATCCCAATATGTGTCTATGGTGGTAAACAGGGACCTCACAATGTGGTTATTCTAGGGTGTTTTAAAGTATTGGGGAGGCCAGCTTCTCTGATGGAATGATTTGCTCCAATGGATAGCATCCTGCTGTCTCCAAGAACTACTGCATGTGATTCTAGGAACAGCTAGCACCCAGAATTGGTGGGGAAGAAGGAGGGTACATAGAGCCAGGGATGAGTTTCCACACCCTTTGGAAAGCAGACTTATGATGATGAAGATTTGGGACACAGGGTAATTTCTACCAGAGACCATTGCTTATCTCCTATATTGTTTATCTCACAAAATGATATTTCTAAGAGTAAATCACAACAGAAAAATGGGAGGATTTGTCATCACACAGGAAACATTCACAGCTTCTCTATTTTCTCCATAAATGGTATGTAGAACTGACACCTTGGTACTGGACAAAGACCTAAACATAACCAATTGCTTATCTGTGGGCATGTGCCTTTGCCTAAGGGACACTCTACTCTATACTCTTGAACATTATACAAACTGGAAAGATTATATTCTAGTTAGAAAAGGAAGATCTATGTCCCAATACAATAAACATACACTAAGTGCCTACAATTGTGCTAGGCACTGCACTAAGTACTGAGGATACAAATAGAAAGAAAGAAAAAAGTCAGTCCCTGCTTGCAAGGGGCTTACAATCTAACAGGAAAAGATAACACACAAAAAGATGCTGGGGGGTGGAGGGGGTGGGTGGAGAAGTGGTACAGAGGTCTTGGTGACAATAGTGGAGTCAAAACCAAGCATTGCTAAACTTTCAAAAATATTTTGATAAACATCTTTCAATATAAATGATTTTGTTTGTGACCCTGTGTATTTTATTGCATGCTCTTAAAAACATTATTCTGAAAAGGAGTCCAAAGGCTTTATCAGACTGCCCAAGGGCTCCATGACTAATAAATAGTTAAGAATCTCTGCTCTAGTCTGTCTTATTTGGTGATCTCATTAGCTCTCATGTTCAGTTATTACTCTGCATAAATGAGTCTCAGATCTACACAGCCAACCCTAAACTATCTCTATCCACCCTTGATCACACACCATTTCTCCCTATCTCCAGAGAATGTCTGACCCAGATTCTGAGCTCAATGAGGGCAGGGCCCAATTCTGTTTCTTCTCTTTTTCCATAGGATTATGAGCTCCAGAGGGACAAGACCTGGGCCTCCTATTTCCCTTCTGTTTCCCCCACAAACTATAAGCTCCCTAGAGGCAAGCAGGACCATATTCCTCTTCTCTGTGTCCTTCAAGACTGGATAGTGGGAGTCTAGAAAATTTTGAGAGTCTGATGAATTGGGGTTGGCATTATAACACCATCCGTGGGAAGAAAGATATTCCAGGGAATTGGCCAAAAAACAAAAACAAAAACAAAAAGCCCTGTTCCTGCACTGACATTTGGATTTCAAAGCTCTTCCTCAGTCACTGGAGGAAGATTAATTTTCCCCTCTGGAAGAAAGGAGATTTTGCTTCCTGGGTATACTGATTTCACTCTGCATCTCCCTTCATCCAGCAACTGAGTGGTCCCTGTTAGAACAGTGAAACATTAGGATTGACCAAGCTGGGCTGGGGGTTAACATAAGGAGCTGGAGCAAGAATAATCTTGTCCTTTGGCTCTCAGATTTAAACTGCACACCATGGGCTGCCATGGAGATATGTCTTTGTGATACAGATACCCTCTGCATAAGAGGATAGCCAACCCTTGGAGGAGCTGGTGTGTCAGATCTGTGGGTTTCCCCACGATGTTTTTTGTTTTAAAGGGAGAATATACCTACATGATGATTTACTTGGGTCCATTCTACAGCACTCAGAATAGATATCAATACATGAGTAGTGAGTGGGAATGCCCTTGAGGGTCAGGTTTTCTACCTGTCTTGATTTAGTATAATTTTTTAATGATCTAGAAAGTGAGAATAGCAGATAAATCAAGTTTTGTAAGCTCCAGGAAGAAATTTGCCATCATTTGGAAGCAGTATGCATAGACCATAATCTCACAGGACCCTACTTTCTTGCACAATTTTGGATGACTTGAAAGCATTATTCCTTCACATGTAGATTAAATAGACTTTTGATTCCATTTTTTTTTAATGAACAATGGTATCCTTAACACTCTTAAATGACTTCTAATAAGGTCTTATATCTGAATTTCCCCTCCTTTTTCTGCTCCAATCCTCACTGATTACACAGGAAGGAGTAAAGGACTCACAGTTCCAAAGATTTTATGCCAAGCATTCTTGGTCTCAGTCATGAGGGTATTGAGAGTGAAGGGAAGAGATTATTGTTATCTCAACATTGCCACATTCCCTGCCTCCTGGATGATTCCCAGATAGATTTCTCCCATTATAAGCTCTTTCTTGACCTCTCATCTCCATTTGCCTACTGGACTTCTCAGACTGGATATCCCAATGATTTCTTAAACTCAACATGAGCAAAACAGAACGGGTTATCTATCTAACCCTTCAACCAAGTCTTCCCTATTATTGAGGAAGATCGTATCATCCTTTCAATTGCCCGGGCTCACAACATAGGTATCAGATTCCTCATTCATTCTCACTCCCCATATCTACTCAGTTGCCAAGTCCTGTCATATCTTTTTTTTTTTAATTTCCCCATCATCACTTGTCTGTACTATTTTCCCTGCCTCAAGTATCTCTCTACTCAGCTGCCAAAGGGATCTTCCTAAAGCTTAGGTCTGACCATATACTCAATAAACTGCTAGTTTCCTATTATCACTAAGATCAAATATGAAATCTGCTGTTTGTCTTTTAAAGCACCCCATAATCTGGACCCTTCTTGCCTTCCCAGTCTCTTTAACCCTCACTCCTGTGTACTCAGCCACCTTGTGATACCAACTTCCTGTTGTTGCCCATACAATAGACTCCATCTCCTGATCCTAAGCATTTTTGCAGGCTGTCCCCCACGCCTGGAATGCTCTCCCTCTTCATCCCCACCTCCTGGCTTTCTTCAAGTATCTGCTAAAATCCTACCTTCTGCAAGAAGGATTTCAGAGTCCTTAAACATCCTTAATTTATCTTACCTATATTTCGTTTGTACATAGATTTCGCATGTTGTCTCCCCTCTTAGATAATAAGCTCCTTGAAAGAAGAGACTTTTTTTTTTGTATCTCAATAATTAGCAGAGTGCCTAGAACATACACATTGTTGTTCAGTTGTTTTCAGTCGTGTCCACCTCTGACCCCATTTGGGATTTTCTTGGCAAAGATGCTGGCATGGTTTGCCATTTCCTTCTCCAGCTCATTTTACAGATGGGGAAACCGAGGCAAATGGAGTTAAGTGACTTGCTCAGGGTCATATAGCTAGTAAGTGTCTAAGGCCAGGTTTGAACTCAGGTCTTCCTATCTTGAGTCCCAACCCTCTAACCACTTTGCCACCTAACTTCTCATACATACACAGTAGGAGCTTAATAAATACTCACTGATTGCCTCAATGCATCATAAAAGATGACCTTGACACCCATAAAGACAGCATTAATTTCCTGGGAAAACACTAAACACCTATGGTCAGCAATCTGGTTGCAAATTAGTCAAGTGTAAAGTACATGTGGAGAAAAGACACACCCCCCCCCCAAATCAAAACATCGAAGGTAATGCAGCTAAGGTTTCTACAGAAATGTAAAAACACGGGGTATGAAAATAAAAGGAATCTTCTGGAATCAAGACAAGAAGCAGGTGGAAATTTGGGAATTCTGAGGGAAAAAACTACAATACAAGAATTTTCCTTTTCTCTTGGGAAAGTCCCCAGGATAAGCAATAAGGCCCTCACACTTTGTGCATTTCTAACTACTAAGTCCTGTTCTTTTAATTTTCTGCCTTTTTTTTGGCTCATCTTAACCTTTCCCCATGGTCATCAAGGCTTAGACGACATTCTGCACTGCACTGCTTACGCAACCTGCTGCCAAATTAAATTTACTGTTTTCTCCCATCATTTTGTACTGAAAATCAACTCTGGCTCCTTTCTGTGAACTACTGCTGACAAATTATTGGAGAATCTTAGAAAGCTACATTTTCCAGAGGTTCTATTGGTCACCTATTTGTCAAAAACATTTTCAAATAGCAAACAAAATTCTATGGAATCCAGTTCAGGGTCCTCTTCACCTCTTACATGAACTGTTGAAATTAGCCTCCTAATTGGTCTGCTCGCCACAGGTTTCTCCCTGTTCCAACCCACCTTCCTCACAGCTGCCAAAGGAATTTTTGTAAAGTGTAGGTCTGACCATGTCAAAACTCTACAAATTAACAATCAATGGCTCCCTGTTACCTCCAGGATCAAATTGTAGTCCTTTGTCTAGCATTTAAAACTCCTCACAACTCGAACCTCTTCCTATCTTTCCAGCCTTCATATACTTTATTCTCCTCCACAAATTCTATGATCTCGTGGCTAGATTCTTAGCCAGACCGTTACAGTTGATTTTCCTTACACACAACATTTCATCCACCATCTCCATGGCTTTGCAACGACTGTCCTTCATGTCTGAAACACTCTTCCTCGTTATCACCTCATCCTCAGTTCTCTGGTCGCCTTGAAACACCACTTTTTGAAGCATGCATTTCCTGTTATGCTCGCCTATCTGCTTCCCCATCCCTCTAAGGGGATTTTCCATCTGCTCTACGGGCGTGTTGTACATACTGATTTGCTAACATTATCTCCCCAGTTAGAAAAACAGTACAATATAGTAGATAGTTGAGTTCACAGCCAAGAAAATCTATTTCAAATAAACACCTGTTGTCAACTGCTTCAGCAATTTGGTCATTGCAAGTTGGTTAGGTGTAAAATATATGTGGGGAAAAGATGCCCCCTTTCCCCAAAACCAAAACATTGAAGACAATGCAGCATTTCATAAGTTTTCTACAAAAATGTGAAAACGTTATGTCTAAAAATAAAATGAATTTTCAGAAATTGAGACATAGATGTGGCCCTGTGCAAATCTCTCAGTGTCCTAGACAGTACCTAGACTGGCAAGGGACCCACGTTAAACCCAATTCACTCTGGATCTCATGAATTGGACAACAAAAGATCCCTGCCCAAGCACTATTTAATGGTTATTTTGGGGGCTTTCCTGGCTCAGAGTGAATGTAAATAGTAACTGTTTCTCTTTTGGCCAACAACCCTGAGGATCTTCCCCAGACAGTATGATTTTTTTTTTTATTAAAAGGGCCATCCCCTGATGCACTTCTTAAAGAGGCCTATTCACTTGAATGGGTTTTGCCTCCCTCAAAGTGAGAAATTGAAAAGATCTTAGCTTAAAAGGGACAGTGTCTCCCACCACATCCTGATAAGGATGACTGGAAATGGCCCAGGATGCAGAGGGAGACACTGTCCCTTTTAAGCTAAAGTCTCAAATATCTGGACGCCAGATCCAGATGGATCTGGAGGAGAAAGTGAGGCTGGTGACTTTGCACAGCGCTTTCTCACTCAAGTCAAAGTCAATCGCAAGTCCTGTCATCATCTCCCTGATGTCATGGTTCTCTTCAAGAACAAAGGACAAATCACAACCACAACCCATTCAGAATTTCCCTACAACAATGAAATCACAGGTCCATTCCCTAACCCTTATCCTTTCATCCCAAATAGAATAAGTTTCTTGAAGACTGGGACTGTTTTTGCCTTTCTTTGTATCATTAGTGCTTAGAGTAATGCCTGGTACATAATAGGTGCTTAATAAATGTTTATTAATTGGTTGATTGATTTATTATTGGGATAGGATTATAGTATCTCAGGTTCTGTTAAGTACATAGATTTCTCTGTTGAGAAACATAACCAATAAAACAATAGATAAACAGCAAACTGTCAGCAAATAATTTTTCCAGGGAAGTTTAATGTCAAGGATCAGAGAGACAAGCAGTATGTAGTGATTGACTGGAAACTTCCTCTTGGAAAAGCCATATGACCTTTGAGATTCCTGAGAAGAAACTGGATTGGTCAGGGGCTAATTAACTCAAAAAAAGATTGGGGAGAGGAAAGGATGAAAGGGTGCCTGCATGGACTTAGGGGCAATCTGTAATGTTATATAGTCCTCTGTAAGGATAAACAAAATTTGCCTTGAAATGAATGCTGACCCATCTCGATCAGAAGGCTACTACCCCAGTGGCCAAAAATAACTATGCCAAGTGCTTAAATCATAAATCCTGCAAGTTTCCCTGTGCCCTTGATTCTGTCCTTCAAGCTGGGGTACAATGCTTTTATTGCATTAAAGCCCAAAGAGTGTCAACCTAATCTCTGAAGATACTTGTTACGGCTTTGTTAAGGCTCTTGATAAGGCTCTTCAGAGCCTTGTTATGGCTTTGAGAGAAGATCAGTATTTGAAAAACTTTTTTGAGAGATACATTAGGTTGCAGGATTGTATAGACACCTGGGATGATCTCTAGGTATGGGAAATGAAGGTTTTCATACCTCAGATAAAATCTCAGAAGGAAGAAGGATGGATACCGTATTCAGTTCCTCAGAGTAGAAGAATGGAGGAAAGCAAAGAAGATGTACTAAGGAAAGATTTCCCCCTCACCCTGAGTCTTGCACCCCCTTCCCCTTGGTGAGTTCATCCCTAGAACCCAAGCCAGCCACACTCACTAACCATCCTTAAAGCCTATGTGATCCCAAATAAGTCACAAATTCCTCTGGGTCTCAGTTTCCTCCTTTGTAGGATGAGGGGTTTGGACTAAATGACCCCCAAGTTCTCCTTCCAACACTAAAACTATGTGGATGAAAAAACTGAGTCATTTAAATGCCCAATAATCTTGTGAAGTGATACTTATCCCTATTTACATAAATGGAATCTGGGGCCTCAAGAGAGAAAACAGAGGGATGCAGTTGGAAAGTTCATATAATCTGACATGAGGAGATCTGAGTTGGAATCTTGGCACTGATACTGACTAGCAGTGGGATCTTGAGGAAGTCACAACTCTTCTAGGGGCTTCAGTTTAGTCCACAGAAAAGTGGAAAAGGGGGTGGTATCTAAGGTTCCTTCCATCTCTACATCCCCTTATTTACTTTTCCAGCAATTTTGAATAGTCTACCATCAGTCACTTAATATAACAGGGGTTCAGAATTAGGGCAAATCCATGGATTAAATCAGCCCCAAGCCATTATAGGGTCATTTTTCTCTTTCCATTATATAAAGTCACTCGTGTTAGTTATGGAGAGTAATCTCCTTTCCATGCTTCCTCAAACACACACACACAGACCCCTTAATACTGATACCCATCCTCTGTTTATAATCCTCAATTCATCCTGCATATCTCCTCATATAACCACCACAGAGGTTGACATGTTGTTTCTTCCATTTGACTGTGAGCACTTACAGAGCAGGAACTGAATTTTTGCCTTTCTTTTGCCTTTCTTCACATCTTCACCTCCCCAACATTTACCACAGTGTCTGGCGCCTGGATAAATACTTGTTGGTGGCTTGACTTATTAATAACTTCAAGAAGAATCTGGTGGAGACAGATAAAAGACTGTCTCTTTCTTTACTGATTGAATTCTTTTCGATTTCCATGAGGGCACCACACTGTCCTATCTCAGTTTTGTTATCTGATGCACCTGGGTGGTGCAATGGATGGAACATTGGGCCTGGAGTCAGAGAGACCTGAGCTTAAATTTGACTTGAGAGACTTGTTAGCTGTGTGGTCTTGGACAAGCTATTTAACCTCTGGTTGCCTCAGTTTCTTTAATTGTAAAATGGAGATGATAATACTAGTAATAATAATCCTCCTTCACAAGATTGTTGTGAAGATCAGATGATTGTGAAGTGCTTGGTTCCTAGTAAGTGCTATATAAATGCTAGCTATTATTGTTGTCATTCTCTCTCTTGTTAAGTGTCGTATAAATGCTCTCTGTTGTTACTATTGGAGACAGCAACGTGGCTCAGTGGATAGAGTGTTGGACCTGGAGTCAGAAAGACCTGAGCTCAAATTTGGCCTCAGACACTTACTAGCTGCGTGACCTTGGATAAGTCACTTAACCTCTGTTTGATTTAATCCACTGGGAAAGGAAATGGCAAAGCACTCCAGTATCTTTGCCAAGAAAACTCCTTGGACAGTACTGGCGTGCTATGGTCCATGAGATCATGAAGAGTCAGAAATGACTGAATGACCAAACAACAACTATTGTTATCTCTCTTTTGAGTACCAAATATACCATCATTATCTCTCTTGTAAGTGCCACATAGGGCCGCTAGGTGGCGCAGTAGAGAGAGAGAGAGAGTGCTGGGCCTGGAGTCAGGAAGACCTGAGTTCTGACATTTAGTAGCTGTGTGACCCTGGGCAAGTCACTTAACCCTGTTTGTCTCGATTTCCTCTGTAAAATGAGCTGGAGAAGGAAATGACAAGCTGCTCCAGTATTTCTGCCAAGAAAACCCCAAACGAGTCACAAAGACTCAGACACAACTGAAATGACACAAGTGCCCTACAAATTCTGGCTATTGTTATTGTTATCTCTTTTGCCATCTGGGGCTTTAGAAGGCAATTAATCTGACTTCTGAGTGGATGCCCTTTTCTATAGCATCCCCCAAAAGTGGCCATCGGGCCTTGATTGAAATACCTCCGAGGACAGGGAACTCACTACCTGTGGGGCTAACTCAGGTTGGTGTAGGACTGGCTTCCATGGCCGGGGCACTTTCAGCCTCTAGGGTCTCGTGCTCAAGATGCCAGAATCCAGAGCCCGAAAGGATTGTGGAGATCATGGGAATAACAAACTTTCCCAAGCGGGAACACGGGATTCAAACCCAGACCCCGCGACTGTCATCCCTCTGCCAGGGGCTCCCAGGGGAGGACACAGGCGGGGGCAGGGGGAGGAGCTTCCCCGCCCCTTCCTGCGCCAGCCCCCCCTCCCCGCCGGCTGCCTTTCCCTTTGGTGGGTGCAGGGGGCGCACTTCCAGAGAGCGCTGCGGCTCTCTCGCGCCCCCTGGAGGTGGAGGGTGCGCATCTCTCCTGCCCTGGGCTTCCCTCAGACAGGTAGGTAGGTACCTGTACCTGGGAGCTGGCGAGCTCCGAGCGCGTTTGGGGAGAGGAGCCGAGAAGAGCATGCCCGGCCCAGGGCCCCGGACCTTCCTAGAGGCTGCAGTCGGACCCCGGACTGCTAAACGTTAGAAGGGCCTTAGACCAGAGGACACGCAAGGTCAGGGCTCAGGCCCGACAGGGGACCTCTGGACGTGGAGCGCCAGGGTCGTGAGGGACCCTGGGAGGGAAGTCACATGGAGCGGGTCAGGGCTCCACAACAACCAAGGGCAGGGTCGGGGGCCCCTGGCGCCCCTGTGTGCCACGACGGGAGGGTGGGAGGCATCCGCATCAGCGCATCTGGAGGCCACGCGAGCCTCCGGGCCCGGCCGTGGCGCCCTTCACCCAAGGCGGAGGGAGTAAAGGTCCCCAAAGGCCGCGGTAAGCGCCAACAGTTCCACCCGTGGTATCACCTGAATCTGAATAAGTCAGGAATCAGGCTGGATATGTCACAGTGCTAACTGGTCTTTATTTCCAACTAAATTCCAAGTTCAGGGCTCTTCTGAGGTAGGAGTGTCTCAGTCTCAGCTAGAAGCAGAGACTACGGACCCCCAAGAGCAGCTTATAAGGTCCTAAGAGCCACTAAGAGCCTTGGGGATTTTTCCTGGGGCATTTCATTCTGGCCTAGGAGTAGGATCCAAGGAGACTAGACCAAGAACAAAATTAACTCTCAGGGAACCTGGGAGAAATGGACCACGGTTGGAGAGAGGACATCCTGGACATATGGATGTAGGTATATAATTTATAGGGTGAATTCAAATATATGGGATCACTTCGGAGCATTCATTTCCTCATATAAAATGAGAAGTACCTGTAATGAATCTCCTGAAGCATTCACATTATTTGAATCTCCTGAGATGGTCAGAAATGGACAATAAATAATCTCTCTGTGTGCCTTGAATACAATCAAAAGTTCTGATATCCCTTCTCAGGCCAGGACATCAGAGACAAGGAAGAGTTATCTGGAGCCTAATTTCCAAGAAAAGAGAGATGGGAAAAGTAGGGTATCAACTTCCTTGGAAAAGAATGCTAATGTCAGAGTTCAGTTGGCGATAAAGACCAGTACTGAGGCACCTTGACATGTCCAGCCCAAGCTAGGCAACTGGTCGCCCACCTCTGAGTATAGACCAACACATGCTCAGGAATATTCTTTCTTCCCGAGGACTTTGCTCCAGTTAATTTTTCAGCACCCTCTCAGTATAGGGACCTCCTTTATTGACCCAATTTGCTCTTTTGATAATATGAAATGAGGGTGCTAGTATAGATGATTTCTTTTTTATTTATATTTTTAAATTTTATTTTATTTTTTAAATTAAATTTTGTGTTTATTTTTAGTTTACATCATTCATTCTCACAAAATTTTGAGTTACAAATTTTCTTCCCTTCTTTCCCCACCCACCACCCCAAAATAGCAATTCCACTGTATACCCCCTCCCCCAATCTGCTCTCTCCTATATCCTCCCCCATTCCCACTCCAACTTTGCCTGTATATCTTATTTCTCCCAGTTGCATGTAAAAAAAATAATATTTTTTAAACATTTGATTTTAAAACTTTGAATTCCATATTCTTTCCCTTCCTCCCTCCTCACCCACCCTTACTAGGAAGATAAGCAATTCAATATAAGTTGTACATGTGTAGCTACACAAAACATTTCCATAGTGGATATATTGTGAAAGACTGACTATATTTCCCTCCTTCTTATCCCACCTCCCACTTGTTCTATTCTCTACTTTGACCTTTTGCCTTTTCAAAAGTGGGTGCTTCTAACTTCCCTCCCCTCAACCTGCCCTCCCCTCCATCATCCCCCTCTCATCCCCATCCCCCCTACTCTCCTGTAGGGTGAGATACCTAGTGTGTAGAGATATTTAGTGTGTATGTCATTCCCTCCCTAAGACAAATTCAATGAGAGTAAGGTTGACCCATTCCATTTTGCCTTCCTGTTCTTCCCCTCCATTTAACAGTTTTCCCTTGCATCTTCTATATGAGATAATTTACCCCATTCTGTCTCTCCCCATCTCCTTTCATTATATTCCTCACATCTCAATTTCACCTTTTAAGTATCATCCTTTTCTATTCAATTATTCCTGTTTCCTCTGTCTTTGTATACCTGTACACATATATACACACCCTCACATGTGTATTCATAATGCCCATATACCCTCCTATATAGACATATATATGTATGTATACATATATTTACATTTATATTCCCTTCAACTATTCTTATACTCATAAAAGTTTCATAAGTTATAATTATTGTTTTTCCATGTAGGAATGTAAATAGTTCAACTTTGATAAGTTCCTTATGATTTCTTTTCCCTGTTTACCTTCTCATGCATCCCTTGATTCTTCTATCTGAATGTCAAATTTTCTATTCAACTCTGGTTTTTTCATTAAGAATGCTTGAAAGTCCTTTGTTTCATTGAATGCCATATTTTCCCCTGAAACATGATACTCAGTTTTGCTGGGTAGGTGATTCTTGGTTTTAATCCTAGCTCCTTTGACCTCCAGAATATCATATTCCAAGCCCATCAATCCCTCAATGTAGAAGCTTCCAGATCCTATGTTATCCTGATTGTGTTTCAACAATATTCAAGTTGTTTCTTCTTGGTTGCTTGTAAAATTTTCTCCTTGTTCTGGGAACTCTGGAACCTGGCTATAATATTCCTAGGAGTTTTCTTTTTTGGGATCTTTTTCAGGAGGTGATCAATGGATTCTTTCAACCTCTATTTTGCCCTCTGGTTCTAAAACATCAGGGCAATTTTCCTTAAGAATTTCTTGAAAGATGATTTCTAGGTTCTTTGTTTGATCATGGCTTTCAGATTGTCCAATAATTTTTAAATTATCTCTCCTGGATCTATTGTCCAGGTCAGTGGTTTTCCCAATGAGATATTTCACATTGCGTTTTATTTTTTCATTTGTTTGGATCTGTTTAATAGTATCTTGATTTCTCATAAAGTCACTAACTTCCATTTGTTCCAATCTAATTCTGAAGGAATGATTCTCTTCAGTGAGCTTTTGAGATTCTTTTTCCATCTGGCAAATTCGGCTTTTTAAGGAATTCTTCTCCTCATTGGCTTTTTGAGCCTCTTTTGCCATTTGAGTTAGTCTATTTTTTAAGTTATTATTTTCTTCAGTCAGGTTGTTGACTCTCATTTTATAATTTTCTTGCATCATTCACATTTCTCTTCCCAATTTTTCCTCCACTTCTCTTATTTCGTTTTCAAAATCCTTTTTAAGTTCCTCTATGGACTAATAACCAGCTGGTATTTTTCTTGGAAGCTTTTGGTGCAGGATTTCTGACTTCACTGTCTTCCTTCTGTTCCATGCTTTGATCCTTTTTGTCCCCAAAGTAGGAGTCTAAAGTTGGATTGCTGTGCTTGCTTTGCTTCCTTTGCTTGCTCATGTTGCCACTTAATTACTTGACTTTTGAGCTTTTGCCACAGTAGGACTTTGCTTCCAGAGAGGAGAGCTTTATCCCAAATCGCTGCGGTTTTCTCAGCTGCCAGAGCTATTAGTTGGGTGCCCTCTAAGAAGCCTCCACTGGCTCTGGAACACTGGTCATGCACCCCAGGACCTTCACCCTAGACAGCAATCCAGATCCAAGCAGGTTAAAGCAAGAGTGATTACTCCTCAGAATGGTTGCTTGGTCCTTCTACAATCTACAGGCCAGGAGCTCTGAAGCAGCTACACCACAACAGCCACAGTGCCTCAGCCACTTCCCCCTCCAGGGGCAGAGGCCAGACTGCATTCCCAGACCCCCTGTTCCAAAGTCTACACTGACCTCTCATTTTGCCTTTGGCATTTATGGGTTGATAATTCTGGACACCACCACAGCTGCTGGTGATATACTCTCCCAAAATCCCTCTAGCAAGGGCTGATCGTGGCCACCCTAAGACTAAAACTGCAGGCTCACATGGGGCTGGGCTGGGCTCTCAGCACATTGTGATGGATCCTTCCTGTCTGCCTTCCAGGCTGCCTTCAGCAGGATATTTGTTTCTCTCTGTCACTTTGTGGGTTCTGTAGCCCTAAAGTTTGTTTAGAGTCATTTTATAGGTATTTGAGGTGTTTATGGGGGGAGCACAGGGAGTTTTCCTGCTTCTATACTGCCATCTTGGCTCCACACTAGAGGTCCTTCCTACTCCAAAGTCAGTCAGTCAGTAAGTCAACAAGCACTTACTAAGTATTTGCTGTAGGTCAGGCACCATTCTAAGCAAGAGGAAAATACAAACTAAGGTCAAAAATCAGATTCTGCCCCCAAGGAGCGCACATTCTAATGAGGGAGAGAGACAAGAAATAAATAATTAGGAGGTAATTTCAGAAGGAAAGTACTGTCTCCTGGAGGAACCATGTAAGGCCTATAAAAGATTATATTTGAGTTAAGAAGCAGTAATGAGGAGGGAAAGAATTCCACATTAGGGAGGGAAGGGCAGCAAGTACAAAGGCATAGTAATGGGAGATGATAAACCACAGAATCCATCCAGGAAGGCCAGTATAGCTAGATTGTATAGTGCAGAGAAGGAACTAAAGTCTAAGAAGACTGGGAAGACAAGAATGTGCCAGGTTATAAAGTTTTAAATGTCAAGCAGAAGATTGAATTTGAACCTGGGGGTGATTGGGATCCTTTTATCTTAATTTCCTATTAAAAATTTTATTAATAGCTTTTGTTTTTATAGAACAGGGATATCTTCATGCATTATCCTCTCCCATCCTCCTCCCCATACTTCTAAATAGCAATTTTAAAAACAGCATAACTAACCTCTGCAAATAAATAAGCAAAGAATAAATAAATAAGTGGATGAGAAGGAAAAGGGAGGGGCCCCATTTTCATTTCTTTTCTTTGCAGCCAAACTTCTTCATTATAATTTCATAAGATTCATTTTCAATTATTTTGTTTCTGTAGTAGTTACTGTATATAGTGTTTTTATGGTTCTGCTTACTTCACTTTGTCCTGCTTCATAGGTCTTCTCATCCTCTTGTCCTCACATTCATCATTTTTTATAATGCAGTAATATTCCTTGACATTCATGAACCATAATTTGCTCAGCAGTTCCCCAATTGATGGGTACTGGCTTTGTTTCTCGTTCTTTTCAATGATTAACAAAAAGGATTGCTATAAATATTTTGATGCACATGAGACTTTTCTTTTTCTTCTGACTTTCTTGATATGCCTCACAGAAAGATCTCTCTGGCAAAAAGTATGGTCATGTTAGGAACTTAGCATGATTTTAAACTGCTTTCCAAAATGATCAGACTAATTTACAGCTCCACTAACAGTGTATTGGTGTATTGGTATACACACAATCATTTATACATTTCCTTTTCTCGTCTTTATCAATTTTTTATGTGTAAAGCAAAATCTCAGATTTTATTTACATATCTTTTATTAGATATTAATTAGATCAACTTTTCATTTGATTCTTCTTTAACTATCTTTTCAATCAACAAAAATCTGCCTTTTCTCCCACCTTCCCTGCCACCACCAATTAAAATTAAAGGAAAACAAAATCCCTGTTACAAAGATGTATAGTTAAACAAAACAAATTTCAACATTCTCCATCTCTCTCTCTCTCTGTCTTTCTCTCTCTCTGGATAGAGGTACATAGATGGATATAGAGTCACTTTCTCTATTTATGCATATATACAGTGTATATAAAAATATATATATGTACATCTTGTATATACACATATAATGCCATGTCCATATATGTGTATATTTGTGTGTGTGTGTGTGTGTGTGTGTATATATATATATACACACATATAAATGTGTGTGTGTGTGTGTGTGTGTGTATCAGGAGGTGGTTTCATTCTTAAATTTTTGGAATCCTGGCTGGCCATTACACTGATTAGCTTTCCTTTTCCTTCTGAAGTTGTTTGTCTTTCCCATCTTGTTTTCATTGTCTAAATAATTCTCCTGGTTCTGTTCTTTTTACTCTGTATTACATTATAGAAATCTTTTCAGCCTTCCCTAAAACAATCCCCTTCATCATTTCCTACAGGACAATAGCATTTCATCATATTTATATACCATAACTTGTCCAGCTAATTCCTAATTTATGAGTGCCCTTTCAGATGCCCATTCTTTGCCACCTCAAAAAGAACTATAAATATTTTTGTACATCCTTAGAGTTTTTTTAGAACAAAACTCTCTCTTAATCTGCTTTCTCTCTAATTCTGCCTTCTCCTCTTTCCTTCATATTTCCCTGTTAAATAAAATATATTTCTGTACCCAAGCTGTGTGTGTATATTTATATATATATTCTTCCCTCCTCTGACCAGTTCTGACAACAGTATTATTCACATGCCATTCCCCACCCCTTCCCTCCTCCTTGTTTGTCTGTATGTCTCCTCAGAAGCCATGATTATATGAGATAATTTTCCCTAACCCTCCTTTCCCTTTCACCTGCAGTGCATCCCTCTTCGCTTCTCTTTCCATTCTTCACTTAAGATCTTCAAGACACAACAGAACCACTTCCAACCCCTGTCTAATTAAACTCTATGAACTCTGATGATAATAGGGCTAAAAAGGGACACGTACATATTCAAAGGGGACAAATATCTCTCAATATTTGAATTTAAGCACTTTATCTTGGTCTAGTCCCTTACGATTGTTCCTTCATATTTACCTTTTTAAGTTTCTCTTAAGCGCTATGTTTAAAAACTTCAGAGTTTCTACACAGCTGTGGTCTTTTCATCAGTATGCTTGGAAGTCCTTTTTTCATTAAAAGCCCATCTAACCCCGTATATCATATTATATGCTCTGTTTTGTTGAGTATGTTATTCTTGGCTATAATCCTATATCTATTGCCTTCTATGATATCATATTCCAAGCTCTCTGCTCCTTTTTGTGATCCTGATAGTGGTAGTTGAATTTTTTCTATATGACTACTTTCAGTCTTTTTTCTTTGACTTGGAAGCTCTGTATTTTGCCTGTGATCTTCCTAGGAGTTTCACTTGGGAGTTTCTTTCTAGAGGATTGACAAGTGGACTCTTGCCATTTCTACTTTGCCTTCTAGGTTCTAAGAGATCTGGATAGATTTCTTGAAAAATGTTGGCGAGGATTTTGTGTTTGTTTTGTCATTCATGTAGCCCAGTGATTCTTAAAGTTTTTTCTCCTCAATTTGTTTTCCACATTAGTTGTTTTTGCTATGACATCCCTTGTATTTTTCCTATTTTTGAGAGTTTTTTTTATTTTTGGTATTTCTTATTGTTTCATGGAATCATTGACTTCTATTTGGCACATTCTAATGTTTAAGGAGTTTATTGCACCTCTTGTGCCAAGCTATTAATTCCCTTTCTGATTCATCCTTCTATAGCTCTCATTTGTTTTTGAATTTTTCCTCTAGTACTTTGAAATGATTATAATATAATGTAATCAAATACATTATTATATGAATTAATGAAATATAATAACATAATTAAATCGTTAATAAAATATTTTAACCTTTTTTTTTAGCCATTGCTTCATCTTTTCCAGGAATTCTTTTTTTTTTTAAAGCAATTGGGGTTAAGTAACTTGCCCAAGGTTACATGGCCAGTTTGTGTGTGTGTGTGTGTGTGTGTGTGTGTGTGTGTGTGTGTGTGAGTGTTAAGTATCTAAAGCCAGAACCGATCTTGGATTCTCTTGACTCCGGGGCCAGCAGTCTTACTCACTGCACCACCTAGTCACCCTTCTTCCAGGAATTCTAGTTGAATTTGTGTCTAAGTTGTATTTTGCTTTGAAGCTTTGCTTTTAGATATTTTGGAGTCATTCTCAGTTTCCAGTTTTATGTCTTCAGTGTCCTTGTCACCATAATAGCTTTTTATGGTAAGGTTCTTGTTTCTTTGCTCATTCTTCCAAGTCTATTTCCTGACTTCAGACTTGATGCTAGGGTCAGGTTCTTCACACTTCTAGAAGGAATATCTGTTCCTAATCTTGCTTTCTTGTGAGTATTATGTTGTATTTTGCCAGGATATCAGAGACAATTCAGGCTGGGGAATCTTGCAAGCTCTCAGTGCTCAGTGCTAATCCAAGGCAAAGTCTGGTCACTTCCCATCCTGATCTGACTTCTGCAAGTTACTGATGTGTTTGGGTCTGAGTAACAGTGGACTGCAAATAGACTCAGCCCCTACCATCCACCTGGGAAACCCTGCTGATTCAGAGTGACAGAATTGCAGGTTCCCCTTGTTCTAGGAGTCCTACCCTGATTTTTCCTCTGTAGGCTTTAGTCTTGCCTAGAAGCTGGAAGTAAGATCCCACTCTGCTCCTGGCATTTGAGCCACACTGCTGTTGCTTGTTTATGACCTTTCTCTTCTATCCTGTACACCACCTAGGTTCTTCAACCCATCCTTACCCTTTCTCAGTCTTCTCTGGACATGTGACATGGAAATGGGTAATAGATGATGAAGCCACCAGTTGGCACTCATTCCCACACCCAGCACAAGATCATGGTGGCTCAGTATGGATCTGGGACCGCTTTTTGCCCTGATGTACAGCCTTTCCCCATGCTGAAATGCTTCATTAATGAATTCATTTTTTTTCTGATTCTTCCTTATCTAGTCTGTTCCACTGATAAACTTCTCTATTTTTTAACCAGTGTCAAAAAGTTTTGATGACTATTGTTTGATAATACAATGTAAGGACCACAAGTGTTATTCCCCTCTTGTTTACTTTTTTCTTTATTTATTTCCCTTGAAGATTCTAGAACTTTTAATCCTTCAAATGATTTTTTTTTATTATTTACTGGACACAATCAGCATCTGTAACTTCTTCAAGAATGAGGTGCTTGGAGTGGTATTTTGTCAGTCTCTGTAGCAATGGAGGATCCCAAAATGGACCTCAGACTAACTTGCAGATTTGCTTGTGTTCCTTCCATAAACACATCCATGGTGGCTACTGGGGATGTGAGTATTCTGAGTGTTAAAATTCTCTACTGCTAATTCATAAAAGATTGTAAATTGTCATGGCTTCTGTTGTTGTTGTCTTCTTCTCCTCCTCCTTCTCTTCCCCACTTCCTTTTCTTCCTCTTATTCCTCTTCCTCTATAAATATCAGGCATATAACTCCTTTTGGGGGTAGAGTTTGGGGAAAAATTTGAAGAGATTTGGAGAAAGTGATTATTTTGCCATTATACTAATCACATGACCTGTATAATTTTCTGTTTTCAAGATAATTCTGGAATCGCCTCCCAAAACTCATCTACCCTTACCTCTGTGACTGAGAGGTCAAAGACAACAATCCATTAGTCCTTATCCAGTGGCTTAAATTCCCAGAACCAGCACTTATACTTTGTCTGAACATTATATACTGCATCCTGGTCAAAAGAAGCACAGGACCCCTGCCCACCAAGAGAATTTCACCATGCCCATACCTGCATCACCCAAGAGAATGGTCTACAGTTGCAAGAAGAGTATGCTTACGATGATTCTGGTGTTTTGGGGGGCGTGTTTTTGGCCAGGTGAGCAGGTAATGGAAGGGAGGAGACACTGGAAGATAAAGGATCCAGAGACCGGGTGGAGGATAGACCAACAGAAAGCACAAGCCTGGGGTAGAGAAAATGGAAGTGGGCAGGGAAGGGAGTTCTCTGAAGGTTCTAGTGTGAATGGCTGTGAGTGTGGCAGTCATGCTCAAGAAACTGCCTGGATCCACACAGGGGCAAGATCTGAGTGATGAGCAGAGAAGAAGTGAATGAAAGATTTGGGGGAACAGAGGAGACTGGCATGAGCCAAATGAGGTGGAACCAATCAGGAAACCAGGGAAGATTCCCAGGTTAAAACCAGATTATAAAGAAGAGGAAAACTCAGAATTCATGCTATAGAAATAGTTATTATTTCACCACTCAAGTCTTACTCCAACTTTTATTTTAAATTCTTGGTTTTCATTTTATAATTTCTCTAACAGGTCCTCCATTTCTTTTCTTTTGTATGTGTGTGTGAAAGACAGACAGACAGAGATTGAGACCAAACCAAGGTGGGAAGGGGTGAGGGATAGAAGGGGGTGGTAGAGTTAACAGTATCAAGGTCCACCTTTAATTCTTTTGATATATTTATTGTTTAACTGAATTTTTGTTTGTCATTTTTCCATCCTATTCACTGATACTTTAATATGAATTTCTAAAAGATTTTCATCTCTGGAGATTGCAGAAATCCTTTATTGATTTATGATGGGGTTTATCTCATATTATTCTTTTTGGTTTATTTAGGAATGGAAGTGGGGGAAAGGGCACTTTCAAAAATATTTCCTAGGTATCAGATGGAACTGCTACCAAAGAGTGAGAAATTTGGGTGATTTGGTCAGGCTGAAGAATAAGAGAACTGTGTACCCCCCAGGGTTTAGATGGTGGTAGGAAGGAGAAATTGAATTCTTTCAGCTTTGGGAGAGATGAGAGAATAGAGGAGCTTTCCAGAGTGGAGAGAAGGAAAGTTTGGGGCTCGCAGCAAGGTCTCAACATCCAGCAAAGATGTCCAACAGGCATGGGGTAGTGTTGGGCTTCCAGAGGGGAGCTTTATTCTCCACCCTCCTCCTCCCCACTACCACAAATTCTGCTTTCTTTCTAAGGCCTGGGGCTCATAGTCAGGGACTCTCAGGTCCTGGCTATGAACTGCTTTGGGCATCAGAGTTGAATTTCAGTTCAGTCGCAGCCAGGTGAGCCAAGGAGCTCCCAATGCTTTGGTCAGCTGAGGAGCAGTAGGGTAGAGTTGACCCCTTATACTCAGGCCTGAGAAGGAAGAGCCAGGGAGGAGTACCTATTGCTCTGATAGGGTGTCAGAGACCTCCTTTGAATTGGCTCTGGGGGTCTGGTCATTTGACTAGATGAGGGACCCTCAGGTTGAATGTTAGGGCCTGGAGATTAGACTTCCTGGACTCTGTGGTCAGGAGAATCCTGTGAACCTGACAGGTTGAGGTTAACAAGTGGGGTGTGAGGAGAGGTGGGAAATAGCAAAAAAAAGTAAAGGCATATGTTCCCTATTTGGGGTGACAAGGTAACTGTGATCACCCATAGGGTCAGTGTAAGCCATGAGCCTATAAGGTGACAGTATGATGGTTCCTTAGGCAACTGTAGTTACAGTTTTCAAGTCTCCATGGATTTTGTTTGTTTCCAGATATTTTCCTTTGTCTGTTTCTATCTTTGTTCCCCTTCTGCCCCCCCCCAGCCCAATGGGGTAGGGAGGGAGCTGTATGTAGCTTCTTAATTGGTGAGGCTATCTGGAAAAGACTCACTTCCCTAGCTTCTTACTGCTGTTCTGCAGGGGTGGCATTTGCTCTTCTCTAGTCCTGGAATTCCTTTCCTATCACCCATGCTTCTCCAGATATCACCCCTGGGGGCTCAGAAGTCCTGGAAATAAAACTCGTCAAGGGCTGTCCAGTGCACTCTCACTGTCTCCTTGTCTTCTTGAGTTTCAACTCCTTGTCCACCACTTCTCTTCCATCTTTGGCTTGGTGGACAGAGACAACAGAAGAAATCATTCTAAGCACCCAGACAGCCATCTTAACCTTTCTTCAAGATGACCAGAAACCTAAAAGAAAGGGGAAATACACCTGTGAGGGGAGAAAGGCAGGCAGGAGAGAGAGGGAGGGGAGAGATCTTGAATGGAATAGAGGAGATAGAGAAGCAAAAAAAAACAAGGGAGGACAGGAAAACTGAAATAATAAGAGAGAAATGAGGAGAGGGAAAAGGTGGACAGGAAAGACCCTGGAGGAGGAATAGACCTAGGAAACAGGAGAGGAAGACTGCGATGTGGAAGACAGAGAGAAATTGAGAAGAGCCACTGGCTGAATTGTAGATAAGGTTGAGAGAGGTCTTTTCAAATCTAGGATCCAAGACAAGCCCAGTTGCCTTCCCCTTCCCTGTCCTCTTCAGGCCCCAGGATCTAAATGTCACCTGCCCCAAACCCCCCAGTGGCTCCTCCCAGGATCCTGAGTGAAGGAGGCATCTCTCTTCCTCCCCTAGCTCCTCAGACTATAAGCCCCATAGTCACCCCAGCCCCAGAGTCTTGTGAAGGCAAAGTAGGGTTCTGTCCTTCCTCTGTCTCCCAAAACTATGAGATTTCCTGAGGGTAGATCTGCCTTCTCAAGTGGGTCTGTGTCTGCACAGGTCTGGGTAGAGAGGGGCCTGGGGAAATGTTTGGGGACAGATAGATTAAGAATTGAAGGGTGGTGGGACTCAAATTTTTGCTTCTGACTCATTCTCTCCATAGCCCAGACTCTGATGTGTCATAACTGCAACCACAGTGAGAGTTGTACCAACCCAACAACCTGTGGAGTCGAGGAAATTGTCTGTATAGCAGAGATAATTAGTGAGTGTCTACTCTCCCTTTGAATTGAAGCCCACTAATGACCATATTCCTATTCCCCTTCCTTCTCCCTTTCCCCATCCTCACGAACCCCAGATGGATACTACCTCTTTGAGTTTGATGAGGAAGGATCCTAGCTGAGGGCAAGACCCATAATGAGGAGAACAACTCTACTCCCAATTAGGAAGATGACAGAAGGGGGTACCAGCCCCAAACAATCAGGAATTTCAACTGATCCAGTAACAGAGGAAGGACTCTGTGACCTTTTCTTTGTGGGATAGGGTCACCCATGGGGGCTGGAGCCTTCTTCTCTGGGCCATGGTTCTTCTCTGTCTATTGCAGAAATGGCTAACTATACCAGAGTTCGTAAGATGTGTTTCTCAAGTTGTGAAGAGTTCTATGAAGCACACATCCCCTATGGAGAAAATGCAAGCACTACAGGCCAGCCCATCTCCTCAGAAACAGTCACTGAGGCATCAAATATGACTAATAAAACCTTCCTGTTCAGACAACATGTCTCCATGGAGAATACCAATATATGCTGTGACAAAGACCTGTGTAATAAGGCCAGGGCCAGGGACTCAGAAGATATAACTCTTGTCTTTGGGTTCCTACTCAGCTTTACATGGCTCATCCATTGTTCGATGTTGTGACCCCTCTGCCTACACCCTTCCAAAGAGAGTTTCCTAAGAGGAAGATTTAAAAGAACATTCACAGTCATTAAAGTAAGATTAATGAATGTATTGTGAAATGGTCTCTATTTTGTTTTCCAAATGGATTTCCAGGTTCTAGAAGGTTAATCAGAGGAGCTCCCTGCTCAATTTGCGGAACTGAGAGGGAGGTGATTCTCTGGTGTTCTGTATCCCATTGGTTCAGGTTAAATTGGTTGACTCAATCACTTTGGTCCCTGGAAAACAACTGCACATTGGCACAGAGACCCTCCCATCCCTTCGCCCCGCCAGGAACTGACCAACTGTAATGTAATGCCAAGGAAAGGCAACTTCCCAAGGTTCAAAATACCAGCATAGGTGCTCTCCATTTTATTCAGTGACAAACCAAGAACAGAAAAGGTCAAAACATGACATCATTCAAAATACAGCATTTACTAAGAGTGATTAAATAATCTCCAAGTACTACCCCACCCCAGGATCTTCCATTCATTCAATCAATTACAAAGTCCCTGTTCTAAATACTTCTCCACCCCTAGGCTATACCTTCATTTAGTCCACCACAAAGCCCCTCTTCTCAAATGGAGATTAGTTTCCAAACATAAGTAAAGTACATTCACTTGTTCAACCATAGAACACAAAAAGGTCAAGAGTTCCCCACCCCTGGATTGCAATTGAATCTACCCCAGAGTTACATCAAGTTTAAGCACAGCACTTAATACCCAAATGGAGGTCTTTTCTTCATCTTGACACCAGGCAAGTTCTCAGCAATCTTAGTTCCTGGGGAGACAAGGCTTAGCAAGGCCACAAGATACATTGCCAGTCCCTTCATTAATTCATCCTCTGTCTGCAGAACAGTCCTAGAACCCCCGAAAACATTAGCAAAACCCTCTCCCAGGATTTCTGTAAACATACAACCAGAAAATCCTTCTTCAGGGCTTCTGAACCAACAGAAAGGTTCCCAGACCCCTGCAACAACAGCACTGTCCTTCACCAGTGGACAGTATTCACTCTGTCTGCAGGACAGTCTTCAGACCCCTGCAACAACAGCACTGTCCTTCACCAGTGGACAGTATTCACTCTCTGTCTGCAGGACAGTCTCAGGGCTTCTTAGCCAACAGCCAGGTTCCAGGACTTCTTCAACAAAAGGACTGTCTTTCACCAGTGGACAAATCTGGCAAAACAACATCAAAACAGACAAAGTACCAGCAAAACAGCCATGTTTCCTCAGTCCTTGGCAGCTCAGGGGGCAGGTCTCAAAAGTCCAGGGCAATTCAAAGTGGCACTCAACAATCCTCTCTCTCTCTCTCTCTCTCTCTCTCTCTCTCTCTCTGCCTCCACGAGGTGCTGCTTCCAAAAAGTTCTTCTGCCTCTCTCTTGTCTCTCCAAATCTACGTCACCAGCTCCTCCCAGTTCAGGACTTTCTTTTCACATCAACAAGTCCATCCCACAGGTGGGATTAACAAGCTCTGGGTTTTAACACAATTTGAAAACCAAGCCAATACAGGGGAATCTTTAAATGCCATTACTATCACACCAACCAACCATACTGCCATCAGCCCCAGTGGTGACAAACTCTTGTTTCTGAGCTATGGTAAAGAACCCAGAGTTCCTGGGTTTCTGTTCTAAGTACCTGAACTTAGCTTTTAAAGAGTCAATGTCAGAGGCATGGGATGATCATGCTTTGAGGTTACCTTTCTAAGAAACCCATGATTAATAGTTTTAAATTTTTATGCAAAACATTTCCATATAAGTCATTTTGTACAAGAGGACTCAAATAAAAGGGAAAAAATTAAAGAAAGTGAAAAATGGCATGCTTCAGTCTGAATTCAATCAATATCAGTTCTTTCTCTGGAGGCAGATAATGGATCTGGATCATTATATTGCTGAGAGTAGCTGAGTCATTCACAGTTCTTTGTTGAACAGTATTGCTGTTTGTTCAGTGTTCTGGTTCTGTTCACTTCACTATGCATCAGTTCATGTAAGTCTTTCCAGTTTTTTCTGAAATCATCCTGTCATTTCTTATAGCACAATAATGCTCCATTACAATCATATACCACAGCTTGTTTAGCCATTCCCCAATTTATGGGCATCCCTTTGATTTACAATTTTTAGTCACCACAAAAGGATCTGATATAAATATTTTAGTACAAATAGGTTCTTTTCCCTTTTTTGAATGTCTTTGGGATATAGTGGTATTGCTAGATCAAAGGGTATGCCTAGTTTTATAGGTATTTGGGCATAGTTCCAAATTGCTTTCCAGAATGGTTAAATCAGTTCACAACTCCATGAGCAGTGCATTAGGGTCCCAGTTTTCTCACATACCCTCCAACATCCAACAGTTTCCTTTTTTGTCACATTAGCCCCTCTGATAGGTATGAGGTGATATATCAGAGTTGTTTTCGTTTGCATTTCTCAGATCAATAGTGATTTAGAGCATTCTTTCATATGACTTTATTTATAGCAATCGGGGTTAAGTAACTTGCTCAAGGTCACACGGCCAATTATTTCTGGGTGTGGTGGTAAGTATCTGAGCCCGGATTTGATCCCCAGGTCATCCCAACACTGGAGCCGGTACTCTTACTCGCTGTGCTACTTGGCTACCCCAAACTTGTCTTCTTTTTTTTTTTTTTTTTAGCAATTGGGGTTACTTAACTTGCTCAAGATTACACGTCCAGTTATTTCTGGGTGTGGTGCTAAGTATCTGAGCCCAGATTTGATCCCCAGGTCATTCCAACACTGGGACCGGTGCTCTTACTCGCTGAGCCACCTGACCACCCCTTTTCATATGACTTTAGATAGCTTTGATTTCTTTGTCTGAAAACTGCCCATTCATATCTTCTGACCATTTATCAATTGGGGAATTACTTGTGTTTTTATAAATTTGAGTCAGTTCTATGTATTTGATAAATGAGGTCTTTATCAGAGATACTAAATTACTCACAGTAGTAGCAGAGGACAAAATTTAAGTATTTTTCCTTGTCAATATTGTGGTTTTAATCCCTTGCTAAAGGGGGACTTAGTTGCAAAGGTCATCTGCTTGAGCCACTTCTTTCCAAGAAACTTGTGCTTCCAAGAACCCTGCACTCTCTTTCCCCACTCTTCTTGTTAAAAAGTTGGTTCTAAAAACTATTAATCCTTAGGAGCTATTTTGCTCAATTATATGCCAATGAATTTGACAATCTAAATGAAATTTATGAATTTCTTTTAAAAATAAAATATCTAAAGCAACAGAAGAAGAAATAAAATACTTAAACCAATCTTAGAAAATAATTGAATAAACCATCAATGAATTCCTAAGAAAAAATCCCCAGGACCAGATGGAATAACAAGTGAATTCTACCAACCATTTAAAGAACAATTAATCCCAATACTATATGAACTATTTAGAAAAATAGGCAGGCACGGGGGTGGAGTCAAGATGGCAGAGTAGAAACAGGACTTCACTGAGCTCCAGCTCCCACCACCTCCAATTCATGTAAAACATGATTCTGAACAAACTTTGGAACTACAGAACCCACAAAATGACACAGAGAAGGTAATCTCCTGCTGAGGACAGACTGGCAGGCTGGTAGGGAGCAGCCAGAACAGAGCTCTGGGAGCTGACCCTAGCCCCACAGGAGCCCATGGTTTTAGCACCATGGCAGACATTACCAGCCACTGGCTGGAAGGACTTCAGATCACCAACAGCTGTGACAGTTTCCATAATTATCAATCCATAGATGTTAAGGACAAAGTGAGAGGTCAGTGTAGTGTGGACTTTGGGATCTGGTAGTTTGGGAGTGTGTAAGCCTTTATCCTCTGGAGGAAGAAGAGACTGAGGCATTGTGGCCATGCAGCCACCACCACATGGCAGCTTGAGCCCCTGGCCTGCAGACTGTAGGGGACCAAGCAACCAGTCTGAGGGGGTAATAACTCTTGCTTTAACCTGCTTGGATCTGGATTGCGGTCTAGGGTGGAGGTCCTGGGGTATGTGATCAGCTTGCCAGAGTGTGTGGAAGCTTCAGAGAGGGCACATAACTAATGCCTAAGGCAGCTGAGAAAACCCCAGCATTTGGTACGAAGCTCACCTGTCTGGTAGCAGAGTCCTACTGTGGCAAAAAGCCCAAAAATCAAGTAATTGAGTGGCTACATGAGTAAATGAGGGAAGCAAAGCAAACAGAGGAATCCAACATTAGACTCCTACTTTGGGGACAAAAAGGATCAAAACATAGAACAGGAGGAAGACATTGAAGTCAGAAATCCTGCATCAAAAGCTTCCAAGAAAAATACCAGCAAAGAGATTACAGCAATATATCACAAGGTTCATACTCTGTGACAAGTTGAGAAGTGTACCAGGAATGCAGGGCTGGTTCAGTATTAAGAAAACCTCCAGCATAATTGACCATATCAATTACAAAACCAACAGAAATCATATAATTATCTCAATAGATGTAGAAAAAGCCTTTTACAAAATACAGCACTGATTCCTATTAAAAACACCAGAGAGCATAGGAATAAATGGAACTTACCTTAAAATGATAAGTAATATTTATCTAAAACCATCAGCAGGCATTATCTGGGATGAACTAGAAACCTTACCAGTATAATCAGGGTTGAAGCAAGTATGCCCCATTTCACCTCACTTATTTAATAGTGTATGAGAAATGTTAGCTATAGCATTAAGAGAAGAAAAAGAAAGTAAAGGAATTAGAATAGGCAATGAGGAAACAAAGCTATCACTCTTTGCAGATGATATGTCATACTTAGAAAATCCTAAAGAATCAACTAAAACATTACTTGAAATTATGAACAACTTTATCAAGGTTGCAGGATACAAAATAAACCCACATAAATCATTAGCATTTCCGTATATTGCCAACAAAGTCCAGCAGTAAGAAACAGAAAGAGAAATTCCATTTAAAATAAATTTAGACAACATAAAATATATGGGAGTCTACCTGAAGAGACAAATCCAGGAACTATATGAACACAACTATAAAACCCTTTTCACACAAATATGGTCATATCTAAACATTTCAAAAAAATATTAATTGCTGCTCATGTGTAGGCCAAGCTAATATAATAAAAATGGCAATTCTACTTAATCTTTTATTTATTCAGTGCCATACCAAACTATCAAAAAAAAATTTGCATGATAATTATTTTATAGTTTATTATATTTTATAATAACAATTCATCTGGAAGAACAAAAGCTCAAGGATATCAAGGAAATACATTTTTTTAATGTGAAAGGAAGTGGTCTAGACATGCCAGATTTCAGACTGTATTATAAAGTGGTAATTATCAAAACTGGATCTGGGAGCCTCCAAACTCTTGAAATGTGTTCAAATCTGGCTTCAGAAACTTACTAGCTGTGTAACCCTGGGAAAGCCACTTAAATACTATCTGCCTCAGTTGCCTTAACTGAAAAATGGGTATCATGATAACAGCACCTACCTTGCAGGGCTCTTGTGAGAATCAGATGAGATATTTGTAAAGTGCTTAGTATAATGTTTCTGAAGATACAAAAAAGGTAAAATATGAGTGTGCTATAATCCCTTGTTGTGTATGTGTGTCTGTGTGTATGGTGTGTGTGTGTGTGTGTGTGTGTCTTAAGCTTAAGGTCTTGCTTCCCTCATTAATACAATAGTGATTAGAAATTAATTTGGAAAAAGAGAGAAACTAATTTGAACCTTGAAACCATATCTCCTGAATGAACAATATTAAAATGAGGAGACAGGTGTAATTCTAGCCTATTACTCTACCCTCAGGAGAACAGAGAGGCCACACTCTGGCTCAGTATCTGAGGACAGATCTGTACTGACCCCAAGCCCAGCACTTTATTCATTACTCTACCTACATAAAAGAACCTCTGAAGTGTCAAAGATTTGGTATTATCTTCACATCACCATCATCACCACCACCCCTTATTTAGCTCCCAGAGAAAAGGATGTCTTGACTGATGTTTAGGAATCCCTGTGGGAGTAAGTGACATGGGGCAAATCTTGGTATTGACTCTGGCACCAGGATAGACTGCATGCCAGAGGGTATTGACCTCTCAGGTACACGTGATCCTGACTTGTGATGAGAACCAGTAACCGAGCTGGAATTCTCATAATTTCTTCTGTGGCCCTGAGGTCCCTAGTGCCATCCCTTATTCTCCTTATGCAGGAACTGCTAATGCTCTGGCATCGCCCAGCACCTGGACTGGATTCTTAAGGTCTGGGACTCCATGTTTCTGAAGGGCAGAGGCAAAGCTTAGGTGTCTTGGTCTCCATTTTCCTCCATATTTTCTTACTCTATTGTTTTTCATTTGGTTGGTTGGTTTTTGAAATCTTTTTTTTTTCCTCCTGCAGTACTGACTATGCCAGAATTTTCATATCCTGGAGATGAAGGGTGTCTAGTGGTAATATTAATGCCATTTAGGATAGAAAAGTTCCTCTGGAAGAACTTTGGGACCTTACCACCAAGGGCTGGGAGTGGTAGAAACAGTATCTATGGAGGTCCCTTCCATGTAAACAAGGTTTTCCTCCTAAAAGTCAAAGAAACTGCCCTTGAGACTTTACTAGACAAAAGGCTATAGTTTAAGCTACTGGTTTAGCTACCCAATCATACAAGGGCATAAAAAAGGTCATCACACAAGAAGTCAGTTCTGTTCGTATCTCTGAGTGAACCACACCCCTTCCCCTTGCTGGGAGGGCTTCACCTCTCTGTACCTTTGCTGTGCATCTATCCCATTCTGTGGCTAAGTAAACCTCCTTTTGCTAATTGTCAAATGGATTATGAACGTCTCATTTTGTTCCACTTAAGTTACAAACCTGGCCCGAGTAAAACCTGGCCTACGATACTTATACTGAACTCTTCTGGCCCAGGTTGAAGCGTGGACCAAGGACCACTGATTCTCTGACTGGGGTAAGAGAATGTCTAAGTGCTTGAGACTGAAAAGGGGCAATCTAGAGACTGCTCATGCCCAGCAGACATGTCACAGCAAGGATCTTTGGGGTAGACTAGATTGAGTTCCCATTCTGGCATCCTTTGGGGTACATTCTGGCATCCTTTGGGGTACAAAAACTATTCCTTTCTTATATGCTGTCATCTAGTTCTTGTAGTTAAATACTTGGAGAATGTGGAAAAGGTGAGGAAAAATCCCCTCTCCTTTGTATGCTGAATGGCCAGGTTTTAGAGCTATTACCTTATCAAGTAGTATCTAGGCATAATGGAAAATGGCCAATTAGTCCTAGAAACAAATAGCTCTGCCTGCTGATCCCCCTATGACTGGGGGTAGGGGTGGGAGAGGAGTAGTAAATCTGATTCTGGAAATGCACAATGAATCCTTGGTTCAGAGCGTATGTAGATATTCTGTGATTATTTCCTGTTTCCTTACTGAGTGATGTTTAATAAAAGGTACTAACCAGTCATATCACTCATTTTCTGCCCTGCTTATACCAACAAGGTATAAGGATAACTCTCTTAAGTTGGAGAGTGCTGGTAAGGAGTAGATGAGAGGTAAGAGAAGAGAGATAGTTCCCTTCCCCCCACCAAGCCTGTTCATGAGCAAAAGCCTATGTCTGGTGAAGTCTCTGTCTGGCTTGGGGCTGCCACCTTGGGGTTTTGTGGGATCTCAGAAGGGTCACCAGAGGTCCAGCAGATGAATCTGGGGAGGAGTGGAGCCCCAAGGAATGACCCACAGGATCTGGCCCAGTGTGTCCTATAGTCAAGTATTACCTTCTCCACAACTATGCCACATCCCTAAGTGAACGCTCCCCAGAGAGGCAATGCTTGTGTCCTTCTGTCCTTGCTGTATCTTCTCAGTATATGTCCCTTTGCAGAAACTAATTGATGTTTATTGCTTATTGATGACACTCTAGAATGAGGGCTTGAGCTGTGTGACTCTGGACAAGTCACTTAACTTCAATTGCCTTGCCAGAAAAAGAAAAAAAAATGAAAGAGAATTAATTTCCTCTTCCCTCTTTCCCAGAAACTCACTAACTTTCTAGAGCATGACTGTCAATCTCCATTCTCATGCTGCTATCTAGAGAAAAACACTACCTCACTCACATTAAGAATCTGAAAAGACTTTAGCATAAAAGGACCAGGATCTCCCATTGCATCCTGGGCCATTTCTAGTCGTCCTGATGAATACCTAGCCACTGGACTCAGATGGCTCTGGAGGAGAAAATGAGGCCAGCAACCTTTCACAGCCCTCCCTCACTCCTGCCCTCCCTCACAAAGTCAAGGGTAAGTCAGGCCATCATTTCCCTGATGTCATGGTCCTCTTGCAGAACAAAGGACAAACATTACAACAATAATCTAGAGAAAAGTGGGAGGATGGAAGGGGGAGAAATGACTGCTTACCTTGATCACTTAACCCCCCCTGTGGCTGGTTTTCATAAAATCCTTATAAAAGCTACCATATACCAAGAGTGTCTCCTAGAGATTATTCTTTCTCTCAATAACCTCTCATATCTCGGAAATTTGTGATTCTGCACTCCCAATTATTTTGCACTAGCAATATGCAAATTAGATTTACAAAACTTCAATAATTTCAATGTCCATCTCTCCTGGGCTTGTCTTCCCCTCCGTCTAATCTCCATGAATACATTAAAGTAAGCACACTGACCATACTCGTGACAGCTATTTGGTTTAAATAGCTTTAAATGCATAATAAAAAAAATAAAAATAATCTTAAACAATAATGACTAAAAGTCAGTTGTTCAGTCTGTAGCTGAGAGGGGCTGTCTCTCCCCACTCCTGCCCCTTGACACTGTTCACAAGGCCACATAAAGGTTTTCAATGGAAAATTTAGCAAATAAATCAGTAGATAAGCAGAGAAGTCTGTCAGCAAACTGCCTGTTTATAGGGAGGTTTAATGTCAAGGGTTTTATAAATAAGCAGAATGTACCAACTAACCAGAAACTTTGTCTCAGTCAAGGAATTTAGCTAGTAAGGGTCCTAGTCAATCAGTTGTCAATAAACATTTATTAAGAACCTACTACGTGCCAGTCACTATGTTAAGTACTGGGATACAAGTAAGAAAAAGGAAATGGTCCCTGCCCTCCATCTAATGGGGGGGAAGATGATATACAAAGGAAGATGAAAAGAGCAGAGGGATAGCCAGAATGGGGCATGATGCTGATGGAGTCAAAAACCAAGCAAGGCAGTTGATGGGAAAAGAAGAGCTGGAAATTCTGAGTCCTTTATAAAGTGAGACTTTGGGAGAAGTTTTTTGCTCAGCCCTCCAATCAGAGGGGAGAGGTGATTGAGGAGGTGTTGAGTACCAAAGCTAAATCAATCTCCATAATAATGACATTTCTGGTAATGACATTATCCTGGGGGAAAGCATGATGTTCATGAGGTCAAAACCAAGCAAAGCAGCATGGGGGTGGGGGAGGGATGGGAATTTTGTCCTACCATATAACTGGATCTACCCAAGGACTCACTGACCCAAAGATTAGACAGATGAAGAGATGATGGGGTACTTATGTAAGCGGGCTTGGCAATACTATGTGGGTTCCTGAAAGGATAAACAAAGTCAAGTTTGGAGTATACACTCAATTCCTTCAGAAGGCTGTGCTATGAGTGATAAAATACATGGATGAATAGATAGGTAGATAGGTAGATAGGTAGATAGATAGATAGATAGATAGATAGATAGATAGATAGATAGATAG
>NW_027187460.1:539986-558000 GCF_028583685.1 Petaurus breviceps papuanus | reverse complement strand
TAGGTAGGTAGGTAGGTAGGTAGGTAGGTAGGTAGGTAGGTAGGTAGATAGATAGATAGATAGATAGATAGATAGATAGATAGATAGATAGATAGATAGATAGATAGATAGATAGATAGATGATAGAGACATAGATAGATACAAAGGCCTTCCTCTGTCAGTACTCCTCTCCTCCCCAATTCTATGCCACCTTTAGCAGTGAGTAAAATCAACCTTGTACTTGAGAGAATCCTAGAGGAAGGACTCCAGCCACTATAATGCCTCTGCCTAAATCCCATGACCCACCGCTATACACAGTCCACAGCAAGCATAAGGTGTTAATCTTTATCAACTGCCATGTTAAAAAAAAGAGAATAGGGGAGTGATCAATAGGGCCAAAAAGAATGCAACTGCCTAGATGACTCATTTGCTTTGATGTTAAGGAGAGCAGCTAAGGCCAGTCCTTTTCCTCTAAAGGTTACTCAGAGAAGGGACTCTAGTCAGGGAGTTCATATCCCGCAACACAAGGAGACCAAGGCAGTCCTGCAGACTACACTTGGAGATCTGTGCAAGGGTAAAGAGAGAATGACCAGGAAGGGATTAATAGGAGAGTAAAAGAAAAAGTCTCAAACACCAAAATCAAAAGAAGCTTCAATAAAATTCCATTTTACAAGAAGATAAACCAACAGAAAGGATCCAAAAACAGAATTAAGAATGAACCACAAAGAAAAATCAAAAAATGTTCAGCAAATATTATAATATGAAGAAAAGGGAATTAATAACTCCCAATAAAAGGGAGAATCCTGTGAACTCTCCATAGATCATGGAACAAAGATGAGAAACTATACAATGGCTCAAAATAAAATGGACAAAAGGAGAAGTTCTGAATTAATTTAGATCACTAATTAAAGCTCTCAACTAAAAAAGAAACCTCCCAGAGCTATCAGTAAATAATTTAAAAACACAATTAGCAGAGTAGGAAAAAAATGAATCCATAATGGAGAATATCTCTAAAGTAGAAGAGAGACACATAGACAGACACAGAGAGACAGAGATTAATAGATTTGGGACACAAAAATATTGAAGTGAAAGAAACTTTGACAGAGGATGCAAAAAGCAATAATGCTAAATGAACACATGAATTATAACCAAGCCAAAGCAACTTACCTTGAAAACAGGATATTAAGGGACAAGAAAAACATAACAAAAACAACCCAACATTGGACATTATACTGCAGGAAACAGAAGAAAAATTGTTCAGAACTTCTGAAGGCAGACCTGAAAAAAAAAAAGCATTTACCATGAAAATCCATAGATTTTCACTGGGTAAAAATCCTATACTTCAGACTCCAAACAAATAGTAGTTAAATTTAACACCTTTAGTGACCGGCAATAAATTTTACCAAATAGGCAAGAGGAAGACTTTAAAATATAAATGGAAAGAAATGTAAGTCATATATATTCATTAGAAATCATAGGAAGTAATGGAATAATGTATTCCAAAAAGCCAAGGATCTCAACCTGCAAACCAAAATGAGATACCCTGAAAACTTGAACCTACTTATCAAAGAAAAATGGTGGACATTTATCAAAATATAAGCATTTGAGATACTCATAAAAAAAATGTTGAGGCAGAAATAGAACATTGGACTTGTAATACTCCAAGAAACAGAAGCACAAGAAAGTTAAATAAGTACAATTGTCAGAAGAGAAAATATGAAATCATCTTTTGCCTATAGATTGTCTTAAAAAAAAAAAAGAAAGATTACCCTATGGGGTAGAAGAAGTAGAAGAAACTTTGACAGAGGATGTAAAAGGACCTAAGGGGCTAAAGATTTAAGGGGAATTTAAAGACTCATGAGAAAAGAAAGTCAAAAAATTGAACTGATATACCATGAATTAAGTCACTTGACTCTCTCACAGCTGAATAAATGTAATTTGGGAGAAAGGAGCTACACTGGAGGAAGTCGCTGACTGTATCTGGTGTTCTAATGTCCATCTAGTCCACAATCTTAACAGGAAGCATACTTGCCCCAATGACCCAGTCTGGCTCAGTCCCACTTCTTACTTGCTTTTGGTGCAGGCTGAAGTGAGCGCACCCTCCTGGCATCTCCCTAACTGGAAATAGAGGACCACACCACACTCAGCGCCCTGTCATTGACCCAAGTATCACTCTTTATAAAGCATGTGAGCCTCTGGGGTTCAGTGTCAGAGACTAGAGAGCATAGGGATGGGAAATGGGAAATGGGCTGAACAATAAGAAAGGAGCCAGTGATGGGAACTGGTCTAAGAGTAGGAAGGGTGGATGATCAATCATTTTCTGAGACACAGAACTATCACTCAGACGTACAAGTCCTCAGTGAAGTTGTAACTGTGGCATCTCAGAATTGTTTATTGAGTTTAATTGAATTGAGACTAGGCATCTGGCCCCAACTCTTTACATTGAATTACCATGTGATTTTGAGCAAGGAATTCTGTTACTAGGCTTCAGTTTCATCTGTGAAATGAGGAACTTAGGCCTTGCCTTGTCCAGATCTCTTGGAAAAGTAGAATAAGGAAATGGTCATGATCCTGCATGGGAAAATAACAATAGTGGTAATAGTAGTAGTAGTAGTAATAGTAATAGCTAGAATTTATACAGTACTTACTGCATACTAGACACTGTGATAATTTGGTTTATAAATATTATCTTATTTGATCCTCAAAAAAACCCTGGGAGGTAGATGTTGTTATTAACTCCATGTTGTACATGAGGACACTAAGTAGAGGGTAAGTGACTTGTCCAGGGTTACACAGTTAATAAGAGTCTAAGGTTACATTTGAACTCAAGTCTTCCTGACTCCAGGCCCACTGCTCTCTCCATTGAGACACCAAGTTGTCTCTAAAATCTAAAAGTCCTCTGTGGCCATCAGAGACCATGGTCATCATCAAGATTCTGACTTTACAAAATTTCTCCTCTTCAGAATTCAACATGCTTGGCCACCAATGAACATTTTAAGTTAAGACGGGTATAAAAACTTGTGCTTGTTTTGACCAGACATAAGGGCCTAAGGAGCTTAATTTCATTTCTTACGACATGTATTACAATGAGACAGATATGTTGAATAGGGCCTGGTCTGTGAGGACAAGCATTGAAATACAGGCCCTGATGGTTCTGTTTGGTCTTCTCCACACCTTCTTCAAGACCAGAGACCACAGCATCCCTCCCCCCATTCCCACCTCCAGCTCTCTTGGCAGTCAGAGCTAGGTGGGACGAGACAGAACACAGAAAGCAGAATGACTCAAGAGTTATTTTTTTCCTGAGAAAATCCCCATGAAGCTGCGGCTACCCACGGCTCTGGTTGGGGTAGACAATGGAAAAGGAAGCCAAGCTAGTGGTCTAGAGAGCTCTATCTATGTACAAAACTTCACACACAGTGTTAGGATATCAGATCTGGGAATCAGATCTTAGAATACAGACTATAACATGTCAGAGTTGGAAAGGATCTTGGAAATATCTCACTACAGCATCTTCATGTAAAACAGGACTTTAAGTCCTAGAAAGTCAGTGATAAAACCTGGAAGATAAGAGTGTCCTGGTCTCCTATCTCCCAGTTCAGTATCCTTGTCACTTTATCTCTCAATAAAGCAGGTTCCCATACATGGGCACTGAGTGTCCCATAAAGCCCAAAGTCACAAACTCTGGAATCCCTGGCTTAGCCTGGACCTGCAGCATCCTAAGGCTGGTACCGTGGCCAGCACTGAGATATCACCATAGCAACAGAGATCTGAAAAATGGAAAGCCCTGATTGGACAACAGGGTACTACTGCATTTCTGAGGGAAATGGTTCATAGTTTTCAAGACTGTCTACACAGTCTCCATGGTAACCGTCCTCCCATCTGATTCAAGGAATTGCTTTTGATGAGTGTATGTCCTAATCTCAACCACTGTCACCATCAATTAAAACATCCCTAACCCAGCCTTTAATTTTAGGCCAAACTGGGGAAATTATCCTTATTTCTTTTAGAAAATTCAGAGTTTTATGCAATGATGAGTAAACTCCAGTCCCTGCCCTGTGTGAAGTCTCAGTCTAGTTGTGGGGAGCAGGGCATTCAGGGAGGTGGGGATAGGATATGCACAAATTCATACAAATCAGCAGAAGAGAAGATTCCCAGAACCAGACTCTAGATCTCTTGGAGGTGCCCATTGTTATAGGAATGTAAATTTTAAAGATTTTCCCTGCCCCTAGGCTTAAGTACACCTGCAGCCTGTGGTGGGAGGCTTGTTTTTCAGGAGATACTTTGTGATAGGGCAGTGGGTCAAGAGGATTGTTATATTCTCTGACCCAGGAGAAGGCTATATAATCCCTGATGTGAGACTTTGCTTTGGGGCTCACTTTGAGAAGAGTTGTGTGACTTGACCAGACGAGACTCTGGGCAGCCATTGCGGAGATCTCCCGGCTTTGTAAAGCCAGATGTTGATGCTTCCCTCTCTGGTAACTGTGATTTGGTATGGATGTAATGGTTGGACAGTTGGAGACCTGTCTGCCTGAAATATTTCTGTCTGCATACTCCGAAGTTCGGGGTGCTGACTTTTTCCCCTGAACAAGGTAAATTATATTTTTGGTTGATTAAAGCAAGATTGTTAACCCATTTTGAGTTGTTTTCCTTTAGAAAAGCAGATCTAAGAACCTGTGTTGGCAGCCACCCTGGGGATGCTAGGGTGTTTGCTGCAACACCAGGGGACATAGGACCTCTAGTGGCATCACTGTGGCTTGCTGTCCAAGCAGAGAAGAGCATTAAGAGAGATGGCACTGTTATGGCAGCAGTCTCAGTTTAGTTGGAGAGTTAGTGCTAAGAGACAGCAGGTGTCTAAACTGGGATCTCAGACAGGGTTGGGATAGGAAAGGAGAAAGAGGTTAATGTGGGCATCCAAGGACAGGTAGTTACTTGGGAACAAGCCAGAGAGAAAGTGGCCATCAAGCCCTTGCTTGAATACCTACATTGTTGGGAAACTCACTACCTTTCAAAGAAGAACGTTGCACTTGAGGCTAGTTCTATGGGATAACTCTATGGTTAGGAGTTGTTGGGGTTTTTTTTAAGACACCAAACTTAAATGTGCTTCTGTAATCAGACCATGTATGACATAGTATAGAGTGCTGGACCTGCAGTCAGGGAGATCTCAGACCATTACTGGCTATTTGACCTCAGGCAAGGCCTGAAATAGGGTCCCCAATAGTTCTTTCATCTGTAAAATGGACATGTTAATATCTATTACTGATCTCAATGAGAGGATGTATGGATAAAATATGCATTTGAAGCATTTGGCAGAGCTTAAAGCATGGTATACTTTCCATCCTGCTCACAAATGTAACCTGAGAGGTTTCATCAGCTTTTTCATTTATGCAACTCAAGAATCAGACTCTAAACACAGATATGCTTGTAGAAGACAAGGAAGACTCTTGAGAAACACCAGCCAGATTCTGACATTTCCAGGGAAGGTATCCAGAGGGCAACAAAAAGAGCCATGGTGGTTATTGTGACTGAGATTGGTCACTCTGTCTGTGGTAAGTCAGATTCTTGAGGTGCACAAATGAAGTGTTTTTACATTAATGCAATGACCCAGACTTAGTTGTCTGAACTGGGAGACCTTAACCACAACCTCATGGAACGAGAATGAGAATGGTTACTCCCTGCTCCTATACCTCCTCCTGAGCCGGGATTCTAAATCACCACAACAATTGGAATTAAAGTTTCCTGAGTTCAAGGAATCAGAAAATGAGGAAAAGATGATCACATTCTTCTTATTTCAATTGCCTTGTTTGGTAGCAGATGGCTTCCTAAATGACAGATTATGTGGCAACATTATGCTGTGGAGGGGAAAAGGAAATCTATGCAAAAGTAGTACGTGTTCAAAGGAGATTTATTTAAGGAAGTTCTCTGCAGCTGGTTGGATATGGGAACGGGGATGCCACTCATTGAAAATAAGCATCTCTACTGGGGAAATGGAGCAGATTCACCTCAGTCTACATTTCTGTAACTTCCCAGCTCTTTTTGTGTAGGAGTTTCATGTGTGATACGTAGTAGAGATGCTCCTTATTAAGGGGACGAGGGACAGAAGTGAACTCCAGAATGATTGGTGAGGCAGAGGGGTGTGGAAGACTTTCCTTTTGAAATCTAGATTTTGAGATCTTTGAGCACATTAAATAGTTTTGAGGGAATAGAACATCAGAAAAGAATGTTCACTGATATACCCAAAGTTAGTTAACAAGGAGGGTGTGAAGGTTCTCATCCATGATGCCAGATGGTGTAAGACTGACCAGGCCTAGGTGTATACTTTGTCATTGAAGTTATTGCAGGGCAAAGATGGGGAGACCTTGTCATCTGGTTTTAGAGGTGAAAGCAAAAAATCAAGAGACAATCAACACTGAGAGGATGGGTGCATGCCAGTGTTCTGCCAAGTGCCAAGAAAATGACTTTGACTATGCTCTGAGGAGAGGTCAGTAGGGACTTACTTATGTTTACACACCCACACCCACACCCCCACACACACACCCACCCACACACACACACACACACACACACACTCATATACATCATCACCATCATCATCATCATCCCAGACATTGACCCTGAAATTTTACATTTGAAATGCTAACTCAAATTCAGTAGGAAAGAGGGAAAAAATTTCTAATATACAAAGGTCCTGGGAGAGGGGAGTGTAAAGGCCTAAATTGTTAATATAATATAAATACAAATTGCTTGTGTATACATATATTTAATAGTAAATAATGTTGATTCTTTGAATTTCCTCAGACTGAAGAAACAATTCTTTTAGAAAGCTATCACCTAGAAAGATAAGGGGCTCAGGGGAGGGTACAAAATCTGAAATCAGGAGGACTTGAGTTTAGCCTAATATGCTGCCATATTTTGTGGTTGTTGTTCAATATTTTCTGATTCTACATGATCCCATAGACAAAGTCCATGGGATTTCCTTGGCAAAGATACTAGAGTAGTTTCCCATTTCCTTCTCCATTGTGTCCCCATATCACAGAGGAAGAAATGAGGCAAACTGGTTAAGTGACTTGACCAGGCTCACATAGCTAGCAAGTGTCTAAAGCCAAATTTGAATTCAGATCTTCCAGGCCCAATGCTCTAATTACTTAACCCCCTAGCTACACCACTAGATTGCTAGCGGTTCTCAAAGCTGTCTCCTGCCTTGACTCTCTACTGGCGCTCTGACGGGCTGTCATTTCTTTCTCTTCTACCAGGCTGCTGCTGTTGCTTCTAGCTCTTACTGGATAATCTCTCTTCCAACAGCACCTGTAAATATACATTATTCCCTGGAGCAGCATTTTCCACCTCTGGGGGTCCATCTCCCTTCTCTGAGGGAAGGGCCCCTTTCCTGTTGCTTAACTCCAAGCCTTTAGTAGGTCCTTCACTGTGGTGCTGAAGGCAGGTCTCCTGCCATGATGCCACCACTGTCTATCTTTTGATCATTTCTTCTAGTTTAGAAGGTCACTGCAGGTAGGTACTATGTCCTTTTAAAAAAAACTGTTATTTCTCCCATGGTCAAGCACAGGGCTTGGCATAGAGTGGACACTCAAGAATTTTTTTTCAAGATTAATTAAATTGAGACTTGGATTCTGGCCCCAACTCTCCCACTGAATGCCATGTGCCTTTGAACAAGTCTCTTCCCTTTCTGGAGCTCATTTCTTCATTTGGGAAATGAAGAGTTTAGTCCCAGACTTCTTGGAAGAATAAAATGAGGAAAGGGTCATGATACTTCAGCAGAGAATAATAATAATAACACAATAATGATAATAGAAGCAGTAACTAGTAGCAATAGCTACCATGTAGTGCTTAGAATGTTCCAGTCACTATGCTAACTGGTTTACAAAAACATTATCTCATTTGGGAGATAGGTCCTATTGTTATCCCCATTTTATAGATAAGAAAACTGAGGTAAACAGAGGTGACATGATTTACCCAGGGTCACACAGTTTGTACGTGTTTGAGTCTGGATTCAAACTCAAGTCTTCCTGGCCCCAGGTCCAGAGTTCTCTCCACAAAGCCACTGAGATGCTGCTAAAATCTAAAAGTTCTCTGTGGTCATCAGGCCATGGTTTGACTTTAACAAAATTTTCTGCTCTTCAGAATTCAATTATAAGATCTCTGCATTGGCACAGTACTTCACACAGAGTGTTAAAATATCAGCATGTTAAGTACCCTTTGAACACAGAGCAAAAAGTGCCAGAGACAGAAGGGAAGGACTCTGAGACCCAGAAGGCCAGTGGTAAAATCTGGACATTACAGAACCTAGTGTACCATTTCCCAGGTCAGTGTTCCAGAGGGTAGGGAACCTGGGGCCTCAAAGCCACATGTGGCCTCTAGTCACTGAACCCTGGCAGCCTCTAGCAGGTCCCATCCATGGGCCCAGAGTGTCCCATAAAGTCCTAAATCATAGACTCCAGAATTCCTGGCCCAACATAGACCAGCATCTAAGGCTGATATTCTGACCAGCTCTGAGCTATTACCATAGCAACAGAAGTCTGAAAAATGGAAAGCCCTGATTGGACAACAGGACACTGCAGGACGTTTGCCTGAGGGGATAGTTCATGATTTTTCTCCACTGTCTAGACAGCCTCCATGGTAATCATCCTCCCATCTGATGCAAGGAACACTCTTTGCTTTTGTTAGGTGCTTGTCCAACCCTCTACCACCAAGAGCACCACCATTAGCTAAAGCATCCCTGACCCATTCTTCAATTTTAGGCCAAACTGGAGGAATTATCCTTATTTCTTAGAAAATTCAGAACTTTATGCCATGATGAGTAAACTGCAGTCCCTGCCCTCTCTGAAGTCTCAGTCTAGTTGTGGGGAGCAGGGCAGACAGGGAGGTGGGGATAGGATATGCACACATTCATACAAATCAGCAGGAAGGAGATTCCCAGAACCAGACTAAGGTGGCAACAGTCTAGTTCTCTTGAAGGTGGCCATCAAGCTCTGGAGACATAGGGCCTCTAGTAGTATCACTGCTGTCCAAGCAGAGAAGAGCATTCAGAGGGATGCTACAATAGTCCCACTTTAGCTGGAGAACTAGTGCTAAGAGATAGCAGGCCTCCAAATTGGGATCTCAGACAGGTTTGGGGTAGGAAAGGAGAAAAAGACTAATGTGGGTACCCAAGGAAAAGTAGTTGCTTAGGAAAAAGCCAGGGAGAAAGTGGTCAACAAGCCTCTGCTTGAATACCTACAGTGTTGGGAAACTCACTACCTTTCAAAGAAGAAAATTGCACTTGAGGATACCTTCATTGTTAGGAATTTTGATTTCTTTACACCAAGCACAAACGTGCTTCCATGAAATTCCATACCCCCCTCCCACCGTTGCTCCCAATCCTCATACTAGGGCCAAGGAGAACAAATCTTATCCATCTTTCATGTGACAATCCTTCAAATACTTAAAGACAACCCCCAAATCCTTCCCCAAGGGTGCTATCATCAACTAGACATAGACACTGTGCCTCTGTCAGTGCAGCCCTGGGTGGTTTTGGCTGCCCTTGTCATACTATTGGCATCTATTAAGCTTGTGGTCTACTAAAACCCCCAGATCTTTTTTATATCAATTTTTGACTCATAAGATTTTCCTAATCCTTCATTTGTACAGTTGGTTCTTTGCATTCATGTTTAGGACTTATATTTACTGCATGTTACATTTCCTCTTTGTGGAGTTAACCCCTCATTTGAGCCTATTGAGATTTCTTTGAATCCTGTTATAGTGCTAGCAATCATCCAAAATTCTTATGAGCTACAAATTTGATAAGCTTGGTGTCTACAGCTTCATCTACTGCTACAGTGCCTTGCAGACCTGAAAGCCCTTTGCAAAAGTCAAGAAGAAGAAAGAAGAAAGAACACAAGAAAGAGGAAGAAAAAGAACAGCCCAGGACCAAAGACAAGGCCCTGGAGTACCACTCTAGAAACCTCTCTCAGAGTTGATTTCTATTTTATACTAATGATTTTACTTGGTATCGCCATTTCCTCCCAGGTGACTGTTTCCTCATCTTGACCATTGGTGGAACCAATACGATTCTATACTTTCCTCCTCTTTTCCATCCCTAGATGCCTTATTTTTTTTAAACTTATTTTTAGTCTGTACCTGTCTCTTGCCTCATTCCTGACTGTCTACAGACATGATTATGTCTCCTTTATCCTGAAAAACCCTCACTTGGTCCTTTCATCCTCACTATCTTCCTATATCTCTTCTGCCCTTTGTGGTTAAGTTCTTTGAAAAGGCCATCTATAATAGGTACCTCCATTTTCTCTCCTCTCTCTTCTTAACCTTTTATTACTCCACTGGAACTGTCTTTCTAAAGTTGTCAATGATCTCTTAGTTGCCAAATCCAATGGACTTTTCTTAATCCTCAATCTCTCTGAAATTTTTGACATTGTTGATCACTGCCTTCCTCCTTGATTCTCTCTCTTCTTTAGGGTTTCAGCATACCATTTCCTACTGGTTCTCTTGTCTACCTGAAAGGCCCCTCTAAGTTATGTTTGCTAAATTTGGATCCAAATCACATCCTCCAACTTTAGATCTCTAACAGGGTTCTTTCCTGGTCCTTCTTTTCTTCTCCCTCTATACTGCTTCACTTGGTGATCTCATCAGCTCCCTTGGATTTAATTATAATCTCTGTTGACAATTTTCAAATCTGCCTATAGTGCTCCAACCTCTCTGTTAACCTCTAGTCTCACATCCCCAACCAGTTTTTAGACATTTCTAACTGGATGCCAAACAAACTTCTTAAACTCAACATATCCCAAACAGAAGTCATTCTCTGTCCCCTACATCCTCCTCTGCCTCCTACCTTCCCAGTATCTTACAGAGCAACACCAACCTCCAACTCTCTCAGGCTTGTGTAATGCCAATGTGATACCCATGGCAGCTACTATGAATATGCACATGTATTCCCAGGGTTTGTTTGCAAAATATAATAAACCTTCCTCCTCCCAGACAAAACCAAAGTAGTTATTTGGACATTGCTATAAGACACTCATTACCAATCCAGGGAGTGCTGACAGCTGAAGCATTCTCTTGGTCAAACTTCCCCACAAGCAAGTTCCCCTAGGCAAGTTCTTCCCTGTGCTTCTCCAGTCAAAGACTTGATTGGCTTAGTGCTGGGAAGCTTAGAAATCAGCATTTAATTGGAAAGTGTGGGGATCAGAACCTAACTGGCTCTGAGTTGGGTCTCCAAGTGAGGTCTATTAAAGGGCAGGGAAGATCTTATATGCCATTAACCTTACAGTTTGCAATCTAGGAATCATCTTCAACTCCTCATTGTTTCTCACCTCACATGTACAATCTGTTGCCAGGGTCTTCTGACTTCATCTTTGAAACAGCTCCCAAATATGCCCCCTTCTCTCCTCTGTCAGCAACACTGCTTTAAAGGAGGCCTTCATCACATGACTGGACTATTGTAATAGCCAGCTGGTGGGTCTGGCTGCCTCATATCTCTCCCCACTTCAATCCATTCTCAATTTAGCCACTAATATGATTTTTCCCTAAAATGTAGGTCCAATCATGTCACCCTTACCCACCTCTCAATAAACTCCAGTGTCTTCCTATTTCCTCCGGGAAGAACACAAAATCCTATGTTTAAAGCCCTTTGTAACCTATCTTTCCAGTCTTCTTACACCTTACTCTCCCCAGGTACTCTATGATCCAGTGACAATGGCTTCCTTGTGTTCCATAAATGAGACATTCCATCTCATATCAGAGGAAGAGAAACAGAGAGCATGAGAAAAGTTAGTGAGATGATCATTTCAATTCTATATCATAATAATGATTACTAAAACTATTATTTATGTTATAACAATAGCATTTATGTCATTCTTGAAGATTTTCAAAATACTATGCATATGTTAATTCACTTTATTCTCACAAAAACCCTGCGAAATGAGAGCTATTACCCTGTCCAATTTAGAGATGGGGAAAGGTTAAAGGCACAGAAAGGTTAAATGATTTACTAGAGAAGGTAGAAGAGGACATAAGCTCCTGCTATATGGAAGACACTGTGCTTTACAAATGTCTTATTTGTTCCACACAAGACCCTTCAAAATAGGTACTATTATCAATCCCATCCCCATTTTAGAGTTGAGGAAAATGAGAGAAGCAGAGTGATTTGTTCTGGATCACTCAGCTGATAAGTGTTTGGATTTGAACTCGTATTGTCCTAACTCCAGACCAAGCCCTCTGTCTACTGCACCACTACAGATAATTCTCTTCTCTGCTACCAGAAGTACCAACCCTTAGAGCTGTCCCCTGCCTTGACTCTCTTTACTTGTTCCTCTTTTCTTTGTACCAAGCTGTTGCTGCTCCTTCTAGCTCTTACTGGATAAACTCTCTTCTGTCATTAGCTGTGAATATACATCATTAGCTCCTAGAGAAGCCTTTTCCTCCTCAGAGGTTCATCTCCCTTCTCTTGGGGAAGAGTCCATTTTTTTGTTGCTTAACTCCAAGCATTCAGTAGGTCTTTTGACTGTGATGCTGAACCCAGGGCTCTTGCCATGATGCTACCACCATATCTTGTGATGGTCCCTATCAGACTGTAGGTTTCCTGAAGCTAGGACTGTGTCTTAACTTAACCATGGTCAGTCACAGGGCTTGGCACCCAGTAGACATTCATAAAATGTTTGTTAAGTTGAACTGAACTGATACTTGGATTCTGGTCCAACTCTTCCACTGAATTACCATGTGCCTTTGAACAAATCACTTCCCTAACTGGGGCTCATTTCTTCATTTGTGAAATCAAGAGTTTAATCCTAACCCTGTCTACCTGTCAGACCTCTTCGAAGAATGGAATGAGAAAATGGTCATGAATGATCCTTCTAAGGAAAATAGGAGGAGGAGGAGGAGGAGGAGGAGGAGGAGGAGGAAGAGAAGTAGCAGTAGCAGTCACAGTAGCGGCAGCAGCAGCAGTGATATAGGGTTTTCTATGTGGTGGGTGCTATGCTAAGTGCATTATGAACATAATCTTATTTTATCCTCACAATAACCTTGGAAGGTAGGTCTTACTATCATCTCCCTTTCACAGATCAGGAAACAAAGGCAAACAAAGGTAAAGTGACTTACCCAGGGTCTCTGAGTGTATAAGTGTCTGAATCAGGATTTGAATTCAATTCTTCCTGGCTCCAAACCCAGAGTTCTTGCCACTGAACTCCCTAAATGCCTCCAAAATCTAAGAATGCTCTGTGGCCATCAGAGGCCCTGATCATCCCTGTTATTTTTGACTTTGACAAAATTTTCTCCTTCTCTTCAAAATTCCATATGCTTGGCCAGCAATGGAAAACTGCTCTTTGAGACAGGTAGAAAAATCTCATGATCTCATTGTCCAGATAGAAGAACGCGAGGATCTTAATTTCAGTTCCTACACCAGGAACAGCGATGAGACAAAACCACTGAATGAGATCTGGTCGGTGAGGACAAGCATTGAAATACAGGCCCTGATGCTCCTACTCCATCTTCTCCTCAAGACCCAGAGGTCACAGGGCCCCTCCCCACCCCATCCCTGGCCCCCTCCCAACTTCAGCTCCCTTGGTGGTCAGACAAGGAGTGGGAAAATAAAGGCCAGTCTCAGAGCAGAATGACTCATGAGTTATTTTTTCCTGGGAAATCCATCATGAAGCCGCAGCTACCCAACGTCATGGTGGCAGTGGAGAAAAACAAAGGATAGATAATGGGCTGCTGGTTAATTCAATAATACGATCTCCACCTCTGCATAATGCTTCATACACAGAGTGTTAAAATGTTAGTGCAAGGAGCGCCCTTTGAACACAGAGCAAAAAATGTCAGAAACAGAAAGGATCTTGCAGAGAAACTGCTATGCACTGCTCACATGATAGGGAGTCTGAATCCCAGGAAGTCAATGGCAAAATCTCGACAACAGACCACCTAGAGTGTTATTTCCCAGCTCAACATTCTTGTCACTGTATCCTCCTGCCTTCAATGAAGCAGGCTCCCATGCATGGGCACAGAGTGCCTCATAAAGCCCAAAGCTACACACACTCCTAAGTTCCTGGCAGTTTTTAAGAAGTGCTGAAGGGGCCAAGAGTGAAAAAAGTTTAAGAAGCCCAGCCCTGGACCATCATCCTAAGGCTGGTATTCTGGCCAGTGCTGAGATGTCGCCATAGCAACAGAAGTCTGAAAATGGAAGGCCTTGATTGGACAATAGGGCACTGCAGTGCATTTCCCTGAAGGGGATAGTTTATAGGTTTCTCTACTGTCTAGACAGTCTCCATGGTAACCATCCTTCTATCTGATAAAAGGAATGCTTTTTGCTTTTGATAAATGTATGTCCTATATTCCACCACCACCATCAGTTTAAAAAATCCCTGCCCCAGTATTTTAGTCCAAAATGGGGAAATTATCCCAATTTCTTGTAGAAAATTCAGAGCTTTATGTGGTAAAGAATAAATTATGTCTTTGCTCTCTCTGAAAGTTTAGTCTAAAATAGGGAAAATAGAGTAGTGAAGAAAGTGGAGGCAGAATATGCACACATTCATAAAAATCACCAGGAAAAAAAGATTCCCTAAATCAAATGCTGATTGTGATGGTGACAGTCTAGGCCTCTTGGAGGATCCTGAACCGTCTGGCTCAGGGGATGAAATGGCTCTAAAGGCATCAGAGTGGCTTACTGTGGAATCAGAGAAGAGCATTCAGAAGAAGGCCAGTGTTAGGACAACAGTCCCAGTTTAGTTGGAGAGTTGGTGCCAAGAAACAGCAGGCCTCTGAAGTGGGATGTCATATAGGGTTGGTATAGGAAAGGAAAAGGAGGTGAATGGGGGCATCCATGGAAAAACAGTCAGAGAGAAAAGGCGGATTGGTCAAGTCTCTGCTTGAATACCTACACTGATGTTAAACTCACTACCTATCAAAGCAAACCATTGCACTTGGGAATAGCTGTTTGGGATAATTTAATTGTTATGAGTTAGTAATTTTCTGATGTCCAACTTAAATGTGCTCTCCTGAAATTCCACCCCCCACACACCCATTGCCCCTGGTCCTCCCACTCTGGTCAAGTAGACTTTTTTAATCCACTCCAACAATCATCCAAAATTCTTATGAGTTGCAAATTTGATAAGCTTAATATCTAAAACTACATCTACTGATATAATGTGTGTAAAGTGTTTTTCAAACCTGAAAACCCATTGTAAAAGTCAAGAAGAAGAAAGAAGAAAGAACAGGAGGAAGAAAAAGGACAAACCAGTTCCAAGGACAGATCACTGGGGCACCACACCAGACACCTCCATCAGAGGTGATTTCTATTTCAATACTAATGATTTTTCTGGGGTCACTCTTACCTCCCAGACCATGTCCCCAGTCACTATCCCCCTTTTTCTTCATATTGACCCATTGGTGAACCAATTCAACTCTATACCTTTCTCCTCTCTTAAGTCCCTAGACCCTTTGTCATTTCATCAATAGAGCCCTGCTAAGCCTCAGTCTTGAATCACTCCCACCCTTTATCTTATTTGCTCCTGCAGACCTGCTACTCCATGGGATGGAGAAAATCACACAACCATTCTCACTGGATCCACTACAAATAGATATTAAGCAACCTCACCTGGGCCCTCAATGGGGTTAGGCAATCCCACTCTTCCTGCCCTATTGACTCACCATCCTGCCCTCCACAGCAGCTCTTTCAAAATTTTTCATCTCTCCTCAGAACTCCCATAGCCCTCCCTAGCCTCACCCTATCCAATGAGAAATTTGCTTGTATTTTACTTCTTTCCCTCTGAGTCTGTCCACTCCCTTGGGCGGGAGCTCCCTCTTGGCCTGTGTCCATACCTCTCAGGACATCCTTGAGGTTTCTTGGTACCACAGTATTATGGCCCCCAACTTCCAGTTTGACTTGGGCATTTAGTTAACAAAATGTTGCCATGCTCCTCATGACCAGTCTCTCCCAGAATTCCCAGAATGAACCCTCTACCACATGGACTTCCGTACTGGGTGTTTTCATCATGGCTGTTCCCCTGCCTCCCCCAGGGGAGGTTCTTTGTGCCTCTTGTGTATAAGCCTTTGGGGTTCACTCATTGCTTGTTTCTCCCTCTGTCAGGGGAGGAGAAGGGCACCCCAAACCTTTTCAGAGATGCTTATATTCTTTCCGTATAAATCCTTTCAGCAATTCTCATTGAAATCCAGGAACAGCACATCTGCCATATGCCCTTGAGTTAAAAGATCTCTCTGTCTCTGTCACTGTCTCTCTCAGTCTCTCAGTTTCTGTCTCTGTCTTTCTGTTTCTTTCTCTCTCTGTCTCTCTCTGTGTCTCTGTCACTATCTCTCTGTCTCTCTCCTTTTCTCTCTCCTCTGTCTTTCTGTCTCTGTATCTCTGTCTCTGTCTCTGTGTCTCTCTGTCTCTGTGTCTCTCTCTCTGTCTCTCTCTCTGTCTCTCTGTCTCTCTCTGTCTCTCTCTCTCTGTCTCTCTCTCTCTCTGTCTCTCTCTCTCTCTCTCTCTCTCTCTCTCTCTCTCTCTCTCTCTCTCTCTCTCTCTCTCTCTCTCTCTCTCTCTCTCTCTCTCTCTCTCTCTCTCTCTCTCTCTCTCTCTCTCTCTCTCTCTCTCTCTCTCTCTCTATCTCTCCCCCTTACCTGATTTTTTACTTACCTATACCCTTCTTCTGCTGCCATAGGTGGATACCTAATACCAGCAGCTGCCACCTGTTTCCCTTTGACTCCATACCCCAGTGTCCACACGCTCTGAGTCAAGGCCACACGGATATATTTTCTAGGGTTTATTCTTACAAAAATAAAAGAAAATATAGAAATGCAAGAATATTATGTGGGGAATGGGGGTTCTCTCAGAAGAATACTACCTAGTCTCAAGCTGGGTGGCTTCACTTCCAAGTCATTCAATCTCACTGGACCTTCTCAAGCTCAGCTTTCTGGACTGGGAGTCCCAAACCACAGCCTCCATCTCCCTCACAGAGCCAGAATGAGAATGGTCTGTAATGCTCCCACTCTCTCTTGCTGAGCTGGGATTCTAAATCAGAGTCATTCACTGCAACACTGGGAACAAGGGACAAGGAATCTGGAAAAGTGACTTGAGAAGGTTCCCCTACTCATTTCATTTTCTTCATGTGGTAGGAAATGGCTTCCCAAATGACACAGTGTGGGACAGGCTTACACTGCAGAAGCAAAAAGGAAATCCAAACAAAAGATGCATGTGTCCGAAGGCGATTTAATTAAGGACAATCTATGTAGCAGACTGCAGATGGGAGCGAGGACACTGCTCACCTCAAAACTTGTATCTCTACTGGGACAATGGAGCAGCAGCTCTCCAGTCTGCATTGCAGATACTTCCCAGCTTTTTTGTATAGTAATTATATGTCTGATAGGTGTTAGAGGTGCTCCCTCTTTGAGGGGGGGCAGAGAAATGAAAGAAAATGAAAAGCAGAATCATGGTTGGTGGAGAAGAGGGGCATGGACCACACCTCTCTTTCCAAATCCAGGTTTTAGGATCTCTAAGCACAGTAATTGGTTTAGAGGGATGAGAACATCAAAAGGGAATGTTTCCGGTTTTCCCTTAGGTTAGCTAACAAGAAGAATAGAAAGGCTCTCATCTATGATATGAGGAGCTATAGGGCTGTCTGTGGTGAGGTATAGACTTTGTCTATGAAGTTATTATAGGGCAAAGATGGGGAGACCTTCTCAGGTGGTTGAAGGGTAAAAGCAAAAAAAGCAAAGGACAGTCAACATTGATGCTATGCACGCAAGATGTCTGTCAAGTGCCAAGAAAATCACTTTTAAGTTATTCTTTCAAATGAGATCAATAGGTATTTATGTTCTCTCTCTCTGTCTCTCTCTACACACACACACACACACACACACACACACACACACACACACTGACTCTGGAATTTTACATTTGAAATGCTAACTCAAATTCAGTAGGAGTTAGAGAATAAGCTTCAAATATACAAAGATCCTAACAGGGGAAGTGGGTCCTTTATTATCTATCTATCTATCTATCTATCTATCTATCTATCTATCTATCTATCTATCTATCTATC
>NW_027187460.1:533972-539886 GCF_028583685.1 Petaurus breviceps papuanus | reverse complement strand
AGAGAGAGAGAGAGAGAGAGAGAGAGAGAGAGAGAGAGAGATTAGCAAACAATGATTCCTTTAAATTACTCAGATTGAGGAAAAAAATATCACTTGCAGAAAGCTATTACCTAGAGAGCCAGCTGGCTTGGTGGATAGAGCACCAGATCTGGCATCAGGAATACTTGGGTTCAAATCCAGCAGCTGTGTGACCCTACAGTTTCCTCAAATGTAAAATGGGGATAATAATAGCAGTTGCCTCCCAGCATTGCTATGAGTATAAAATGAGATAATAATTGTAAAGTCTTTTGCAAACCTTAAGGCACTATATAAATGCAAAAAATATGATTATGATGGCTTCACATTACAACATCTTAAGAAGCGAAGGCATATTCTTATAAACATACAATGAAATAGGGGTCTAGAATTCCAGATGACCAGAAATTAGAACTGAAAGAGGATTTTTGATGCGGTTTTATGATGATCAGCTTGTAGAAATGAGGATAAAGGTAGATGCTATTATCATCCCCATTTTAGAGTTAAAGAGAATGAGGCAAACAGAGCATTGGGTCACTGAGCTGGTGTTTGGTCTGGGAAAGAGGAAGGCAATCAATAAGCATTTAGAAAGCACCTGCTGTGTGCCAGACACTGTACTAAGCATTGGAGATACAAAGTCTTCACTCTTCAACCTCCCAACTCTATGACCTTGGACAGCAGCTCCATTTTCTGATCTGTAAAACAGGAGGGGGGTGGAGTAGATAATACATTCCCAACTCTAAATCCAGCATTCCTATGACAATTAATTGGTGTCTGTGGCTATGGGTGTAGCCATGGCTTGCATGGAATAGATGCAAAAATAACAAAAGAGTTGTGTGCATGTGTGTGAGTGCACATGTGTATATTTGTGTGTGTTTGTACAAGAGCAGGGTAAGAGAACCTGAGGGTAAAGACTTGGAAAAACCCTAGAGAGAGAATCCTTTCAATGCCATATCATTATAATAATAATTACTACAACTATTATTATCATTATAACAAAAACAATAGCATTTATAGAATACTTTAAGGTTTGTGAAATACTCTGCCTGTAGTAACTCCTTTGACTCTCACAAAAACCCTGTGAGATAGATGCTATTATTATGTCCATTTTAAAGATGAGGAAAGTGAGGCAGAGAGAGGTTAAGTGATTTGGTTAGGGTCACACAGCTAGGGAAGGGAAGGAATCAGCATTTATATAGCTTACATGGCAAGAATTATGCTAAATGCTTTACAAATATTACAATTGTTCTTCATAAGGACCTTTAAAGGTAAATGCTATCTATTATCATCCCCATTTTAGAGTTAAAGGGACTGAGGCAAACAGAGCATTGGGTCACTGAGCTGGTGTTTGGATTTGAACTCAGATCTTCCTAATTCCAGACCAAGCCATCTATCCACTGCACCACCATAGATAACTCTTCTCTGCTGCCAGAAGTACCAAACCTCAAAGCTGTCTCCTGCCTTAGTTCTCTTTACTTGCTCCCTTATGGGTAATCAGTCCTCCTTCCTTGGTACCAAGCTGCTGTTGCTTCTTCTAGCTCTTACTAGATCATCTCTTTTCTGAAAGTAGCAGTAAATATACATTATTAGCCCTTGGAACAGCATTTTCCTTCTCAAAAGGTCCATCTCCTTTTCTCTTGGGAAAGAACTCATTTTCTGTCACTTAACTCCAAGTGTTCAGTAGGTATTTGAACTGGGATACTGAATCCAGGACTCCTGTTATAATGCCACCACCGTAGCTTGTGATGGTCCCTATTAGACTGTAAGCTCCCTCAAAATAGGGACTGTGTCTTAACAAAATTTGTATCTCTTCTAGTGTCAAGGGTAGGGCTTGGCACACAATAGAAACTCAAGAAATGTGTGTGGGGGGGTTAAGTTGAATTGAATTAATTATTGTATTCTGACCCCAACTCTCCCACTGAATTGCTGTGTGCTTTTGAATGAGTCACCTCCCTAACTGGGGCTCATTTCTTCATTTGTGAAATGAAGAGTTTAGTCTATCTGTCTAACTCCCACACCTCTTGAAAGAGTAGAATGAGAAAATGGTCATGATCTTTCAGAGGAAAAATAATAATAATAATAATAATGGTAGTAGTAGCATTAATAGTAATAATTTATAGTAGTAGTATTAATAGTAATTATTATTTATTATTAATAGTAATAGCTAGAATTTATATAGTGCTTACTATGTGCCAGGCATTGTGCTAACTGGTTTACAAACATTATCTTACAACAACCCTGGGAGGTGGTCCTATTATTATCCCCATTTTATACATGAGGACCCTGAGACAGGCAGAAGGGAAGTGACTTGCCCAAGATCGCACAGTTAGTAAATATCTGCATCTGGATTTGAACTCAAGTCTTCCTGGCTACATGTCCACAGAGCTCTCTCTACTGAGCCCCCTAGAAGAGTCCAAAATCTAAAAATGCTCTGTGGCCATCACTGGCCATGGTCATCCCTGGTATTTTGACTTTAACAAAATGTTCTCTTCCTCTTCACAATTAAACATGCTTGCCCACCAGTGTAAAATTGTGCTTTAAAATATGTAGAAAATATTGTGATTTTGTTGCCCAGACAGAAGAGCCTAAGGATCTTAACTTTAATTCCTTCACCAAGTACAGCAATGAGACAGGTATGCTGAATGGAGCCTAATCTCTAAGGACAAGCAGAGAAATGAAGAACTTAAAAGCTCTTGCCCAGTCTTCTCCACACCTTCCTGAAGACTCAGAGGCCCTGATGCCCCTTCATCCACTCCCAATTTCAGTTCCCTTGGTGGTCAGACAAGGAGGGGGGAGAAAAATGGCCAATCACAGAACAAAATGGCCCGAGTCAATTTTTTTCCTGGGTAATGTAAAGTGTGGCTACCCAGGGCCATGGTAGCAGTAGAGAATTGCAAAGGAAAGATAGTTAATGAGCTGCTTTTAAAATTCAGTAGAGATCTTAATCTCTACCTGGGCACAGTGCTTCACGGAGAGTATTAGGATATCAACATGTTAAGCACCCTTAGAACACAAAGCAAAAAACCAGAGACATAAGGGAAGGACTCTGAGACCCAGAAATTCAATGGTAAAATCTGGATAATATAGCGTGTTATTTCCCAGGTCAGTGTTCTTGTCACTCCATCCCCCCACCATTCAGTAAAGCAGGTTTCCATGCATGACCTCTGAGTGTCAGAGTTCCAGAATTCCTGACCTCCTCAAGATCAGCATCCTAAGGCTGATATTCTGGCCAGTTCTGAGATGTTGCCATAGCAACAGAAGTCTGAAAAATGGAAAGCATTGATTGGACAACAAGGCACTGCAGTACATTTTCCTGAGGGAGAAAGTTCATGGGTTTCTCTACTGTCTAGACAGTCTCCATGGTAACCATCCTCCAATCTGATTGAGGAATAGTCTTTGCTTTTGATGAGTATGTGGCTTACGTTCAACCACTGCTATCAGTTATTAAAAAAAATAGTTTTCCCAGTTTTCAATTTTAGATCAAACTGGGGAAGTTACCCCTATTTCTTATAGAAAATACAGCACTTTATGCCGTGAAGAGTAAATTCTAGTCCCTGGCCTTTCTGAAGTCTCAGGTTAGTTGTGGGGAGCAGGGCAGTGAGTGAGGTGGGGGTAGAATATGCAAACATTCATAAAATTACCTTGAACCGAAGAGGCTAATTGTGATGGTAACAGTCTAGGCCTCTCCGAGGTACCCGTCTAACTCAGGAGACCCAGGGACTCTAGAAGCATCAATCACAGTGGCTTACTGTCCAATCAGAGAAGAGCACTCAGGGGGATGCTGCATCAGGACTACAGTCTCAGTTTAGTTGAAGAGCTGGTGCTGAGAGACAGTAGGCCTCTACCCCTGGGTCTCAGCTAAGATCACTATGGAAAAGGAAAAGGAGGTTAATGAGAACATCCATGGACAAATAGCCAGAGAGAAAAGGCAGATTTGTCATCTTGAATACCCACACAGATGTTAAACTCACTACCTTTCAGAGCAAACCACTGGCCTTGGGGACAGATGTTTGAGTTGACTTTGTTGTAAAGAATTTTAATTTTCTATCAACCAACTTAGACATTTCCCTGAAATTCACTCCCGTTGCTCCTGGTCCTGCCACTAGGACCAAGTAAAACAATTCTAATTTTTCTTTCATGTAATAGGGTTTCAAATGCTTCAAGACAGCTCTCATGTCCTTCCCTAAGGATACTGTCATATCCTGTACATGACACTGTGCTTTTCTCAATGCAGCCCTAGATTGCTTTGACAACTCTGTCATACTGCTGGCACTTATTAAGCTGGTGGTCCACTAAAATCCCCAGATCTTTTTCCCATCAACTATTAACTATCCAGGTTTCCCTTATATTTCATTTGTTCAGTGGATTCTTTGCATTCACGTGGAGGACTTCTATATTTACCTTTTGTTAAATTTTATCTTTCTAGAGTCAGCTCATCACTTAAGCCTGTTTTTGTCTTATTGAATCTTTTCAATCATCCAATCCTATCAATCATCCAAAATTCTTCCGAGCAGCAGTTTTGATAAGCATAGTGTCTACAGCTTTATCTCCTGGCTATTATATGTGTAAAGTGCTTTGAAGACCTGAAAGACCTTTGTCAAAGTCAAGAAGAAAGAAATAACAAGAGGAAGAAAAAGAACAACCCAGGACCAAGGACAGGTGGTGCAGTGGATAGAAGACTGGATCTGAAATCAGGAAGACTCATCTTCGTGAGTTCAAATCTGGCCTCAAACACTTCCTAGCTGTGTGACTCTGGGCAAGTCACTTAACCCTGATTGCCTCAGTTTCCTCATCTGTAAAATGAGCTAGAAATGACACTCTAGTATCTCTGCCAAGAAAGCCCCAGATGGGATCACAAAGAATCGGACAAGACTGAAACTACTGCACAACCATAGAGACAAAGACACACTCCTGGGCCACCACACTCAATTGCTCCGTCAGGGTTGATTTTTATTTCAGCCCTAATGGTTTTTCTTGTTGTCACATTATTCTTTCCCAGGTCTCCTCCACAGCCACTCTGTGAGAAATCACACAACCATTGTTACTGGGTCCACTACGTGTGTGTGTGTGTGTGTGTGTGCGTGCATACATGTGCATAAGCAATCTCAAATGGGCCCTTCATGGTGCTGCACAGTCCTACTCTACCTTTGTTATCTCTTCACTGTCCCACTCCCCACAATGGCTTTTCCAAACATTTTCATCCCTCTTCAGATTTCCTGTGCCCTTCCCCAATTCTCAGATGAGAAACTTGCCTCATATTTTACAGAAAAAATAAACCAGGCTATTGACTTTGAGCTCCCTCTTCTCCCTCTTCTTCATCTCTCATTGCTCTTAAGTCTTCTGCTTCTATCTCCTGTCTCCCATGAAGAGGTAGCTTTATTCCTTATCAAGGCTAACTCCTCTATGTGCTCAGAAGATCCCTTTTATCCCATATCCCTCCAAAGATTTCCCACTCTGTCATTCCTATTTTATTGTTTATTCCCAATTTCTTCTTGTCTACTGCCTACATTCCTTACTGTCTACAAACACGAACATTTCTCCTTTATCTTGAAAACCCCTCACTTGGGCCTTCCATCCCCACTATCTTCCTGTATCTCTTCTGTCCTTTGTAGCTAAGTTCCTCTAAAAGACCATCTGCATTAGGAACCTCCGTTTTCTCTCCTCTCACTCTCTTCTTAACCTATTATCACTCCACTGAAACTGTTCTCTCTAAAGTTATCAGTGATCTCTTAGCTGCCACATCCAATGGCCTTCTCTCAATGCTCATTCTGCTTGACCTTTCTGAAGCATTTGACACTGTTGATTACTATGTTTTCCTTGATACTTTCTCTTCTTTAGGGTTTCAGGCTCTATCTTCTCTCTCTCTCTCTCTCTCTCTCTCTCTCTCTCTCTCTCTCTC
>NW_027187460.1:514865-533572 GCF_028583685.1 Petaurus breviceps papuanus | reverse complement strand
CCCTTGGATTTAATTATCATCTCAGTACTGAAAATTTTCACTTCTGCCTATCCTGTACCATACTCTTTGCTCACCTCTAGTCTCACATCTTCAACCAATTTTCAAACATTTCCAACTGGAAATCCAAAAAACTTCTTAAACAACATAATCCAAAACAGAAATCATTATCTTTCCCCTATATCCTCCTCTGCCTCCAACCTTCCCTACTGTTGTAGAGGGAAATACCAACCTCTTAATCCCTCAGGTTTGCAACCTTGGAATCATCCTCAACTCCCCAGTATTTCTTACCTCCCAAGTACAATCTGTTGCCAGGACCTGACAACTTCACCTTTGAAGTATCTCTCAAATATGTCCCCTTCTCTCCTCTGTCACCAACACTGCTTTGAAGGAGGCCCTCATCACACCACATCTGGACCATTGTAATAGCCTGCTGCTGGGTCTGGCTGCCCCATGTCTCTCCTCACTTCAATCTATTCAGCTACTAAAGTGAATTAACTAAAATTCCTGCCTTAGCTTGACACCCCTCCCCAACACACACACTCAATAAACTTCAGTGGCTCCCTATTGCCTCCAGGAACAAATACAAAATGCTCTGTTTGGCATTCGAAGCCCATCATCACCCAGCCCCCTCCTACCTTTTCAGACTTGTTACACTTTATTCCCCACCAGGTACTCTTTGATCCAGTGACATTGGCCTCCTGACTGTTCCACAAATAGGCCACTCTATGTGTTACCTCCAGGAATCTTCTCTGGATGTCACCTATGCCTGGAATGCTCCCTCTCCCAGACTCACAGGTTTTCTTTATCCCAGCTAAAAGACCACCTTTTACAGTAAATCTTCCATACTCCCCTTAATTACATATTCCCCTTAATTACCTTTCCCTTTGTCAATTATTTCCTTTTTATCCTATGTGTACCTGGCTTTGTATACATTTGCTTGTTGTCTGTCCCATTAGACTGTAAACTCCTTGAGGGCAGGGACTATCTATTGAGTCTTTTTGTATCTGTAGCACTTAGGACAGTGCCTGGTATGGAGTAAACACTTCATAAATATTTGACTGACTCAGTGAGCATGTCTCAACTGTTCAGCATCTTGGTACATGGTAGGGAAAATTCACCACCCTGAGGCCTATTTGCAGATAAGAAGCCTCTTTCAGTTTAGCTAGGATAGTCCCTGGGGACAAGTGTCTGTAGAGCCCTTCACTGATCCATACTCAAAATCTTGGTGAAGCTCATTTTCTGTTGTCATAGTCAGGCTTTCAAGGCAGCTGGATAGACTTCTGGACCTGAAGCCAGGAACATCTGAGTTCAAATCCAGCCTCAGACACTTAGTAGATGTGTGTCCTTGGGAAAGTCACTTAACCAATGCTGCCTCAGTCTCTCCAACTGTGAAATAGGGATAATAATAGCACCTATCATGCAGGGTCATTATGAGGATCAACTGAGTAATAGTAGTAAAGGACCTAGCACAGTGTAGCATATAGTAGGTGCTAAATAAATGCTACTTATCATGATCATCATCATTATTATTATAGACAGAGGGAAATTTCCCTCTCATGTTGACACTGACCTGATGAGGACTATCCTTTAGTTTCATTCATTCAACCAGCTCTTAATCTACCTAACTCTTCATCTATCCCTCATCAGTCCCTGTGTGATGTAGTGAGTAGAGTGCTGGATTTGCAATTAGGGAGAACTCAGACTTTTACTAGTAATTTGATCCCAGGCAAGGCCTGGATTCTGGTACCTTCAATCTCCTCATCTGTAAAATGGAGACATTCATATCTATTACTGACCTCAATGAGATGATGTATGAATGAAGTATTATGCAGACCAGAAAGCACAGAAGGCCTGTGGGCTATTGTGATTATCTTTCCATCTTGCTTACAAATATGGCCTGAGAGATTTAACCAGCTCTTTCTTTCATGGGACTCAAGGAGAAAACTTTGACCTCAAATAGAGTGACAAGGATCAGTCATAGAGTCTTTTCTCTAGAAATAATTTCTATGGCTCCTTTTGTCCCCATCCAGACACCTTCCCTAGAAATGTCAGAATCTGGTTGGTGTCTCTCAAGAGGCCTCCCAGAATTCTACAAGCATAGCAATGAACAAAATCCATCAGCCATCAAGTTGACTTGTAAATAGAAGGGGAATGGTATCTTCACTGCCTTACCAAGTGGACAGAATCCATCTTCTGGTGTGCTCCATTCCCATCATTCCCTATGGGATTTAGTCACAGTCCCTACAAATTCACAGCATCCCTTGGTGAAGTCTTTGCCTTCCACATGCCTGCTGTGGGTTCCAAGGATAATTCTTTGTAGACTGGGGCCTGTCCATCTTCTAATCCTGGAGCTCCCTCTTGGCCTGTGTCCATACCTCTCAGGACAATCCTGAGGTTTCTTGGAACCACAGTATTATGGCCCCCAACTTCTAGTTTGACTTGGGCATTTAGTCAGCAAAATAGTGCCATGCTCCTCATGACCAGTCCCTCCTGGAATTCCCAGAATGAACCCTCTACTACATGGACTTCCATACTGGGTGTTTTCATCATGGCTGCTCCTCTCCCTCCCCTAGGGAGGTGCTGTGAGCCTTTTGTGTATAAGCCTTTGGGGTTTACTTATTTGTTTCTCCCCCTGGACAAGGGAGGAGATGGACACCCCAAACCTTTTCAGAGATGCTTATATTCTTTCCATATAAATCCTTTCTGCAATGCTCATTGAAATCCAGGAATACTATGTCTACAATATGCCACTTAGTTAAGTGATATCTCTGTCTCTCTGTCTCCATCTCTCTCTATCTCTGTTTTTCTGTCTCTCTATCTCTGTCTGTCTCTCTTTTTCTTTGCCTATATTTCTGTCTCTCCCTCTCTGTCTCCCGTTTTCTATCTCTCTCTGTCTCTTTTTGTGTGTGTCTCTCTCTGTGTGTCTCTGTCTCTCTTTTTCTCTGTCTCTCTGTCTCTGTCTCTGTCTGTCTGTCTGTCTCTCTTTCTCTCACTCTCTCCCCCTCCCTCCCTCCCTCCAACAATTGGATCAAGAACTTTCCGAGTTCAAGGAATCTGAAAATGAGGGCAAAAAATGTGATCAGGTTCTCATACTTGTTTCATTTTCTTCATTTGGTAGCAAATGGCTCTCAAAATGATGCATTATATGGTAACATTACAGGAGGCAAAAAGGAAATCAAAGAAAGGATTCCATGTGTCCGAAAGTGATTTAATTAAGGACAGTCAATGCAGCAGACTGCAGATGGGAGCCAGGACACTGCTCACCTCAAAACGTGTATCTCTCCTGGGACAATGGAGCCGCAGCTCCCCAGTCTGCATTGCAGACACTTCCCAGCTTTCCTTTATTGTACAGGAGATCCATGTCGGATATGATATGTGTCAGTGATGCTCCATCTTGGTGGGGTGGGGCAGGAGAATGTAGGGAAGTGGATTGCAGAATGATGACTGGTAGAGCATCTTCCTTTTCAAACCTAGGCTTTGGGATGTTTGAGCACAATAATTGGTTTAGAGGGATGAGAACATCCAAAGAGAATGTTCCTGGTTTTCCCTTAGGTTAGCTAACAAGGAGGGCGTGAGGGTTCTCGTTCATGATGCCAGGAGCCATAGGACTGGCCAGAACCAGGTGCAGATTTTGTCTATGAAGTTATTATAGGGCAAAGATGGGACCATGTTCTCAACCGGTTTTAGAGGCAGAAGCAAAAAAAGTAAACAACAGTCAACCATGATGGGACATGGGGCTACTAGGGGGCACAGTAGATAGAGACTGGTGGGTCTTGGAGTCAGGAGGACCTGGATTCAAATCCAGTCTTTTGACACTTGACACTCTTGACACCTGACACTTACTAGTGTGACCCTGGGCAAGTCACTTAACCCCAATTACCTCGAGAAAAAAAAAAGAAAAACAATGATGAGACTATGCCAGATGTCTATCAAATGCCAAGAAAATGGCTTTTAATTATTCTCTCAAGTGAAGTCAATAGATACTCAGGTTTATAGATACATATCCTGCACATTCACCCTAGAATTTTACATTTGAATTACTAACTCAAATTTAATAGGAAATAGTGAGTAAGCTTCAAATATGGAAAGATTGTTACAGGGGGATATATGTCCTTCTTATTGATATAGCCAAGTACAAATACCTATGTTATTGTGGTTCAGCGGTTTTGCAGTCATGCCCACCTCTGACCCCATTTGGGGTTTTCTTGGCAAGGATACTGGAGTGGTTTGCCATTTCTTTCTTCAGCTCACTCAACAGATAAGGAAACTGAGGTAAAAAGGTTAAATGACTTGCCCAGAATCACATAGCCAATACATCTCTGAGGCCAGATTTGAATTCAGAAAGATGAGTCTTGGAACAAGGGCCTAACACTCTGTCCACTATGCCACTTAGCTGTCTATACACATGTATATGTGTATACATTATATGAAACAATGATTCATTTAAATTCCTCAGTGAACAGAGTGCCAGATCTGGAATCAGGAATACTTGAGTTCAAATCCAGCCTTAGACACTGACTAGCTGTATGGCCCTATGCAAGCCTAGGTCTGCCTCAGTTTCCTCAACTGTAAAATGGGGATAATGATACCATCTCCCTCCCAGAGTTGCTATGAGAATAAAATATTTGTTAAGTGCTTTGCAAGCCTTAGAGCCCTGTATAAATGTTGACAATTATGATTGTGATGACTTACAATATTCTATTTTTTAAAACATTATAAAAATAAGGGATTAAAACTCCAGGTACCTGAAAATTAGAACTGTAGATTAATTCTTATGAGGATCAGCTGACAGAAATTAGGATTTTGGTCTGGAGAAGGGTCAGGCAGGCAATCAATGAACATTTAGAAAGCACCTACTATGTGCCAGGCACTGTGCCAAGCATTGGGGATACCAAGTCCTCACTCTTTAACCTCCCCACTCTATGACCTTGGACAGCTCTGTTTTCTGATCTATAAACAGGAGGGGGATGGAGTAGATAATACATTCCCAGCTCTAACTCCAGCGCTCTTATGATGATTAATTGGTGTCTGTGGCTATGGGCTTGGCTATGGCTTGTATTGAGCAGACATTAAAAATAACAAAAGAGTTGTGTGTATGTGTGTGAGTGTACATGTGTGTGTTTGTGTGTGTTTGTACAAGAGCAGGATAAGAGAACCTGAGGGTGAAGACTTGGGAAAATCCTAGAGGGAGAATCCTTTCAATGTCATATCATTATAATAATAATTACTACAACTATTATTGTCATTATAACAAGAACAATAGCACTGGGCTCATTTCTTCAATTAGGAAATGAGGAGTTTAATCCCAGCCCTATTTATCCTCCAATCTCTTGAAAGAGCAGAATGAGAAAATGGTTATGATGCTGCAGGGGAAAGTAATAAAAATGACAACAAAACTACAACAACAAAAATAATAATAGCTCACATTTATATAGCACTTACTATGTGCCAAGAAATGTACCCTGGAAGGTAGGGGGTGTTATTATCCCCATTTTATAGATAAGGAAACTGAGGCAAACAGAGGTGGAGTGACTTGCCAAAGGTCACACAGTTAGTAATTTTCTGAGTCTAAATTTGAACTCAGGTCTTCTTGACTCAAGTCCTAGTTCTCTATCCCTGGCAACACTTTCCTCCCTCTAAAATCTAAAAGTGCTCTGTCACCATCAATGGCTATGGTCATCCCCATTATTTTGACTTTAATAAATCTTTCTTCTCTTGAAAATTAAATTCAATATACTTGGCAACAAATAGAAAAATATGTTAGGATATGTAGAAAATCTTATAATCCCATTCTTCAGGCCTAAGAACCCAAGGGATTTAATATCCATTCCTGCACCATGTACTGCAATGAAACAGATGTGCTAAATGGAGCGTGGTCTATGAGGATGAACATTGAAATACAGGCCCTGCTGCTCCTTCTCAGGCCTCTCCACACCTTCCTCAAGGCCCAGAGGCCACTGAGATCTTCTCCATCCTTCCCAACTTCAGCTCAATTAGTAATCAGACTAGGAGGAAGGAGATAAAGTCCTGTGAGAGAGTAGAATGGCCTAATAATTTTTTCGCCTACAAAATCCTCCCTGAAGCTTTGGCTCCCCAAGACAATGGTGAGAGGGGAGCCCTGCAAAGGAAAGAGAGCTGATGATCTTCTGTTTGATTCAATAACAAGATCTATGCTTCATATACAGTGTGTTAGAATATCAGTGCTGGGAACACCCTCTAGAACACAGAACAAAGAATGCCAGGGCTGGAAGGGATCTTAGGAATAAACTCCTGTAATTGGGAGGGATTACGACTCTCAAAAAGTCAATGCTAAAATAGGGACCATATAGCACCCTGGTCTCCTCTCTCCCAGTGCAGCATCCTTGTCACTGCATCTTGCTGCCTTTCAATAAAGCAGGCTCCCATGCCTGGATATGTAGGGTCCCACAGAGCCCAAAGCCACATACTCCAAAATTCCTGACCCACCCTAGATCAGCATCCTAAGGCTGGTATTCTGATCAGCACTGGGAAATTGCCATAGCAACAGAAGTCTGAAAAATGGAAAGCCCCGATTGGACAGCAGGGCACTGCCCTTCATTTCCCCTATGGAGGTCGTTCCTGATTTTCTATACTGCCTAGCCAGTCTCCATGGCAACCATCCTCCAATATGCTGCAAGGAACGCTCTTTGCTTTTGAGAGGTATGTGGCCTATTGTCCTGTACCACCACCATGAGTTAAATTATCCCTATCCCAGGCTTCAGTTTTAGCCTAACCTGGGGTGGGGAGGGGAAAAAGGGGGCAGGGTAATATTTATTTCTTATAGAAAATTCAGAACCCTGTGCAGTAATGAGTAAACCCCAGTTCCTGCCCTCTTTGAGGGTTCAGTCTAATTGAAGATAGCAGAGAAATGAATGAGGTATAATGAGAAATGGGCACACATTCAGAAAAGAAGGAAATAAATAAATTAGAAAATAAGATTCTCTGAACGAAATGGGTCTATTACAATATCGACAAGTGTGGACCTCTTGGAAGTGCCAGAACAGTGCTAAGAAACTCACTGCCTCTCAAAGCAGGCCATTGTACTTGGTCAATGCACATCACATTTGGCATAACTTCATTATTAGAGTTTTTATGTCCTGACATCAAGTTCAATTGGACCTCCCTAAGATCCACCCTTCCATATACACTGATTTCTCTTGGTCCTCCCACTAGGGCCAAAATAGAACAAGTCTAATTCTTCTTTCATGTAACAACCCTTCAAATACTTACAAATAACTCCAATGCCATTCCCCAAGATACTGTCATCTCCTGGACACAGATACTGTAGCTGGATATAACTCTGGATGATTTTTGGCTGTCCTGTCATGCTGTTGGTGCTTATTAAGCTTATAATTCACTAGAACCTCCAGATCTTTTTCATAGCTGGTGATTAGACAGGTCTCCCTCATTCTTCATTTGTACGGTCGATTCTTTGCATTCATAGGTAGGATTTTTGTATTTACCTCTTGTTAAATTCAATCTTTCTGGAGTCAACTCATCATTTGAAGCTGTTGAGATCTCTTTAAATCCTGCCTTAGTACTAGCAATCACCCCAAATTTTTAAGAGCTACAAATTTGATAAGCTTGGTGTTTATAGCTTCATCTAGTGATATAATATATGTAAAGTGATTTGCAGATCTGAAAGCCCTCTGTAAGATACAGAAGAAAGAAGAAAAAAAACAGGAGGAAGAGGAAGAAAAAGAACAACCAAGGACTAGGGACAGGTCTCTAGAGACCTCCTTCAGAATTTATTTCTATTTTAATACTAATGATTTTTCTTGGTTCACTATTGCTGCCCCATCAGCACCAAGGCCATCTTGTGCTGCCCATTCTCTCTGGTTTTCCCCATCTTGTTCCCATGGTGAATCAGTTCAACTCTACACTATCCTCCTCTCTTGAGTCCCTAGACCTCTTGTCATTTCACAATTGAGCCTTGCTAAACCTCACTCTTGGATTATTTCTAACATTCATTGTATTTGTTCATACACATCAGATGCTGCAAGAAGGCAGAGAAAGTCACAAAACTTTTCTGATGGGAACCACTACAAATATATGTTATGCAACCTCAAATGAGTTCTTACCACTGCTAGGTAATCCTACACTACCTGCCTTTTCAACTCATTATCCCACTCTCCACAGGGGCTCTTCCAAACCTTTTCATTGCTCCTAAGACCTCCCATGGCTCTCTGCCTTAGGTGAGAATCTCCCCTCATATTAATGAAAAAAGATTGAAGTCATTTGCCATGTCATTTGCCTCCTTCTTCACCTCTCATCATTCTTCTGCCCCATCTCTTCCCTCACTCTTGTCTCCCACAATGAGGTAGCTTTATCAAGGGTAACGCCTCTACCTGCTCCAGAGATCGCATCCCATCCCATCTCCTTTAGCAGATATTCCCCTCTGTTGCCCTTATCCTTACACTTATTTTCAATATCTCCCTATGTGCTGGCTCAATTCTTACTATCTATAACCTCGCCTATGTCTTCCCTACCCTGAAGGAAAAAAAACCCACTTGATCCTTCAATTCCTGTTGCCACACTATGTCTCTTCTGCCCTTTGTGGCCAGACTCCTTGAAAAGGCCATCTACAATGGGGATCTCCATTTTCTCTCCTCTCACTCTCTTCTTAACCCATTATCACTCGCCAAAACTGCTCTCTCTAAAGTTACCAAAGATCTCTCAGTTGCCAAATCCAATGACCTTTTCTGAGTCCTCATTCCCCTCCACATCTCTGCAGTGTTTGATGTTATGGATCATTCTTTCCTCCTTGATACAATATTCTCTTAAGGTTTTCTGGACATCACCCTCGTGATTTTCTTCCTGCCTATCTGGCCTCTCCTCAGTCTCCTCTGATGGATTCTTAACTAGACTCTCTAATGTATAGGTCTCCCACAAGATGCTGTCCTGTGTCCTCTTACAGGGTCTCAGTTTCTTCGCCTGTGGAAAAAAAGGTTTAATCCCTGCCTTATCTGCCTCCCAGCCATCTTGGAAGAAGAGAATGAGAAAATGGTCATAATCTTGCAGGGGAAAATTGTAGAGGGCCAGTGCTGAGAGAGTACATTTAAGAAAATCCAGGCCAGAGTTTCACTCATGATCTGTTCTTTCTCTCCAGGCTCAATCTTCTCAGGACTGTAGGCTCACCATCTGATTCCTTGTGCATCCCTTGATTAATATATGGATCTTGCTTTTGTTTGTGTTTACCCATGGAATTCAGATCACCCATCCTCCTGAACTTTGACCACCAAGCTAGGAGTCACATACTTATTTATGGTATTGGGAAATGTCCCATGGGAGTGGCCATAAAACAGTGTATGCTTTGCCTATATAATTCCTGACCCTCAGATGAATAAATGAATTTGCTTGCAACTTGCATTTTCCGCCTGGCCCACGTTTATTATTCAATGCCTTCTCGTGAGGCAGCCACGTGTAGCGGGCTGCAGAAAATAACAACATTACACATTGTCCCCATCATCATCATCATCATCACTAACGTTTATATAACACATACATATCACCTATTTATATAGCACTGTGTGCTAATTGGTTTATAATCATGATCTCATTTGATCCACACAAAGACCCTGGAAGGTAGGTGTTATTATTAAAACCATTTTATAGATAAGGAAACTGAGGGGGAAAGAGGTAGATGTGGCTTTCTGAGGCTTACAGAGTAATGAGTTTCTGAGGCTAGATTTAAACTCAGGCCTTCCTGACTCCAGGCCTAGCCCTCTGTTCACTGCAATATCTAGCTGTCTCTAAAATCTAAGTGGCCATTAGAGACCGTGGTCATTTGCATTATTTTGACTTTAATAAAACTTTCTCCCTCTCTGGCTACCAATGGAAAATTACAAGTTATGACATGTATAAAAGCTTGTGATTCCATTCTTCAGACCTAAGAGCCCAAGTAGTTTGATTTTAGCTCCAACATCATGTACTGCAAGGAGACAGATGTGTTGAATGGGGCCTGGTTTGTGAGGATGAGCATTGAAATACAGGGCCCTGGTGCTCCTGCTTGGCCTTATCCATACCTTCCTCAGGACCCAGGGACCACAGTCCCTCTCCATTCCCAAGCTGATCTCCCTTGGCACTCAGAGGAAGGGATAGATAAAAGAGTCAGAGGGAAGAATGACTCAAGAGTTATTTTTCCTGGAGAATCCACCATGAAGCTGTGGGCTGTGGAGGGGGTGGAGAACTGTAAATGAAAGAAAACTAATAATCTGCTGGTTAATTCAGCAAGTTCTCTGCCTACGCACAGTGCTTCATACATAAGAGTGTTAAAGGTGCAAGGAACAGCCTTGGAACACAGCACAAAGAATGTCAAAGCTTAAGAGGATCTTATAAATAAGGTACCAAAGGCTCCTCATATTGATATATGAGGATGCTGAGTCCCAGAAAAACAATAGTAAAACCTAGATGATATAACACACTGGTTTCCTATCTCCTAATTCATCCCTTTGGTCATTGCATCCTGCTGCCTCCCCAATAAAACAGCCCCATGCATGGTCACAGAGTACCCATTACTTAAGAATTCTTGGCCCATCCTAGACCTGCATCCTTAGTCTGGTATTCAGGCCAGCACGGAGATGTTGCCATAGCAACAGAAGTCTGAAAAATGGAAAGCCCTGATTGGACAACAGGGCACTGCAGTATTTTTCCCTGAAGGAGGATTTTGTCATCTATCTAGACAGTCTCCTTGATAATCATCTTCAAATCTGATTCAAGGAATACTCTTTGCTTTGTGAGGTGTCTCTCCTGCCCTCCACCACCACCATTATCAATTAAAATACCCTTGGCCCAGTCTTCAATTTTAAACCAAACTAGGGAAGTTTTCCCTATTTCTTGTAGAAAATTCAGAGCCTGGTGCCCTTTTGGTTCAGGGAATCTTCTTTCCTGATGATTTTATGAATGCATTCATATTCTTCCCCCTCCTCACTCATGATCCTACCTCCCTCAACTACAGTAAGTAGATGATGTCTACAGTTCTGTCTAGTGATATTAGACCCAAAAGCCCTTTGTTAAAGACAGGAAGAAGAGGAGGAAGAGGAAGAAAAAGAACATCCACCCATCCAAGGATGGAACTCTAGGGCACCACACCAGACACCTTCATCAGAGTTGATTTCTATTCAATCCAAATGATTCTTTTTGGTGTCACTATTTCCTCTCAGGTCATCTCCCCAGACACTCTCTTCTCTTTTCGCCATCTGGACCCCTTGGTGCACCAAAGCAACTTTATACTGCCCTCTTGAGTCCCTAGTCCCATTATCATTTAGTCACTCGGGCCCTACTAAACCTCAGTCTTTAATCCTTCCCACCTCCATCTCTCAGCTCCAGAGATAAACTCCAGCAGTCCCCCATGCCTGGAATGGTCTCTGTCCTCATCTCTGCCTATTGCCTTCTCTGGCTTCCTGCAAGGCCCCATTAAAAAAGCCCATCATTTACAAAAATCTTTTATCAGTCTCTCTTAATTCTAGTGCCTTTCCTCTATCCATTATTTCCTATTTTTCCTTGCATAATTTGTGTGTGTTTGTTTGCAGATTGGCTCCCATGTTAGATTTTAAGCTCCTTGGGGGCAGGCACTGTCTTTTGCCTTTTTTTGTTATCTCCAGTACGTACTTTAATACCTGCACATAGTAGGAGCTTAATAAATATTGACTGACTGAATCTGGGAGTGCAAGTCTTAATCCTTTCACGTCTTGGTAAATGATCTGAAAAATCCACCACCTGGAGCCTATCTGTAGATAAGAAGCTTGGATCTTCCAGCTAAGCTAAGCCGGTCCTTAGGGAACAGTTGTCTGCAGAGAATCCATTGCCAGATCATGTTCTAAATCCTTGCACCTTGTTAGAATTTGTCAGAGTTAATTTTTTTGTTGTCACAGCCACGCTGTCAAGACACCTGATGGCAGGGTAGATAAAGTACAGGAAGACCTCAGTTCGAATCTAGCTTGAACACATGTCCCTGAGCAAGTCACTTATCCTCTGCATGCCTCAGTTTAGCCAGCTTTAAAGGAAGCTGATAATAGCACAAGGTTGTTGTGAGGATCAAATGAGATAATAGTGGTTAAGCAGTTATCACAGTGCCCAGCACATAGTAGGTGCTATTCATCATCATCATCTTCATCATCATCACCATCATCATTATCATCACCATCATCATTGTAAAAAGGAAACTTCATTCTAATGTTGACATGGACCCAGTAACAACCACTCTTTAGGTTCATTTGTTCAACAAGATCTTAATCTACCTAATCTACCTTAATCTAGCCCTCATCAATCCATTGTGTGGTACAATGAATAGAGTGCTGGATTTGTAATCAAGCAGGCCTGGGAACCTTTACTAGCCATCTGACCCAGGCAAGGTCTGGATCCCGTCACCTTCAGTTTCCTCATCTGTAAAATGGAGATTATAATATCCATCACAAAATCCAGCCTCAGATACTTAACACAAAAACTAGCTGTGTGACCTTGGGCAAGTCACTTAACCCCAATTGCCCTACCTTCCCCCCTCCAAAAAGCCAAAAAAAATAAGATAGATAGATAGATAGATAGATAGATAGATAGATAGATAGATAGATAGATAGATAGATAGATAGATGGATGGATGGATAGATAGATGGATAGATAGATAGATAATCCATCACAGACCTCAATGAGTGTGTATGGGCTGGATATGTAAAGCTCCTCCCAGACCTTAAAGCATAGTATACCCACAAGTTACTATATTATCTTTCTATTTTACTCACAAAGGTAACCCAAGAGATTTTGTAAACTGTTTCAGTGATGAAACCCAAGAATCTGACTCTGACCACTGATAAAGTGACCAGACTCCATCTTGGGGTAGCTCTTTAAGGATAATCTATGGCTCTTCATGCATACACCTCCCCTGGAAATGTCAGAATCTTACCCAATGTCTCTCAAGAGGCTTCCCAGCTTTCTACAAGCATAACAACGAACAAAATCCATTAACCATAAAGCTGACTTGTAAACAGCAGGGGGTTGGTATAGCAGCTCCTTAACAGGTTGAGAGAACCCATGTTCTGGTGAGATTCATTTCCATCATTAACTGCAGGGCTCGGTCTCAATCCCTACACACCCATAGCACCTCTTGGTGAAGTCCCTGCCTCACACACTGCTACTGTGGTTTCCAAAGATGTTTAGTGTCAGCCAAGCTCTTCTTTCCCTCTGGAACCAACCACTCCCTCGTCTATGCCTTTCAGAGTGATCTTGAGGTTCCTCAGTGCCACAAGTCTTATGACTCCCAAATTCTGACCTGGCTTTAGCATTTAGTCCGTAGCCTCTGGCACCATGCTCCCCATGGTCCCTTTTTCCTGGGAAACCTCAAATCAATTCTCTAGCACATGGTCTTCCAAGCTGGAAGCCCGTCTTCTTCCTGGATTGTTTTCCTGCAGGTTTGGTGCTATGTGCCTCTTGGGTATAAGCCTTTGGCATTTGTTTATCTGTTTCTCCTACTTGGAAGGGGAGGGAAAAGAGCTACTTAAACCATTTCAGAGATATTCATTTTCTTTTCATATAAATCCTTTCAGCCAATACTTATCGAAATCCAGGGATACCATGTTTTGTATCTGTCCCTGAGTCAAGACAACACATGCTCACCCAGTCTCTCTCTCTCTCTCTCTCTCTCTCTCTCTCTCTCTCTCTCTCTCTCTCATTCTCACTTACTCTTACACACACACACACACACACACATACACCCCTTCCATTTCTCCTTACCTTTTTCCTTTCTTCTTCTGCTACTATAATAATTGCCTAATTCCAGCAACTGTCCCCTGTCTCCCTGTGCCTCCTTACCTCCATGTCTAAATACTCTGAGTCTAGGTCACAAGGATACATTTTTCTGGGTTTATACACAAACTAAAAAGAAAATATAAAAATTCAAGAATAATGCACTAAGAGAGGGTACTTCAAAATCCACACAGAGCCAAACATCCTGGTCCCAAGCTGGGTGGCTTCACTTCCAAGTCTTTGATCTCACTGGAATTCCCCGAGCTCAGCTTTCTAGACTGGAAGCCCCAGACCACAACTACTACCTCCCTCCTGGAACCAGAATGAGAACAGTCTCTTCTGTTGCCACAATCTCCTGCTGATCTCGGATGCTAAATCAGAGCCGATCATGGGCTCCCTGAGTTTGAGGATTTTGTCAATGAGAAGACTTGAACAGGTTCTCCTACTCCTCTCAGTTCCTTCACTTGGTAGCAAGCGGCTCCCCAAATTATGCGTTTTTGTGACAACCTTACACTAGGAAGGAGAAAAGGAAATCCATGCAAAAGACACATGTGCTTAGCTAAAGGAGATTTATTTAAGTAGATTCTATGTAGCTGACTAGAGATGGGAATGGGGACGCTGCCTCTATACTGGGACAATGGAGCAACAGTACCCCAGACTGCATTGCTGTAACTTCCCAGCTCTACGTTTTTGTGTAGGGATTCCACGTCTGATACGTGGTAGAGATGCTCTCTCATTTCAGGGTGGGGGCAGCGAGCGAATTCCAAAATGATTATTGGTAGAGCAAAGTGCCATGGATCACCTCCCTTTTCAAATCTAAGCTTTGGGATAGTTGAGCAAAGTAATTGGTTGAGTGGGATAAGACCCTCAGAAGAGAACATTCCTTGATTTACCCAAGGTTAGATAGGAAGGACGATATATAGGTTCTCAGCCATGATGCCAGGAGGGCTGTTCAGGGCCAGGTGTATACTCTGCCTATGAAGTTATTACAGGGCAAAGATGGGGAGACCTTCCAGCTGGTCTTAGGGGTGAAAGCGAAAAAGCAAATAATAGTCAACAATGATGAGATGCATGTAAGATGTCTGTCAAGTGCCAAGAAGATGATTTTTGAACCAACCTCTGAAGTGAAGTCAATATGTATTTATGTTTTTGAGATACCCCACATTCATACACCCTAACTCGGAAATTTTCCATTTGAAATGCTAACTGAAATTCAGTTGGAGATAGGGAATAAATTTCCAATATATAAGGATCTGCATCTTATAAAAATCCTTGCTAACCTCTAAGCTTCTAGAAAGTAGGGTCTGTGTCTTAACAAAGTTTGCTTCTCCTCCCACTTCAAGTACAAGTACAAGACTCTACACACAGTAGAAAGTCAAGAAATGTTTATTAAGTATAATTGAATTAAGATTTGGATTCTAGTCTTAAATCTTCCAATGATTTACTATGAGACTGAGCAAACATTTCCCCTACAGGGTCTCAGTTTCCTTATTTGTGAAATAAGGAGTTTAATCTCTGCCTTATCTTCCTTCAAGACCTCTTGGAAAAAAAATAAATTAATTAAATATTAAAATAAAAAAAGACCTCTTGGAAGAGCAGAATGAGAAAATAGTCATAATTCTGCAGATGAAAATAATGACAATAACAACAAAACAATAACAATAAAAAACCACCCCCACAACAATAATAATAATAGCTAGCATTTATACAATGCTTACTATGTGCCAGGCATTGTGCTAACTGGTTTATAAACATTATATCATTTGATCCTCACAACACCTTCAAAGGTAGGTGCTATTATCTCATTTTATAGATAAAGAAACTAAGGCAGAGGGGAAGTGACTTTCCCAGAGAAACACTACTAATAAGTATCTCAACCTGGACTTGAACTCAAGTTTTCCTGACTCCAGAATGAGAGTTCTATCCACTGAGCCAACTGATTAAAATCTGAACATGCACTGTGACCTTGAGAGATGACCTTGGGAGATCATGGTCATCTCCATTATTTTGACCTTAATAAAATCTTCTCTTTCTCTTAACAATTCAGTATGCTTGGTCACCAGTGGATAATTCTAAGTTGAAATAAGTGTAAAACTTCATGATTTCATTGACCAGATGGAAGAGCCCAAGAGAGTGTATTTCATTTCCAACACCATGTACTGCAACAAGACAGATGAGTTGAATGGGGCCTGGTCTGTGAGGACAAACATTGAAATACAGGCCCTGACACTCCTGCTCCATCTTCTCCATCTCCTTCAAGCCCCAGATGCCACAGTTTCCCTCTCCCCGCTGCCCTTAATTTCATCTGCCTTGGTGATCAGACCAAGAGGAAGGAGATGAAATGCAAACAGAGAGCAGGATCAGTTTAGTGTTATTTTTCCATGTAAATTCTCTATGAACTTTTAAGCTACTCAATGCCATGGGGCAGAATTGGGGTAGAGAACTAGAAAGGAATGAGAGCTAATGTACGGCTGGTTAATTCCATAATGAGCTCTGTTCCTGTGCTCGGCATTTCACACAGACTGTTAGAATATCAGCACAGGGTACATACAGTCTTTAAACACTGAACAAAAAAAAATCAGCCCTGAAAGGGATATTAGAAGCAACCCACTACAGCCTCCTCATGTAATAGGGAAGGATGCTTAATGATCAATGATAAAACCTGGACAATATAGTACCTTACTTTTCTATCTCCCTGCTCAGTGTTCTTGTCACTATATCCTGCTGCTTCTCAATAAAGCAGGTTCCCATACATGGGCACTGAGTGTCCCATAAAGCCCAAAGTCACAAACTCCAGAATCCCTGGCTTACCCTGGACCTGCAGCATCCTAAGGCTGGTGCTGTGGCCAGCACTGAGATGTTGCCATAGCAACAAAGGTCTGAAAAATGGAAAGCGCCGATTGGACAACAGGGCACTGCAGTGCATTTAGCTGAGGGAGATTAGTTCATGAGTTTCTGAACTATCTAGACAGTTTCCATGGCAACCATCCTCCCTTCTGATGCAAAGAACACTCTTTGTTTTCAAAAGGTATCTGTCATCCTCCCCCCCCCATCACCACCACCATGATTTAAAACATCCCCTGACCCAATCATCAATTTTAGACCAAACTGGGGGAGTTATCCCGATTTCATGTAGAAAATTCAGGGTCTGGTGCAATAGTGATTAGACTCCAGTCCCTGCCCTCTTTGAGGGTTAGGAGAAGCAGAACAGTGAATGAGGTGGGGGCAGAATATGAATGCATTCATAAAAGTCATCAAGAAAGACAATTCCCTGAACCAAACGGGCCTATTGAAATGGTGGCAGTTTATGCCTCTCTGAGGTCCAGGAACTGCCAAGGTCAGGGGAGTTGGAGGTTAGAAAGGCAACACAATGAACTGCTGTACACACAAGGCAGGACATTCAGAGGAATGCCACTCATGTCAATAATTAAAGTTTAGTTGGAGAGGTGGTACTAAGAGATAGCAGGGCTCTAAACTGGGATCTCAGACAGGGCTGGAGAAAGAAAGAAGAAAAAGACCGATAGGGGCATCCAAGGAAGGGAAGTTACTTAGGGATGAGCCAGAAAGAAAAGGCAGAGTGGCCATCAAGACTCTACTTGAAAACTTGTAGTGATGAGGAACTTACTACCTCTCAAAGCAGGTCATTGCATTTGGAGATAGCTGTTTGGTACAATTTCATTTTTAAGAATTTTTTTTCCTGACGTTGAGCTTAAATGTGCTTCTCTGAAACCCCCCATCCACCCATTGGAAGCATCCCTAGATTATTGTAGCTTTTATTGGTCACCCTGTCACACTATTGGTAGTTATAAGTTTGTGTTCCGCTAAAGTCCCCAAATCTATTTCATACCAACTGTTGATTAGCCAAACCATCCTTCACCTTTTTTGAGTCAACCCATCATTTGAGCCATCTGAGAGATTGTTGTGAGGATCAAATGAGATAATATCCTAATGTTCTAATCATTACAAAATCTACTGACCTACAAATTTGATAAGCTTAGTGTCTATAACTTCATCTAGTGATATAAGACATGCAAAATGCTCCACAGACCTGAAAGGCCTTTTTTAAAGTCATGAAGAAAAAGCAACAGGAAGAAAAAGAACAATAATCCATGACCAAAGACAAGTCCTTGGAGCAATCCAATAGAGAGCTACCTCAGAGTGGATTCCTATTTCAATACTTATGATTTTCTTGGTTTCCCTATGCCCTCCCAAGTCACCCACTCAGCCATCCTCTTCTCTTTTCCTCATCTGGATCCCTTGGCAAACCAATTCAACTCTACACTGTCTTCCTCACTTCATTCCCTACCCCCTGTATCATTTTGCCCATTGAACACCACTAAGACTTAGTCTTGAATCGTGCCCATCTCCATCTCTCAGCTACAGGCATTTTCTTGGGCAGTCCTCCATGCCCAGAATGCTTTCCCTCCTATTCTCTGCCTGCTGCCTTCCCAGACTTCCTTTAAGTTCCCACTAAAAGCCTATTTTCTACAGGAAGCCTTTCCCAACAACTCTTAATGCTATTATATTCTCTCTATGAATTGCATCCTATTTATTTTATAAATAATTTATATACATGAACTGAGATGCTCATATTCTTTCCATATAAATAATTAATTGAAATGCTAATTGAAATCCATGGATACTATGTCTATGATATGCCCCTGCATTAAGAGATTCTCTATCTTTATGCCTCTCTCTGTCTTTGTCTCTCTCTGCCTCTCTCCCTCTCCCTTCCTTTCTCCTTCTCTCTCTTCCTCTTTCTCTTTATGTCTCCATTTTGACTCACCTTTTCCCCTTCACCTGCTGTTTTTACAACTGAATGCCTAATTCTACCAACTGCCACCTTTTTCCCCATCCCCACCTCCATGTCTACATGTTCTGAGTCTAAGCCTCAAGGATGAATTTTCTAGGTTTCTCTCTCTCTCTCTCTCTCTCTCTCTCTCTCTCTCTCT
>NW_027187460.1:513867-514765 GCF_028583685.1 Petaurus breviceps papuanus | reverse complement strand
GGTACACATACATAGAAAGATATAGATATTCAAGACTAATACTCAAAGGGTGGGTCCTTCGAAAGCCAGTAAGAAGATAACTACCTAGTCTCAAGCTGGGTGATGCTTCACTTCCAAGAAATTTTGTCTCACTGAAGTTCCCCAAGCTCAGCTTTCTAAACTGGGAGCCCCAAACACAGACTCCACATCTCTCATGGAGCCAGAATGAGAATGGTCCCTTCTGCTCCTTCTATCTCCTGCTGATCTGGAATTCTAAATTAGAGATACTCAGAAGCCTCTCTGACTTTAAGGAATTTGAAAATGAAGAAAAGGCTTGATCAGTGTCTCCTGTTCCTTTCAATTCCTTCATCTGATAGCAAAGGGTTCCCAAAATAACATATCATGTGGCAACCATACACTAGGAAGAGAAAAAGGAAGTCCCTGTAAAAGATGCATGTGGACTAATATGGATATATGTTTTACATGACTGCATATGTATAACCTATATCAAATTGCTTACCATCTTGGGGAGGGGGAGGGAAGGAGAGAGAAAATTTGGATCTCAAAATTTAATATAAAAATGAATCTTTAGAGTTGTCTTTACATGTAATTGGAAGAAAATAAAATACTATTTAAAAGAAAAAATAAAAGGTGCATGTGTCTAAAGGAGATTTATTTAAGGACAGTCTCTGCAGCCACCTGGAGATGGGAGTGAGCTTATCTCTCGTCTCAAAACGTGCATCTAATACTAAGACAGTGGGACAATGGAGCAGCAGCAGCTCCCCAGACTGCATTGCAGTAATTTCCCAGCTTCCCTTTTTTGGATGGTACTTCCATGTCTGATATGTGTTAGAGATGCCCCCTCATTTGGGGTGGGGAGGGGGGTGCTAAGTGAATTCCAGAATGGTTATTGGTGGAG
>NW_027187460.1:497525-508867 GCF_028583685.1 Petaurus breviceps papuanus | reverse complement strand
GGTACACATACATAGAAAGATATAGATATTCAAGACTAATACTCAAAGGGTGGGTCCTTCGAAAGCCAGTAAGAAGATAACTACCTAGTCTCAAGCTGGGTGATGCTTCACTTCCAAGAAATTTTGTCTCACTGAAGTTCCCCAAGCTCAGCTTTCTAAACTGGGAGCCCCAAACACAGACTCCACATCTCTCATGGAGCCAGAATGAGAATGGTCCCTTCTGCTCCTTTTATCTCCTGCTGATCTGGAATTCTAAATTAGAGATACTCAGAAGCCTCTCTGACTTTAAGGAATTTGAAAATGAAGAAAAGACTTGATCAGTGTCTCCTGTTCCTTTCAATTCCTTCATCTGATAGCAAAGGGTTCCCAAAAGAACATATCATGTGGCAACCATACACTAGGAAGAGAAAAAGGGAGTCCCTGTAAAAGATGCATGTGGACTAATATGGATATGTTTTACATGACTGCATATATATAACCTATATCAAATTGCTTACCATCTTGGGGAGGGGGAGGGAAGGAGAGAGAAAATTTGGATCTCAAAATTTAATATAAAAATGAATCTTTAGAGTTGTCTTTACATGTAATTGGAAGAAAATAAAATACTATTTAAAAGAAAAAATAAAAGGTGCATGTGTCTAAAGGAGATTTATTTAAGGACAGTCTCTGCAGCCACCTGGAGATGGGAGTGAGCTTATCTCTCGTCTCAAAACGTGCATCTAATACTAAGACAGTGGGACAATGGAGCAGCAGCAGCTCCCCAGACTGCATTGCAGTAATTTCCCAGCTTCCCTTTTTTGGATGGTACTTCCATGTCTGATATGTGTTAGAGATGCCCCCTCATTTGGGGTGGGGAGGGGGGTGCTAAGTGAATTCCAGAATGGTTATTGGTGGAGTAGAAGGGCATGGAGGGCCATCTCCCCTTTCAAAACTCAGTTTGGAAATTATAAAGCACACTTATTGGTTCTGCTCTAGTTACAAGAAAATGGTTTTGAGTTATTCTCTCAAATGAGATCCCTTGGTCTTTATATTTCCCCACACATACATCTCATACACCCAGACCCTGGAATTTTACATTTGAAATGCCAGTTCAAATTCAGTAAGAGACAGGGATTAAACTCCCAATGTAAACTTGCAATATATAAAGATCCATATCTTGAGATAGTATATTGAGTGGTAAGATCCCTGAAGGCAGAGACTGTGTCTTCTCTGACATATCCCTCCCACAGTCAAACACAGGGTTTGGCTCACAGTAGACTCACTAGAACAATTTGTAAAATTCAATTTATTTGCTTTTTTTTTTTGGAGGGGGAAGGTTGGGCAATCGGGGTTAAGTGACTTGCCCAAGGTCACACAGATAGTAAGTGTTAAGTGTCTGAGGCTGAATTTGAACTCAGATCCTCCTGACTTCAGGACCAGTATTCTATTCACTGCACCACCTAGACACCCATGTAGAATTTAATTTAAACTTGAATTCCAGCCCCAACTTTCCTCTGAGTTATCATGTGACTGAGCAAGAACTTCCCTTGTCATTGTTCAGTTATTTCACTCATTTCTGACTCTCTATGATCCCATTTGGGGTTTTTCTCGGCAAAGATGCTAGAGCAGTTTATCATTTCCTTTTACAGCTCATTTGACAGATGAGCAAACTGAGGCAAACAGGGTTAAGTGACTTGCCCAGGGTCACACAGCTAGTAAGTGTCTGAGGCCAGATTTGAACTCACAAAGATGAGTCTTCACGACTCCAGACCTGGGACTCTATCCACTGTGTCACATAGCTGCCCCTTTCTAGGTCTTTATTTCTTCATCTGTGAAATGAGGAATTTAATCCCTGTCTTATCTGCCTTCCCAATCTCTTGGGAGAATAGAATGAGAAAATGATCCTGATCCTGCAAAGGGAAATAATAGCAGCAGCAGTAAACATTTATATAGTGCTCACTATGGGCCAAGCAATTGCTTAGTGCTCTACAAACATAATCTCATTTCATCCTCACAGCACCCGTAGGAGGGAGGTGCTATTATTAACCATATTTTATGGACAAAGAAACTAAGGCAGATATAGGGAAAGTGACTTGCCCAGGGTCTCTTGGTTAAGTGTCTGAGACTAGATTTGAACTTGTGTCTTCCTGATTCCAAAACCAATCCTCTCTTGATTAAGACAACTAATTGCCTCTAAAATCTAAAAGTCTCCTTTGTTGGGGCAGCTAGGTGACACGGTGAGTAGAGCACCAGCCCTGGAGTCAGGAGGACTTGAGTTCAAATGCAGCCTCAGACATTTAATACTTAGCTGTGTGACCTTGGGCAAGTCACTTAACCTCAAAAACTCTGCCTTCCTCTCTCCAAAAAGACAAAAACATTAATTAATCAAATAAAAACAAATAAATAAAAGTCTCCCGTGATCATTAGGGGCCCCAGCCATCCCTATTATTTTTTCTTTCAGAAAATTGTCTCTTCTCCAATACATAACAAGCTTGGCCACCAGCGGAAAATTTTAAGTTAAGACATATATAAAAACTTGCTATTCTATACTCCAAGCAGAAGAATCCAATGCACTTAAAACATCATTTCCTATATCGTGTACTGCAATGAGACAGATGTGCTGAATGGGGCCTGTGAGGGCAAAGATTGAAATACAGACTCTGATGCTCCTGCTTGGTCTTCTCCACACCTTCCTCAAGACCCAGAGACCACAGTGCCCCTGATCCCACTCCCACTTTCAGCTCCCTCAGTGGTCAGATCGAGAGGGAGGAGATGAAATACAGTCAGACAGCAGAATGACTCAAGAATTATTTTTTCCTGGGAAATTCACCATGAAGCTTTGGCTACCCAGAGATATGGTGGGGGTGGAGAACTGGAAAGGAAGGATAGCTAATGAGCTGCTCATTAATTCAAAAATAAGATCTCTGCCTGTGCACTATGATTCACACATAATGGGTTAGAATATTGGCACAGGGAGCACAGAACAAAGAATGTCAGAACTGAAAGAGGTCTTAGAAATAACCTAATACAGCCTCGTCCTGTAATTGATAGATAGGGAAATCAAGGCAGATAGAAGGGAAGTGACTAGGCCATGGTCACAAAGTTAATAAGTGTCTGAGGACAGGTTTAAAGGACTCAATCTCAGAAACTCAATGGTAACATTGAGTAACATCCCATCTCCCAGTTCAGCATTCTTGGCACTGCATCCTGCTGCTTCTCAATAAAGCGGGTTCTCATGGATGGTCACTTTATGAGTACCCCATAAAGCCCAGAGTCACATACCCCAGAATGCCCTCTTTTCCTTGTACCAGCATCCTAAGACAGTCAGCCCTGTGGTGTTGCCATGGCAACAGAAGTCTGAAAAATGGAAAATCGTGATTGGACACCAGAGCACTGAAAAGGTGAGGTACCTCCTTAGCCCTAGAGCTCCTAAGGGAGATAAATCATGGTTTTCAAGACTGTCTAGACAGTCTCCATGGTAATCATTCTCCAGTCAGACACTTATGATAGGTGGATGTCCTACCCTCTCACCAGGAGTTAAAGCATCTCTGACTCAGTCTTCAATTTTAGACCAAATTGGGTATTTATCCCTATTTCTTATAGAACATTCAGAGCCTTGTGCAATGATGAGCAAACCCTTGTCCCTGCCCTCTCTGAAGGTTAAGTCTAATTGGAGGGAGAAAGGCATCAAGTGAGGTGGGGATAGAATATGCACACATTCATTTAAAAAAAAAACAACATAAGGAAAAACAAAAGGGCTGAATACAATTGTGACAGTCTAGGCTTTTGGAGGTCCTGGAACCAGCAAGCTCAGAGGATTTAGGCCATCTCAGTGACTTCCTAACAGAGCAAGGCATTCAGAGGGATTCCAATATTATAACTACAGGCCCATTTTGGTTGGATCCTTTAAGGCACATGCTTTTATCATTCTCATTTTAGAGTTGAGGAAACTGAGGCAAGCAGAGTGATTTACCTTGGGTCACACACCTAACAAGTGCCTAGATTTGAACTCAGGTTCTCCTGACTCCAGGCCTACCCCTCTTTCCACTGCACCACCAAAGCTCCCCCTGTTTCATTTGATGCCAGAAGAACCTCAAAGCTGTTTCCTGCCTTAACCCTCTTTACTTTCTCCCTGATGGATAGTCCTCTTTCCTTGTACCAGGCTGCTGCTCCTTCTAGCTCTTACTAGATAATCCCTTTTCTGACAGCACCTGTGAATATGTATTATTAGCAACCGGAACAGTATTTTCCTTTCCAGAGGGCCCATCTCCCTTCTCTTTGGGAAAAGCCCCTTTCCTGTTGCTTAACTCTAAGCATTCAGTCGGTCTTTTGACTGTGATGCCGAATCCAGGATGCCTTGTCACCATTATGTCATTTGCTAGTCCCTGCTGTACCATAGGTAGCGACCGTGTATTAGCCAAATTTCGATTTCTCTCAGGGTCAAACACAGGGCACGCACATAGTAGACACTCCAGAAATGTTTGTTAAGTTGAATTGAAGTGAGACTTGGATTTGGGCCCCAACTCTCCTATTGAATTGACATGTACCTTTGAAAGACTCACTTCCCTAACTAGGTCTCCATTTCTTTATTTGTGAAATGAGGCGCTTAATCTCTGCCTTGCCTAGCTCCCAGACCTCTTGGAAGAGTAGAATGAGAAGATGGCTCTGATGGTACAGGGCGAAAATAAAAACAACTGCAACCGCAATAACAACGCTTATAACAGTTAACCTTCATATAGTGCTTACATATATGCCAATCACTGTGCTAGGGGCCTTACAAACATATCTCCTTTGAACTTCACAACAATCCTGAGAGGTAGGTGCTATTATTAACCCCATTAATAGCTAGAGAAACTGAGGCAGACAGTGGGGAAGTGACTTGCCCAGGGTTATACAGTTAGTGAGATCTGAGCCCAGATATGAACTCATAATCTTGCAGACTCCAGACCTAGAGCTCTGTCTACTGAGCCATTTAGTTGCCACTAAAATGTAAAAGTCATCTGTGGTCATCAGGGGCCATGGTCATCCTCATTATTTTGACTTTAAAAAAGTTTTCTCAGAGCAGCTAGGTGGAACAGTGAATAGAGCACCGGCCCTGGAGTCAGGAGGACCTGAGTTCAAATATGACCTCAGACATAACACACCAAAAAAAGAAAAAAAAACTAGCTGTGTGATCTTGGACAAGTCACTTAACCCCAATTTCCCTACCTTCCCCCCTCCAAAAAAAGCAAAAAAAAAAGTTTTTAGTGGCAAACTGTATGTTAAGATAAGTATAAAACCTTATGATTCCATTGTCCAGTTGGAAGAGCCCAAGGAGCCTAACATATCAGTTTTTAAATCATGTGCTGCAATGAGACAGATTTGTTGAATGGGGCTGGTGTGTGAAGATGAGCACCCAAATACAGGCCCTGATGCTCTGGCTTGGTCTTCTCCACACCTTCCTCAAGACCCAGTGGCTTCCCACAAACCCCCTCCCCAACTTTAGCTCCCTTGGTGGTCAGATCCAAGAGAGACAAGATGAAACGAAGACAATGAACATCGTTAATTCAAAGGTAACTTTTCCTGTGAAATTCAGCTTCAAAGGTGAAGGGCCATAATCAGGGTAGAGAACTGGAAAGGAAGGAGGGTTGGTGAGCTGCTGGTTCATTTCATAATGAGATCTCTACCAGTGAAGAGTGCTTCATAAATGTTAACTATTGTTATTGCTGTTGCTGCTATTGTAATTATAGTGTTATTTTCCCCTGCAGCATCATAACCATTTTCTCATTCTACTCTTCCAAGAGGTCTGGGAGCTAGACAAGGCAGAGATTAAACTCCTCATTTCAAAAACGAAGAAATTGAGACCTACTTAGGGAAGTGAGTCTTTCAAAGGTTCATGGCAATTCAGTGGGAGAGTTGGGGCCAGAATCCAATTCAATTCAACTTAACAAGCATTTCTTGAGTGTCTACAATGTGCCATGCCCTGTGTATGCATCAGCATGCAGAAAACAAAGAATGTCAGAACTTGATCTCCTCATATAATTGGGAAGGACTCTGAGGCCCAGGAAGTCAATGGTAAACCAGGACAGTGTGACACCCTGGTCTCCAATCTCCCAGGTAAGTGTCCTTGTCACTGAATCCTCTCAAGAGAGAAGGTTTTCCTACATGAGCACAGAGTGTCCCATAAAAGCCCAAAGTTAAATTTCCAGAATTTCTGCAGCATCCCAAGGCTGATGTTCTGACCAGCACTGAAATGTTGTCATAGCAACAGAAGTCTGAAAATGGAATGCCCTGATTGGACAACAGGGCACTGCAGTACATTTGCCTGAGGGAGATAGTTCATTATTTTCTCCACTGTCTAGACAGTTTCCATGGTAACTATGATCCGATATGATGCAAGAAATACTCTTTGTTGTTGATGGGAATATGTCCTACCTTCCACCACCATCACAAGTTAAAACATCTCTGAACCAGTCTTCAATTTTACACCAAACTGAGGTATTATCTCTATTTCTTATTTAAAAAAATCAGAACCTTGTGCAGTGATGGGTAAACTCCAGTCTCTGCCCTCTCTGAGAGTTCACTCTAATTTAGGGGAGCAGGGCAGAGAATGAGGTGGGGATAGAATATGCAAACATTCATAAAAATCAGCTGGGAAGGTTCCTAGAACCAAACAGACTGATGATGATGGTAACAGTCTAGGCCTCTTGGAGGTGCCCAAACCATCCACTTCGGTGGACTCAGGGACTCAACAAGGATTGTAGTGATTTGCTGTCCAATCAGAGAAAGGCATTCAGAAGGATGCCACTTTTATGGCAACAGTCCGTTTACTTGGAGAATTAGTGCTAAGAGACCCCAGGCCTCTAAACTGAGATCTCAGACAGGGCTGAGATAGGAAAAGACAAAGAAATTAATAGGAGCATCCAAGGAAGGGTAGTTACTCAGGTTCAAGCCAGAAAGTAAAGGAAGAGTGTCATGAAAACCTACAGTGATGTCAAACTCACTGCCTTTCAAGGCAGATCATTGCACTTGAGGATAGCTATCTGGGATAACTTCATTGCTAGGAGTGTTTATCTCTTGACAGCCAACTTAAATGTGCCTCCCTAGACACTCTCCCAAACCACTCATTGTTCCTGATCCTCCCACTCAGGCCAAGTAGAACAAATCTAATCTTTCTTTCTTGTGACAGCCCTTCAAATACAAACAATTCTCACTGCCTCCCCAAGGGTGCTATGATCTCCTGGACATGGACCCTGTGACTCTCTGGAGGCAGCCCTGGATGTAGCCCTAGATGGCTGTAACTGCCCAGTCATACTAATGGCCCTTAATAAGAAAACCCCAAAATCTATTTCACACCAAATGTTATTTACACAGGTCCCTCCAGTCCTTCATTGGGACAGCTGATTCTTTGCATTCATTTGTAGGATTTTTATATTTACAATTTATTAAATTTCGTATTTCTGGAGTCAACCCATCACTTCAGCCTTTTTTTTCCTCTTTTTAAAATAAATTTAGAATGCGTGATCATTCCAAATTCTTATGAGCTGCAAATTTGATAAGCTTGGTGTCTGCAGTTTCATCTAGTGATATAAGAAATGTAAAGTGCTTTGCTTTGCACACCTTTTGTAAATGTCATGAAGAAGAAAAAAGGAAAAACAAGAGGAAGAAAAAAGAACAAAAACCCAGGACCAAGGAGAAGAGACAGTTAGGAAAACACTTTTTCCTCCTCTTAGTAAGAAAAGGATGAGAGGGGGTATTACCATAGTACCAACTGGGGCAGGCCTAGCCTGACATGGTTGCTATCTATATTGGTGGGTTTTACTTGACTTTTTATTGACTCTACTGAAGGTCTAGACAACCCCTAGACATGATAGGAGGTTTGTTTGCAATGGTTGCCAATTTTTATCATAACCTACGGGGCTTTGTATTAAACTAGAGAGCTAGTTTGGAATAAAAATTCAAATAGGAGAGAGAACTATGCAGCTAAGGCTCTGGGAAGAGGACGAAAAGGGAATCCCTGACGCATAATGAAATTCTTTTAGATGATTTATAAATGGCTTTCCACTTAAAGATTTTAAAAAATCAGTTTAGGGCCAGCTAGGTGAATAGAGCACTGGCCAGGGAGTCAGCAGGATCTGAGTTTAAATCCAGCCTCAGACACTTGACACTGACTAGCTGTGTGATGTTGGGCAAGTCACTTAACCCCAATTTCCTCCCCCACTCCAAAAAGATAAATAAAAAATCAGTTTAGTTGTTTAGTATAGAATGAGTATAGTGGAAATACCAATAGATTTAGAATCAAAGGACCTGAGTTTGAACCCTACCACTGCTATTTACTAAATATGGGACCTTAGACAAATTATTTAACCTTTCTTTGTCTCAGTTTCCTCATCTGTAAAATGAAAGGATGGAACTTGAGGGACTTTGAGGTACCTTTCAGTTCTAAACCTTCAATCCTATAATAAAATCACCCAGTCATTGCTATTTCAAATAATTTTTTTAAAAAAGATTTCATTTTCAATAACATTAAAAACAATTTGAAAACTTTAAGGCACTGCATTGAATAGGAATTGTGTTCCTGTGATCATATTAAAAGGCCATTTGTTGATAAAGCAAACTTTTTTCATACAAATATATGTAGGGAGGTCTCAAAACTTTAGCTTAAGTCTACTACTAGACTTGCCTTTGAATGGAATAAAAGTGAAAACTTCTCAGGTAACCCTCCAGAAATCTGAATAGAATTGCAATAACGTATCAAAGACTTAGTAACCTGGGCTGGGACCCTTACCTAGCTTCCCTGGTCATAAGTTGAAGTTTTTGCTAAGCTTAGCTAAGGGTAGGAGGGGAAAACACGGACCCTGCAAATCTAACCACAGGCCCAAATATTCCAGACTTGTTTCCACTGACCACCATCTGACCTGTACAACTATAAAATTGGACCTCCTATTGCGGAACTCTGGGCAGGTCACCATGTCCTAAAATTTTCATGATTCATAAAATATTGTCTTCTTTCATATCTAAGTTGATACTACTGGTGATATATTTGTCTGTTTTCATGTCCTCTAGATATGTACCTCTTGCTTTTTGATATTACTGACATTTCTTCTGCAAACTCCAGCAGATTATTTTGTGGTTAGTTTGTGCACCTTAATTCCTGATTAACAGGAACAGGACAGGACAAAGTAGGGGGAGAAGGGATGAGCTTTTGGGTATATAACCAAGCATTTTGTATCTTTCCTCTCCTACTAGACTGCCTCTAGTAGCGAGACCACCCTTCTTGCAAGAAGAAATAGTTAAATAAATCCTTCCTGTCTTTACTTGGAAATATCTCTGCTTATTTTATTTTGGGCAAGGGTTGTTTTGTCCCACACCACTTGAATCTGAGAGATTTGAGAATGGGTTTCTAATGGGTGAATATTTTTTGGCTCTGCTGGGGAATATTTTTTTCAGGTCAAATATTCAGATGAATCTATGACCTAATTAATGTTCCCTCAGTCAATACAGATTGTGACACATCCATGCCTGCCTTTCTTGAAACTATTTGTCTGTAAATTCACCATAATGGGTCCACTCATCATCCTGGGAGCCTTCCTATTTTTCTCTTGACAATCACAAGGACATCAGGGTAGCACAAGGGCTGTCCAAAGCTTATCCCTTTCTCTTGCCTCATGGTCAGTGCATTTTTTTTGTTTTGTTTTTTATATCATACATTTATTAGATCATTTTGTACTAAATTATTCATTTTCTTCTATTACTATTTTCTTGCCTTTATATTCCTCTTTTTCCCCCTGTTCATCTAAATTTTATGCAGTTCTCTGCAGTCTTCTTCCTGTCTATTAACAGCTAATTCAAAATTCCTAGCATACGGTTAAAAATATAGAAGTAGGAAATATCTTTAAAATAAGTAGTCAAAAATACATATATCAAAATATTTATTGATACCCATAATGAATATTGAATATTAACCTTTTGGAGGTAGGTCCTACAATTTAAATAAAGTTGTGAACTTCAAAATAATTCAAGAAGATAAAAATAAAAAAATAAATAGTATAAATAAGTCTAGTAGGCTCTGTTGGCTATACCATATCCAAAAACCATTATATTTGTAGTTTACTGCTCTCTCCATATTCAAGATACAGCAAATGTACAGACTGATGCTGAGTTGTCAAGTTTTATTCTACATTCATGACTAGGTCTGATAAGCAGAATTCCCTGTTAAGGCAAGAAGGAGAGAATCTGTTTAATGATTAAAGTTAAAGGGCAACACCTCCAAAGATAATTAACATTTTTTGTAGCAAAGATATGTTTGGTTTTGTTGGTGGTGTTTATCTTGTATTTTAATGAACTATTGATAATTCAAATCTTTATGCAAAAAAAAGGAAAAACTTGACTTTTCTTATAGTGGTTAATGTTTACACTTTCCTCTCTTATCCAACCACTTTCTTTCCACCTTCTCTCCCTCCTACTTTTCTCTCTCCTCCTTCATACCTTCACTCTTTAGTCCTCACTTTCTCTTATTTTCTCCTTTAGAGAGAGACAAGAAAAGGAAAATTTAAGGAAATCCTCAGGATAAGCTGCTAATCTATCTATGTGAATTAATGTGAGAAGTTAATTAGTACACCTGTTCTCAAAGTGGAGTTGTTTTTTTTAATTTGATATTAAAATTGGGAGAAATCTTTTTTGATCTGTAACCTAAGAGAAGACTTTTAATATCAACAGCAGCTGTGATCACTCATGCTTTCACTTTAAGGATATTATCAACCATGACATATGAATGTAATGGAATATTTCTGTGCTGTGAGAAATGATGAAATGGACAACTTCTGGGGAAATTGAAAAGACCTCTAAAATTCATGAAGTACAAAGTAGAACAAATTATACAGTGATAAAAACTTGTAGGAAAGATTAAAAAAAACTTTTAAAAACTGATCAATGCAATGATAAGCCCTGAGTTCAGAAGACTAAAGATGAAACACACCATTTCACCTCCTGCCACAGAGGTGATGAACTTAAAATGCAGAGAGACACATTTCAGGCATGGTCAATGTGGATGTTTGTTTTCCTGCACTCTCTGCTTATGATAAGTATTTTCTTTGTCTTTTTTCTTTTATTTTTTTTCAAAGGTGAAGGTACGTAGAAAGGATAGATATTAAATGCATGAAAAATAAATATTTGTAAAAGAAATAGATATAGAGATAGGTAGATAAATAGATAGACAGATAGATCTGTGGATATATAGATAGATGGATGGTTGGATGAAAGGAGAGAGAGGTAGATAGGTAGGTAGGTAGATAGGTAGGTAGGTAGATAGGTAGATAGGTAGATAAGTAGATAGATGATAGATAGATAGATAGATAGATAGATAGATAGATAGATAGATAGAT
>NW_027187460.1:481565-497515 GCF_028583685.1 Petaurus breviceps papuanus | reverse complement strand
GATAGATAGATAGATAGATAGATAGATAGATAGATAGATAGATAGATAGATAGGTAGATACATACATACATACATAGATAAAAGATTTTTATCTGCAGGAAGCTTTTTCCAATTCCTCTTAATTCTAATGCCTTCCCTATATTGCTTCCAATTTATCCAGTGCATAGTTGATACATGTAGCATTGCTTAGTGTCTTCCCCATTAGATTGTGAGCTTCCTGAGGGCAGGAATTATCTTTCACCTCTTTTTGTGTCCCACAGGGATTAGCACAATGCCTGGAAAATAGTAGGAGCTTAGTAAATATTTATGGAATGATTGACTAACTCAGAGAGTGCAAATCTCAATCAACCCTTCCAAATCTTTGTAGATGGCATGAAAAATTCGCCACCTTGGAGTCTATCTATAAATAAGCAGCCTCTCCCAGTTAAGCTAGGCTGGTCCTTAAGGAACAGGTGTCTGCAAAGAGTCCATTGCTGGCTCCTACTCAAAATCTTTCCATCTTAAAATTTGTCAGAGCTCATTTTCTGTTGTCAGAACCAGGCTGTCAAGGCAACTAGGTGGTACAGTAGATAGAGCACCAGGCCTAGAATCAGGGAGATCTGAATTTAAATCTAGCCTCAGATTTACACACAAAAAATGAAAATATAAAACTTCAAGAATAAACAGAAAAAACTACCTAGTCCCAAAATGAGTGATTTCACATCCAAACGATTCTGTCGCAATGCTATTCTCCATGCTTAGATTTCTGGATTGGGATCCTCAAACCATAGCCTCCACCACCCTCACAGAGACAGACTAAAAATGGTACTTTCTGCTTCAACTATGTCCTGCTGATCTGGGATTCTAAATTATAGCTGCTGTCTCTGCAACAATTAGAATGAGAACTTCCTAAGTTCGAGGAATTTCAAAATAAGGAAAAGGTTTAATCAAATTCTCTTGCTCATTTAAATTCCTTCATCTGATAGCAAATGCCCCACCCCCACCCCCCAATCACAAATTATCTGACAGCTTTACACTAGGAAGGGGAAATGAAAACCCATGCAAGAGATGCCTATGTCCAAAGGAGATTTGTTTAAGGATAGTCTAAGTAGCTTACTGAGGATAGGAATGAGGATACTGACCACCTCAAAATGTATATCCAAGCTGAGGAAATGGAGCAGAAGTGTCCCAGACTTCACTTTGTTGCTGTGACTTCATGGCTCCCCTTTTTTGTATAGGGATTACTTGTCTGAAATGTGTTAGAGACGCTCCTTTGTTTAGCAGTTGGTGGGGCATGGAAGGAAGTGAATTTGAGGCTGGTGACTGGTGGAACATAGTGGTATGGGTCATATCCTTTTTCAAATCTAAGCTTTGGGATCTTTGAGAATTGGTTGAGAGTAATGAGAATGTTCCCTGATTTACCCAATTTGGCTAACAGGAAGGGAGGGTAAGAAGTTTCTCATCCATAATGCCAGGAGCTATAGGGCTGTGCAAGGTCAGGTGCAGACTTTGTCTATGAAGCTATTATAGGGCAAAGATGGGGAAAACTTCTCAGGTGGTTTTAGGGGTGAAAGCAAGAAAGCAAGGGACAGTCAGCACTGATGGGATACATGTGAGATATCTGTCAACTGCCAAGAAAATGGCTTTGAGTTGTGAAGAGAGGGCAATAGACACCTTTGTTTCCTCACATACAAACACAAGCCACTTTCTGATCCTGGAATGCTGTATTTGAAATGTAAACTCAAAATCAGTAGGAAAGAAGGAATCAGCTTCCCGTATATGAAGTTGATCTTGTGATGGTTCCTGCTAGATGGTAAGCTTCCTGAAGGTAGGGACGATAGCTTAACAAAATTCTCATCTCTCCCAGAATCAAGCACAGTGTTTGACATACAACAGACACCCAAGAAATGTTTGTTAATGTGAATTGATTTGAGACTTGGATTCTGGTCCCAACTCTTCCAATGAATTACCATATGCCTTTGAACAAGTCACGTACCTATTTGGGTCTCAATTTCTTCATCTGTGAAATGGACAGCTCAATTCCTGCCTTATCTGCCTCCCAGACCTCTTGGAAGAGTAGAAAGAGAAAATAGTCATGATCCTACAGGAGAAAATAATAATAGTGATAACAATTACAACAATAAAAGGAATAATAATAATGAGTTAACATTTATATTATATTCTCTATGGGATAAAACTCTGTAAGTTCTTTGCAAATATTAACTCATCTGATCCTCACAACAAACCTGTCAGGAAGGTCCTTGAACTATCTCCATTTTATAGATAAGGAAACTGAGGCAAACAGAGGAGGAATGATCTGCCTAGGGTCATACAGTAAGTGTTTGAGCTTGGATTTGAACTCAGGTCTTCCTGACTACCTGCCCAGAGCCCTTTCCACCACAAGATCTAGCTCCCTCTAAAATCTAAAAATCCTCTGTGGCCATCGCTGGCCATGATTATCCCCATTATTTTGACCTTGACAAAACTTTCTCCCTGTCTTCATAATACAACATGCTTGGCCACCAATAGAAAATTCCAAGTTACTACATGTATGAAACTTACTGTTACATTGTGCAGACAGAAGAGCCCAAGGAGTTTAACAGAATATCCTACACCTTGTACAGCCATAAGACAGATCTGTCTTGTTGCTGAATGAGGCCTGGTCTGTGAGGACAAGCATTGCAGTACAGGCCCTGACGCTCCTGGTTGGTCCTCTTCACACCTTCCTCAAGACCCAGAGGCCACAGAGCCCCTCCTCCTCCCACCTTCACCTCCTTTGGAGGTCAGACCAGGAGGGATGAGATGGAACACAGATTGCAGAATGACTCAGGAGTTGTTTTTTTCTGGGAAATTCGCCATGAATCTGTGGTGACCCAGAGCCACAGTGGAGGTGGATAACTGTAAAGGAAGGGTAATGAGCTGCTCAATTCAAAATCTGTGTGTGATGCTTTCATACACAGTGTGTTAGAATATCTACCCAGGGAACACCCTTAGAACACAGAATAAACAATGTCCTTGCTGAGAGGGATCTTAGATTACATCCTCCTCTGCATCTCAGAAAGTCAATGGTAAAACCTGGACAGTTTAGAACCCTGGGCTCCTGTCTCCCAGTTCAGCCTTCTGGCCACTGCATCTTAATAAAGCAGGTTCTCATGGACAGTCACACAGCGCCCCATAAAGCCCAGAGTCATACACTCCAGAATGCCCAGCCTACCCTGGACCAGAATCCTAAGGTTGATTTTCTTGCAGCCCTGGGAAGTTGCCATGGCAACACAATTCTGAAGAATGGAAAGCCCTGATTGGACAACAGAGCACTGATAGGTACTTTAGCCCTAGATTTCCCTCAGGAAGATAGATGATGGTTTTCAAGACTGTTCAGACAGTTTCCATGGCAACCACCCTCCAGTCAGATGCAGGGAATACTTTTTTCTTATGCTAGGTGAATGTCCTACCCTCCCTCCATGGGTTAAAACATCCCAGACTCAGTCCTCAATTTTAAACATAACTGGGGTATTATCCCTTTTTTTGTACAAAATTTAGAGCCTTGTACAGTGATAAGTAAACCCCCTCTGAGGGTTCAGTCTAGTTGGGGGAACCAGGGCAAGGAGTGAGGAAGGGGATAGAATATACACAAGTTCCTTAAAAAATAATAATAATAATTTTAAAAAGCACCAGGAAAGATGATTCCCTGAAACAAGATAGCTGACTACAATGGTGACAATCTAGGCCTTTTGGGAGGCCTGTGTGTGGGATAAAGATTCCACAGACCCTTACTCAAATAAAACTCAGAGGTTTCTCCAGATAGAAACAGAAGCTCTTTATTCTAAAGACAAGTCTTGTGAGAGTTGGACATCGCCTATTCCAGACAAGCCTGCTATAGGGAGGCACCCAGCAAGAGTCAAGCAAGCATTTATATATCCTTACACAAACAATTCTAGGAAATACCCCCAAAAACCCCGAAGTCCCCCTACCACCTCCCCTACAGCTGGACCATCAATCCATTGGTGGGACTGTATGGCCTCACAGTCAATGTAAGAACCTGGAAAGTCCCTCTTACCCAATAGAAAAGCCTTATAGCTATAATTATCCATATTTAGCAGGAGGGGGCTGTCATAAAAGCCCCTTACAGGAAAAAGGGATGGGGAGAGAGGGCATACCACCTGATTTCCCTGAAATCAGATGATTTACAAGAAAACAAAACTTAGGCCTAGGGAGGTCAAAGAACTAGCTCAAGTTTGGTGACTGTCTCCTTCATTTTATGAGAATACTTTCACTCATCTTACTCACCTGGAACCATCAGTCTTAAGGGACTTAAGGGGCTAGTGAAGCATCCCAGTGACTTGCTGTCCAAATAAGGCAGCGTATTCAGAAAAATGCCATTCTTTTGACCACAGTCCCAGTATAGTTGGAGAGCTGGTGCTAAGAGACAGGCAGCCTCTAAACAAGGATCTAAATTGTCCGGCCTACAGTAAGAGAAACTGAGGCAGAACTCTGAGCCAATGGCACTTTATTAAAGACTCCGACCCAGATCTTCCTCACAATTTGCATACCCCTGGTCGCTAGGATGTTACTTTTATAAGAGTTGGTGCCCAAATATGCAAAAGAGGCATGGTAAAATACAAAACACAGAATAAAATACACAGTACAAAACAGGCCCTTGGAGCAGTGCCTCTCCACATGCAGCCCTAAATGGCTTTAGCTTTTTTTTTTTATTCCCTGTCACACTGTTCACAATTTTAAGCTTTTGGTCCACTAAAGCACCCAGATCTTTTTCATACCTACTGTTAACTAGCCCAGTTTCCTTGATCCTTAATTTGTATAGTTGGTTCTTAGCATTCATGTGAAGGATTTTTATTTTTACCCCCTTATTACATTTCACCATTCTGGAGTCGACCCATCACTGGAATCTATTGAAATCTTTTGAATCCCATCTTAATGTTAGTAATTATCACAAAATCCTCTGAGCTTCAGATTTGATGTTTGGCATCTACAGCTTCATCCAGTGATATAATATACGTAAAGTGCTTTGCAGACCTGAAAGTCCTTTGTAAACGTTAAACCTTAACTTACCTAACTCTCTCTGTCTCTGTCTCTGTCTGTCTGTCTCTGTCTCTGCTTCTGTCTCTCTGTCTCTCTCTTCTCTCCCTCATCTCTGTCTCTTGTCTTTGTCTCAATCTCTCTCTTCTCTCCCCCATCTATCTTTTTCCTGCTGATGTTATAACCAGGTACCTAATTCCAGCAACTGTCAACTGTTTCACTTTGCCTCCACACCCCAACCCCTATGTACACATGCTGTTTTTCTGTGCCTCAAGGATACTTTCTAGGGTTTATTCACAAAGAAAAAAGAAATTCAAGAACAATACACCAGGAGAGGGTCCTTTAAAGTTCTCACAGAAGAAAAGTACCAAATCCCAAGCTGAGTGGCTTCACTTCCAAGTTATTTGATCTCACTGGAGTTTCCTAAGCTCAGTTTTCTAGACTAGGAGCCCCAAACCACAGCGTCCACCTCCCTCACAGAGTCAGAATGAGAACAGTGCCTTCTGCTGCCACAATCTCCTGCTGTCCTAGGATTTTAAATCAGAGTCACTCACTGCAACAAATAGAACAAAGGCTCCCTGAATTCAAGGAATTTGAAAATGAGGGAAAGACTTGACCACATTTTCTTACTCATTTCTATTCTTTCATCTGATAGCAAATGACTTTCTAAATGACACGTTATGAGGCACCCTTATACTAGGGAAGGAAAAAGGAAGTCCATGCAAGTTTCATTTTTCCAAAGGAGATTTATTTAAAGACAATCTATATGTCAGGCTGGAGATGGGAATGAGGAGACTGATCATCTTAAAACATGCACCTCTACAATGGAGCAGCAGCTCCCCAGTCTGCTTTGCAGTGACTTCCCAGCTTTCCTTTTTTGTACAGGAGATCCGTGTCTGGTCTGATATGTGTTAGTGATACTCCATCTTGGTGAGGTGGAGATGGGGTGGGGGGAGAAAAAAAAGAAAAGGGAGTTCCAGAATGATGACTGGTGTAGCAGAGGAGCATGGACCACACCTCCCTTTTCAAATCTAGACACAGTAATTGTTTGAGAGAGATGAGAACATCAGAAGAGAATGTTCCTGGTTTTCCCCAAGGCTAGCTTAATAATAAGAATACAAAGGTTCTTATCCAAGATGCCAAGTGCTATAGGGCTGTACAGGACCAGGGATATATTTTGTCTGTGAAGTTATTACAAGGTTGAAAAGAACAAAAGAAAACTTGGAAGGAAGCACAGAAAAACTGGACAGCTTTGAAAAAAAGTATGGCATTTATTACATGGTGGTTTTGTTTTTTTCTTAAGTAAACAGTCTGCAATAGAAATTGATGGTGTTATATTGAATCCTCTATGTTCTGCTGAATACATGGGAATGTTCTTTTTTCTCATCTAAAATGAATTTTAAAATTCTTGAAGTTATTACAAGGCAAAGATGAGGAGACTTTGTCAATTGGTTTTAGAAGTAAAAGCAAAGATCAAGGCTGATGGAATGCATGATAGATGTCTGTAAAGTGCCAAGAAAATGACTTTGAATTATTCTCTGAAGAGAAGTCAATAGGTACTTATGTTCACACACACACACACACACACACGCTCTGGGATGTCACATTTTAATTCCAACTCAAATTCAGTGGGAGATAGGGAATAAAATGCAAATTTATGAAGATCCATATCTTGTGATGATCCCTGCTAGACTATAAGCTCCCTGAAGGGAGGGACTGTGTCTTAACAAAATTCTTATCTCTCCCAGGATCAAGTACAGTGTAGCACACAGTAGACCAAAAAAAATGTTTATTAATTGAGACTTGGATTCTGGTACTGTCTTCTGAATTACTATGTGACTTTAAGCAAATAAATTTCTTTATTAGGTTTGTATGTCTTCATCTTTAAAATGAAAAGATTAATCCCTGCCTTATCTACCTCCAGAGCTCTTAGAACAGTAGAATGAGAAAATAGTCTTGATCCTACAAGGGAAATTAACAATAAAAATGATAAAACAATAATAGCTAGCATTTATATAGAGCTTACTATATGCCAGGCATTCATTGTACTAAATGTCTTGCATATATTATTTCATTTTATACTCACAACAACCCTGGGAGGTAGGTGATATTATTAACCCCATTTTATAGATAAGGAAACTGAGACAAAGAGAAGGGAAGTGACTTGACCAGGGTCACACAATTAGTAACTGTCTTGGCCTGGGTGTAAACTTAGATCTTCCTGACTGTAAAACCATCACTGTCCACTAAGACACCTAGCTGCCTCTAAAATCTAAAAGTCTTTTGTGGCCATCAGGGACCATGGTAATACCCCTTACTTTCATCTTAATAATACTGCCTCTCTCTCTTCATAACACAATATACTTGACAACATATAGAAAATTGCAAGTTAAGATATATATATATATATATATATGTAAACGTATTATTCCGTTCTCCAAACAGAAGAGCTCAAGGAGCTTAATATAAGTTTCACAACATGTACTGCAATGACTGGAGTGTAGAATGGGGCCTGTGAGGACTAGCAATGAAATACAGGCCCCGATGCTCCTGCTCGATCTTCTCCACTCCTTCAAAGTGCAGAGGACACAGAGCCCCTCCATCCCCACCTTCCTCTCCCTTGGTGGTCAGACCAGGAGGGAGGAGATGAAACACAATCAGAATGACTCAGCAGTTAGGCTTTTCCTGGGAATACACTATGAAGCTTTGGCTACCCAGGGCTGTGGTGGCGGTGGAGACCTGGAAAGGAAGCAGAGCTAATGAGCTGCTGGTTAATTCAATAGTAAGATCCCTATGAACAGTGCTTCATACACAGAGTGTTAGAATATCCTCACAGGAAACACCCTTTGAACACAGAACAAAGAATGTCAGAGCTGGAAAGCATCTTAGAAATAACCCACTATAGCCTCCTCGTGTGACAGGGAAGGACTCTGAGACCCAGAAAGTCAATGGTAAAATGTGGACAACATAGCACCCTAGGGGTAATATCACAATTTAGTGTTCTTGCCACTATATCCTGCTGCCCCTTAATAAACAGGTTCCCACACATGGGCACAGAGTGTCCCAGGAAGTCCAGAATTACTTGCCTAACCTTGATCAGCATCCTAAGACTGGTATTATAGCCAAGATAACTGGGATGTTGCCACAGCAACAGAGGTCTGAAAATGGAAAGCTCTGATTGGACAACAGAGCACTGCAGTGTATTTACCTGAGGGAGATGATTCATGATTTTCTCTATTGTCCAGACAGTCTCCATGGCAACCACCCTCCCAGCTGACGCAAGAAACACTCTGCTTCTGATAGGTGTGTGCCTTGTCCTCCTCTAACCTCCACGGTCAGCTAAAACATCCTTGACGCAGTCTTCAATTTAAGACCAAACTGGAAAAATTACACCTACTTCTTATAGAAAATTCAGTCTTTTCAAGTGATGAGTAAACCTCAATTCCTGCCCTCTCTGAGGATTTAGTCTAATTGGGGGGAGCAGGGAAGTGAGTGAGGTGGGGGTAGAATATGCAAACATTCATAAAATTCACCAGGAAAGACATTTCACCGAACCAGAAAGGCCTGTTACAATGGTGACAGTCTAAGCCTCTTAGAGGTCGGGAGACCACTCAGGAGACTTAGGAGTCTACAGGCATTACAGTGACTTGTTATCCAAATAAAGCAGAATATTCAGATGGTTGTCACTATTATGACAACAAACCCAATTTAGTTGGTGCTGAGACACCAGGCCTCTAAAACTGGGATTGTTGACAGGGTTGGCATAGGAAAAAGAAAGAGGCTAATTGGGGGAATCCTAGGAAGGATAGTTACTCAGGTTCAAACCAGAGGAAAAGAGACAATGTGGTTGGCAAATCCATGCTTGAGTATCTACAGTAATGGGAGAATCACTACCTCTCACAGCTGGCCGCTGTATTTTGGGATACCTATTTGGGATAACTTCATTGTTACAAGTTGTTTTTTGTTCATTTGTTTTCTAGACACCAACCTTAGAGGTGCTTCCCTGAAAACTGCTTACCCACAACCACACAACTCCTGGTACTTCAACTGGGGCCACGGAGAGCAATTCGAATCATGCTTTCACCTGACAAGTCTTCAAATACTTAGACAATTCTCAAGGGTGTTATCATCTCCTGGATATGGACACTGAGTATAGTCCTAGATGGCTGTGGCTTCTCTGTTATATTGTTAGCATTTATTAGGCTTGTGGTTCACTAGAACCCCCAGATCTTTTACACCCCAGCTCTCATCTACCCAGGTCTCTCTGGGTCTTTTTGCATTCATGTGCAAGGATTTTTCTATTTATCCCTTGTTAAATTTCATCTTTCTGGAGTCAACCCACCATTTCAGGCTATTGAGATCTTTTTGATTACAGTCAGTGAAATAGATCATCCCAAATTCTTATAAGTTGCAGACTTGCTAAGCTTGGTGTCTACGGCTTCATCTGGATATATATGTATAAAGTGTTTTGCAGATCTGATTGTAAAAGAGACAAAGAAAGAACAGAAGGAAAAGGAAGAAAAAAGAACCGAGGACGAAGGACAAATCTCTGGGGCACCACTAGAGACCTCCCTCAGAGCTGACTTATTTTCAATATTAATTATTTTTCTTGGTATCACTGTTCCCTCCCAGGCCATCTCCCCTGTACTGTTCATCCTCTCCTCTTTCTTCTACTATGATACCCTTGTGAATCAATCCAGCTTTGTGCTTTCCTCTTCTCAAGTCATTAACACCTTTAATATTTCTCTAATTAAGCCCTGCTAAGCCTCAATCTCTGAGTCTCAGAATCATTTCCACCCCCATCTCTCAGTTCCAGGGATTTTCTATGGCTGTCCCCCAGGTCGAGAATGCTTTTCCTCCCATCTATGCCTATTACCTTCCCAGGTTTCCTTTAAGTCCCAAATAAAAGCCCATCTCCTACAGGAAATCTTTCCTAAAAGCTCCTGATCCTAGAGCCTCTCCTCTGTTAATTATTTCATATTTATCTAATTTTTGTTGTTGTGGGTCAGTCATTTTTCAGTCATGTCTGACTCTTTGTGACCCCATTTGGGGTTTTCTTGGAAAAGATACTGAAGTGGTTTGCCATTTTACAGATGAGGAAACTGAGGCAAATAGGGCTAAATGACTTACCCAATGTATGAAGCTGGATTTAAATTCAGGTATTCCAGACTATAGGGCCAGCACTCTTGCCACTGCACCACCTACCTGCCTGTTTATCTAACGCATAGTTTACTTGTGTATATTTGTTTTTGTTTCTCCCATTAGATTATGAGCTCCTTAAGAGCAGAGACTGTCTTTTCCCTCTTTTTATATCCCCAGGGATTAGCACAATGCCTTGCTCATAGTAGGGGCTTAATTTATAATTATTGACTGACTAACTCAGTGAGTGCAAGTATTAGCCCATCTACATCTTGTAAGATGGTATGAAAAAGTCAGCACCCTAAGGCCTTTCTGTAAATAAGAAGCCTCTTCCAGTTAAGCTAGGCTGCTCCTTAGCACACTCTGCATAGAGTCCACTACCAGTTCATACGAAATCTTTCCATCTTGTTTGGATTTATTAGTGTTCATGTTCTGTTACCATAGGCAGGCTGACATATGCCATAGGCATTGCTCTGCAATGAAGCTGCAGTCAGAAAGACCTGTGTTCAAATCCAGCTTCAGATACTTTCTAGCTGTGTGTCCTTGGGTAAGTCACTTAAAACTCTGTCTTGGTCTCCCTAATTGTAAAAAGAGGACAATGATGTTACCTACCTTGCAGGGCTGTTGTAAGCATCAACTGAGTTAATTTTGTAAAGTTATTACCATATAGTAGGTATTATATAAATACTACTTATCATTATTTTTTTTAAAGCAATTGGGGTTAAGTAACTTGCTCAAGGTTACATGGCCAGTTATTTCTGAGTGTTGTGCTAAGTATCAGAGCCTGGATTCAATCCCAGGTCATCCCGACTCTGGGGCCAGTGCTCTTACTCGCTGTGCTACCTGGCCGCACCTACTTATCATTATTATTATCATTATGGACAGAGAGAAATTCCCCTCCTATGTGGGCACTGACCTATTAACAAGCACTCTTTAGTTTACTTCATTCATCCAGGTCTTAATCTGCCTAACCGTCCATCTAGCCCTTGTCAGTCCATGAGAGGCAAGGTGAATAGAGTTCTGGACTTGAAATCAGGAAGACCTCAGACCTTTATTAGCAATTTGACCCTGGACAAGACCTGAAATTCTACTATCTTTACTTTCCTTATCTGTAAAATGGAGATAATAATAACCATTACTGACTTTAGTGAGATGAAGGAGGTTTGATGGATGATGTATGTTTGTAAAAGCTCTTTCCAGACATTTGAGCAGAGTATATATAGACAGGCTTTGTAATTGTCTTCCCATCTTGCTCACAAAGATTTCTTCAGTTGTTTCAGTCATGTCTGACTCATTGTGACCCCATTTGGAGTTTTCTTAGCAAAAATACTAGAGGGATTTACCATTTCTTTCTCCAGGTCATTTTACAGATGAGGAAACTGAGGCAAATGGAGTTAAGTGACTTGCCCAGGGTTACACAGCTAGTAAGTGTCTGAGGCTGGATTTGAACTCATGAAGATGAGTCTTCCTGACTCCAGGCCCAACAGTCTCTCCACTGAGCTTCCCCACTCACAAAGATAGCCTAAGAGAATTTGTCAACTGTTTCATTCATGAAACTACACAAAATCCTGGGGTCTTCTCTTTAATCTATATAGACCATATTTTCCCCATCCAGACATTTTCCCTGGAAATATCTGAAACTAGCTGGTGTCTCTCAAGAGGCCTCCATGTCTTTTATAAGCAGAGATGAACCAAACTAATTAGCCATAATGCTGACTTGTAAGTGGTAGGCAACTGGCATGCCAGCTACTTTACTAAGTTGAGAGAAATCATCTTCTGGTGAACTCAATTTCTATCATTACCTATAGGGTTCAGCCTCAACCCCTACAAACTCATGCCTCCCTTGGTGAAGTCCTTCCTCACACACTGCTACTGTGGGTTCCAAGGATACTTCATGTCAGCTGAGCTCTTCCTTTCCTCTGGGTCTGTCCATTTCCCTGTCCTCGTGCTCCCTCTTGGCCTTTGTCCATGCCACTCAGCACTCTCCTGAAATCTCTCTCTCTCTCTCTCTCTCTCTCTCTCTCTCTCTCTCTCTCTCTCTCTCTCTCTCTCTCTTTCTGTATGTGTGTTTCTCTCTCTCTTTTTCTCTCTCTTTCTTTCTACCTCTCTTTCTCTCTGTCTCTCCCTTTCTGTCTCTGTCTCTCTGTGTCTTTGTCTGTCTTTGTTTGTCTGTCTCTTTCCATTTTGACTTACCTTTTCCCCTCTTATTGTTGTTTCCGTAATTGGATGCCTAATTCTAGCAATGTCACCTGTTTCCTTTTGCCTCACCATTGCCACCGCCATGTTCACATGCTCTAAGTCAAGGCCACAAGGGTGAATTTCCTAGGTTGCATTCACACACCAAAAAAAAAATAAATAAATAAGATAATATAAAAATCTAGGGATATTAAACTAAATGAAGGTCCTTCAAACACCAGCCAGAGGGAAACTACCGAGGCCCAAACTGTGTAATGCTTTCCAGTGACTCGATCTCACTGGAGTTCCTCCAATTCGGCTCTCTGGACTTCGAGCCCCAAGCCACAGCTCCGCTTCCCTCATGGAGTCAGAATGGGAATGGTACCTACTGCTACAACTATCTCCTACTGATCCACTCAAGCACTCCTTGAGTTCAAGTAATTTGAAAATCAGGAAAAGACTTGATCACACTCTAATATTCATTTCAATTACTTCTTTTCATAGCAAATGGCTACCCAAATATATTACGAAGCAACCTTACATGAGAGAGGGGAAAAGAAAATTCATGCTAAAGATGCATGTGCCTAAAGAAGATTCATTTAAGGACAATCTACCCAACTGTCTGGAAATGGCAGTGCGGATACTGCTAACCTCAAAATGTGCATCCAGAAAGGGAAGCCAAGTCCAAGTGCCCCAGACTTCATTGCACGGCTGTGACTTTGCAGTTCTCCTTTTGTGTGTAGGTATCCCATGTCTCGTATGTGTCAGAGATGCTCCCTCATTTGGGGAGAGCAGGGGAGGGGAGACAAAAGTGAATTCCAGAATGGTGATTGGTGGAGCCGAATAGCATGGCCACCTCCCTTTTCAAATGTAAGCTTGGGGACTTTTTTGAGCACAGTAATTGGTTGAGAAGGATGAGAACATCAGAAGAGAATGTTCCCTGATTTAGCCAAGGTTAGCTAACAAGGAAAATGTGAAGGTTTTCATCCACGAGGCCAGGTGCTATAGGACTGCCAGGGAGATGTATAGACTTTGTCTGTGAAGTTATTATTAAGCAAAGATGGGAAGACTCTCTCAGCTGGGTTTGTGGGGGGAGAGGGTGGTGAAAGCAAAAGAACAAGGAACGGTCAGTACTGATGGGAGCAGTAACAGTTGCCTGTTAAGTGCCAAGAAAATGACTTTTCAGTTCTTTTCTCAAATCAAATCAATAGGGATTTATGGTTCCACACACAACACAGTCCACACTCTGACCTTGGAATTTTGCATTTGCAATGCTAGTCTATATTCATCAAGAGATAGGGAATCAGCTTCTGTTAGAACTGTAAGCTCCCTAAAGGTAGAGACTATATCTTAACAAAATGTGTATCTCTCCCAGTGTCAAGCACAGGGCTAGGCACACAGTAGACTCTCATGAAATGTTTCTTAAGTTAACTGAATTAAGGCCTAGACTTTGGCCCCAGTTCTTCCACTGAATTACTATGCAATTTTGAGCAACGACTTCCTTTACTGGGAATCAGTTTCTGCATCTGTAAAATGAGGAGTCTAGTCTCTGCCTTACCTTGGAAGAATGAAATGAGAAAATGGCCCTAATCCTGCCAGGGTAAATAATAACAGCCAAAATAACAACAACACCACAAATAATAATAGTAACAATGGCTAGCATTTATATGCTGCTTACTATGTGCACTGTGCTGAATACTTTACAATTATTATCTCAGCTGATCCTCACGACAACCCTGGGAGGTGCTATTATTAACTCCATTTTACAGATAAGGAAACTGAGGCAGAGAGAGGTAAAGTGTCTTGTTCCTGGTGATATAGTGTCTGAGGTTAGATTTGAACTCAGGTCTTCCTGAATTCAGCTGCAGCTCTATATTCACTGCATTACTAGCTGCCCCTAAAAATCTAAAAGTCGTCTATGGCCTTCAGGAACCATGGTCATCCTCACTGTTTTTGTTTCAAAAAAATTTTCTCCTTCTCTCCAGAATTCAACATCCTTGGCCATCAATGAAAATTTTCTTTTTGGGGGTTTTTTTTTTTCATTTTGGAGGGGGGTTAAGTGACTTGCTCAAGGTCACTCAGCTAGTAAGCATGTCAAATATCTGAGTCTGGATTTGAACTCAGGTCCTCCTGACTTGAGGACTGGTGCTCTATTCACTGCACCACCTAGCCACCCCAACCAATGGAGAATTGTAAGTTAAGACATGTATAAAACCTTGCGATCCCATTCTGCTGATGGAAGAGCCCAAGAAGCTGACTTTCTGTTCCTACACCATGTACTGCAATGAGACAGACATGTTGAATAGGGCACAGTGTGGGAGGATAGGCATCCAGCTGCAGTCCCTGGTGCTCCACACCTTCCTCAAGACCCAGAAGCCACAGTGCTCTACCATGTCTAATTCCATCTTCCTTGGTGGTCAGAGCAGGAGGGAGGAGATGAAACACAGTGAGACAGAAGAATGAATCAAGAATTATTTTTTCCTGGGAAATCCACCATGCAGCTGTTACTACCCAGGGCTATAGCAGAGGTGGAGGGCTGGAAAGGAAGGCTAGAGAATGGGCTTCTGGTCAGTTCAATAATAATATCTTTATCAGCACACAGTGGTTCATGCATGATATATTAGAATATCAGGGTAGGGAGCATCCTTTGAACACAGACACAAGAATGCTACTGCTGGAAGTGATCCTAGAAACAAAATGTTACAGCCTCCTCATGTAATAGTGAAAACCTCTGAGTCCCGGAGAGTCAGTGGTAAAATCTGAACAGTGTAGCGCCCTGGCCTCCTATCTCCCAGTTCACCATTCTTGCCAGTACATCCCACTGCCATGCCTAGTCACAGAGCACCCCATGAAACCCAGAGTCACATACTCCAGAATTCCAGACCTACCTCAGACCAGCATCTTAAGGCTGCTATTCTTGCCAGTCCTGGGATATGGCCACAACAACAGAGGTCTAAAAAATGAAAAGCTCTGATTGGACAACAGGGTGTTGCTAAGAGGGCAACTCATTAGCCCCAAATTTCCCTGAAGGAGATAGATCATGATTTTCAAGACTAAATAGGCAGTCTCCATGGTAACCATCCTTCAATCTGATGCAAAAACTATTCTTTGATAATGATATATGTATTTTTTTCCTGCCCTGGCTCATCACCACCATTAGTAAAATATTCCTTACCCAGGCTTCAATTTGAGACCAATTTGGAGGAGCTATCCCTACTTCTTGTAGAGAATTCAGAGCCTTGTGCAGTGATGAGTTAACTCCTGTCCCTGCCCACTCCGAGGGTTCAGTTTACATGGGGGGAGCAGGGCAGTGAGTGAGGTGGGGACAGAATATGCATATATTCATAAAAATCACCAGGAAAGAAGATCCCCTGATCCAAATGGGCCTATTACGATGATAGTGACAATATAGACAGATTCCAGAACCATCCACCTCAGGGGATTCAGGGGTTAGAGAGGAATCACAGTGGCTTTCTGTCCAAATAAGGCAGGGCAGTAAGAGGGATGCCACTGTTTGTTAGGACCACAGTCCAGTTTAATTGGAGAGCTGGTGCTAAGAGACCCCTAGCCTCTAAACTGGGATCTCGGACAGGGTTGGGGTAAGAAAGATGAAAGAGACT
>NW_027187460.1:447105-471565 GCF_028583685.1 Petaurus breviceps papuanus | reverse complement strand
TGGGTTGCATTCTTATAAGGACAAGCTACTAGTACACCTGAATAGGTATCAACACAAGTACATATAAATCTGCATCCTTTATCCAGTGGTAGTGGACCAATATAATCTATTTGCCAGATTTGGGCTGGGACTTTTCCTCTTGCTATCTCTCCAGTTATTACCCGAGGAACAGTTCGCTCCTTTTCCAATTGACATATATGACAGTCTTCTGCTATCTGTTTTAACAGTGAATGAGAGATACTAATACCTCGATCTTGTGCCCACTGGTGTGTGGCCTGGACCCCCAAATGGCCTGCTGTTTGGTGGACCCATTTTGCTAATACCGGATCATCAGTTGTTGTCAAAGTAGGGACAATATGTTCAGTAGCAATCTTTGCCAGTCGATCAGCAAGAGCATTGTACTCACGTTCTGGTGTGGTGGGGGCCATGTGAGCATCTACATGAAAAACTGACAAGTCAGTGACCAAAGACATGTTCCAGATATCTTCCCATAATTCTTTGCCCCAGACTTGTTTCCCATGAATTTCCCAATTTTCATTTTTCCACATGGGCATCCATGTAGCTAACCCATTAGCTACCGCCCATGAATCAGTGAATATATGACACTGTCCTCCTTGTTCTAGTTTGATGGCTTGATATACTGCCATAAGTTCAGCATATTGGCTACTTGCACCTATCCCAGTACTTTCCAAAGTCCTTCTAGTACATGGGTTATAGGCCACTGCTTTCCAATGTCTTTTTTGCCCCAAATATTTTGCTGTCCCATCAGTAAACCATGCATGTCTCTTTTGTTCCTCAGTTAATACATCATATCCCTCATTCCACTTTACAGTGGACTTTACCAACTGTTGCTTTGGCTCAGGGAGTGTGTCATTCCTCTCAATTTCTATGTTTGCTACAGATTCATGTAGAGCAGAGACTCCGCTTTTGCCTGTTTTTGCTCTATTTTGAATATACCACTTCCATTTGATTATACTAGCCTCTTGGGCATGTCCAATTCTGTGAGAAGCTGGGGTACTCATTACCCAGGTCATAATTGGGATTCCAGGTCTTAATATCACTTCATGGCCCAGAGTCAGTTGTTCAGTCTCCACCAAAGCCCAATATGTAGCTGACAACTGCTTTTCAAAAGGTGTATACTGGACTCCAGATGAAGGGAGTTTCCTACACCAAAATCCCAAAGGTACATTTCGGCTTTGTTGTTTTTGCCATAAGCTCCAGTTTGCATAATCATCTTGTACAGTTACTTGCAATTCCACTGGACCATTTTGCATGGGCCACAAATCTAGGGCCAATTGTATGGCAGCCTTGGCTTCTTCAAAAGCTTTACTCTGCTCAAGTCCCCAATCGAATTCATATTTCTTCCGTGTGACTCTATATAAAGGTTTTAAAATCTGTCCCAAATGTGGAATGTGGTGCCTCCAGTATCCAAACAATCCTATGAACTTTTGGGCCTCCTTCTTATTGGTAGGGGTAGGAAAATCCTGAATCTTTTGTCGGGCTTGAGGAAGAATCTCCCTTAGCCCCTTGTTCCATTGTATACCCAAAAATTTCACATTTTGAGCTGGTCCTTGAACCTTTGCAGGGTTAATTTCCCACCCTTTACTTTTCATATGCTCAATTAGAAGGGTCAAACTCCTTTCCACTACTTTCGCATCTTTTCCCTGTACCATGATATCATCAATGTAGTGGGTAAGCTGTACACCAGGTAGCTTTAATTCATCCAACTGTTCAGCCACAATCCTGTGACAAATAGTGGGGCTATGTATGTACCCTTGTGGCAAGCGGGTGAAAGTATATTGTCTACCCTGCCAAGTGAAAGCGAAGTGGTCCCATTGTTTAGGGTCTATTGGGATGGTGAAGAAGGCATTTGCCAAGTCAATAACTGCATACCAAGTCCCATCATATTTCTGGATCCTTTCTATTAAGGTGATGGTATCTGGAACAGCAGCATACAAAGAAGGAGTCACCTTATTCAACTGTCTATAATCCACAGTCATTCTCCACGTCCCATCTGATTTTCTTACTGGCCAGACAGGATTATTCCATCTTGTGGTTGTAGGGACCAACACTCCTGCTTCAACATATTCCTTTATAGTAGTGGTAATTTCATCTTGCCCACCTGGCACACGATACTGTTTTAAAGTAATTACTTCAGAAGGTTCAGGTAAAGTGATCAGGTCCATTTTTAGTTTTCCCACTAAAACTGTATTAATTCCTATCTTCCTCACAGCAAATTGGTATCTCCCTTCAGGTAAATTCAGTGTCATGCCTCTCAATACATCTATCCCAATGATGTATTCAGGAATGGGTACAACAACCACAGTATATTCTTTCTTAGGTAACTGCCCAATTTTCATTGTTATTTTAACCTGTCTGGCTGATATTTCAGCACCTCCTAGACCCGTGATGGTAATAGGAGTTCCATGTTTAAACTTATCAGGGTTTCCATAGATAAGTGTGGCCTCAGCCCCAGTATCAATCAGTGCCCTAGTCACAGTAGTTGATCCATTCTTCCAATATATTGTTAAACCAATATGGGGTCTGCAATCTCTTCTGCATATTTCTTTTATCTGGGCTGGGGCTTGGCCTATCTCCTATTCCCCCTGAAGGTGGGGCAAACTTGGATACAAAGATTCAGATTCAGAAATACCTGCAGGGGTGGTTCCTGCTTCCCTGTTCATTCTAATGCTAAGTACCTTTTCTTGGTACAGCTTATGCAGCTCTTCAGTTGGAATACCATCTATTCTTCTAAAGTCCACCCCAGCTCTTAATAGAGCAGTAAACAGTTCCCTTCTTGTTGGTCTATTTTGTCTCTGAATCCTCTGGCTGTTTACTCTTCTCTCTCTAGGCAATTTGTCTTTTTCCCATTCCCCTAAATCGCTTAATTGTGAAATCTTATCCAGCACCTCTGAAAGAGGGTGCCCTATTTCTCCAATTAACAGAGTCAGAATTAGGTGCTTATATGCAGGAGGAGCTGTCTTCACTATGATATTTCTATGAGGAACTCCTAGGGGGGTATCATAATATGCATTTGCATCTCCAATCAGGATAGCAGTTTTCATTACCTCCTCCTTTAGTTTTCTCATACAGTCTCTAAGTGAGTACCAGGGTCTGTCTCCCCTAGGCCACATAGATTCAGTTGGATATTGCTTTTTGCAACCTTCTGCAGCTAAAGCTAGAAGATTCGTTTTATTATTTCCTCCTTTCATATGGTGATCCCTAAAAGCCTGGTGTACAAAAGGATTCTGACTGATACTTATGAATTTTAAACAGTCCTCACTGTCCAGTGTTATTCCTCCGGCGCCTTCATCAGTGATTCTTACTATCCAAGACACTAAAGACTCCCCCATTCTTTGGGTAAATCTACTCAATATATCAGTGATCTCCTGTTGAGTGAAATCCTCAATTATCTCCCTGGACTCTGTTTTGCCTCGGTGGCTCTCCTGTCTTCTTCTTCGTATGGGGAGAGCTTCTACATTAGAAGACTCCTCATCTAACCTTGCTCCATTCTCCTCACACACATTCTCCTGGAAGCTGTCAGGGCAACTCTGCCCAGCCTGTACAAAAGCTGCATGCACATTCGTTCTGCTAGTTTTTTGCTTCCTTTTAGTTACATGAACAGTAGCTTGCTCCTGGACCACCACATGAGTCCCTCCAGTTTGCTCTTCTGAGTGCTGTGACACAGAAGAATCCTCAGGCAAACTAGCTGACTCCCTAGCCATCCGAGCTCTTTCCTTCAGCAGCTTATCCCTACTTTTACACATAAGGCGATAACTTGTTAGCAGCACCCAGCCTCTCCTGCACACTCCTGCCAGTTCTTTGCCTGGTTCTATGGGTATTGCTTTCAAACATCTTTCCAAATCTCCAGGTTCTCCCTCTTTTAGCCTTGGTTCCCAGTTTTCACAGGGCCCTGTGCTTTTAGCCCATTCTCTGGCTAGAGAGGAATAAGGCAAATCCTCCCATCCTGGAATAGCCATTTCTCCCTCTAAAGCCCCACTGCTTCCAAATAGAGGCCTGACATTTTGTGATCCCATCCTGGTCGCCAAATGTATCAGCAATGCCATATTCACAATGCCTATAGAGATTACAAATATGCTGATATAATTATCCATTAGAAAATACGTCATGTTTGCCATATGAGGAAATAAACTAGAAAATTTATTAAGATACCAAAAGACTGAGTCCCAAAACCAGAAAGTGAAAGCCATCAGAGTAGTTATGACATTGGCACAGGTAGATAAAGTAGAAAGCACCCACATTTTCAAGCCTTTAAAACAGAACAGGCTACCTCAGGCAAAGGTCCTCCTCTCCCCACGCACAGCAACCACCCAGCGTCCTGGAAGCGCACTCCCAGCAGCTCCGGCCCCTGGCAGTCCTCAGCAGGAGTCCTTAGCAGAAAGTCCTTAGCAGTTCTAACTCAAAAAGGGCTTCGCGCTGCCACTGCCTCTGCTGCTGCCGCCGTCACCACCACCGCCAGCCACCGAAAGAACGCTAGCTTGGCTTCCGCTTCCTCTTGCTCCGCCCCTTCCTGCTACGTCAGCAAGTCCAACGGGGCATGGAAGATCTTTTAATCCCATAACCCTTACAGGGCCCCCTGAGTTCAAGGAATCTGAAAATGAGGGAAAGACTGATCAGATTTTCTTACTTGCTTCAATTCCTTCATCTGATAGCAAATGACTCCCCAAATGACAGATTATGTGACAACTTTACACTCAGGAGGGGAAAATGAATTCCATGCAAAAGATGCATGTGTCAGACTTCTCTCCTCAAAAGGGGTTTCCAGATTGGAGAGATAGAGCAAATGTGTATCAGACCTCATTGCTGTGATTTCCCAGTTTTCCCTGTTTGCCTAGGTAGTCCAGGCCTGAAAGGCGTTAGAGATGCTCCCTCATTTAGGGGTGGGAGGGAGAGAGAAGTGAATTCCAGAACAGAGACTGGTGGAGCTGAGAGGCAGGAGCCACCTCGCTTTTCAAATGTAGGCTTTGGGACCTTTGAGCACCATGATTGGTTGAGGGGGATGAGAACATCTGAAGAGAACGCTCTCTGATTTCCCAAGGTTAGCTAACCAGGACAATGTGAAGGTTCTCCTCCCTGAAGTTAGGAGCTATAGCCCTGACCAGGACCAGGGATATATTTTGATTATAAAGTTATTACAGGGCAAAGATGGGGAGAACTTGGATGGTTTTAGGGGTGAAAGCAAAAAAGCAAGTGATAGTCAGCACTAATGGGATGCATGCCGGATGTCTGTCTAGTGCCAAGAAAATGGCTTTATTCTCTTGAATGAGGTCAATTGCTACTAGATTTCCCCACATACACACCCCACACCCTGATCTTGGAATTTTACATTTCTAAAGGTCACTCTAATCCAATGAGAGAGAAGGATTAACTTCTAATATTTAAAGAGCTATATTTTATGAAAATCCCTGCCAGACTGTAAATTCCCTGAAGGCAGGGACAGTATCTTAATAAAATTTGCCTCTCTCCCAGTGTCAAGAGAAGCACTGGTCAGATGTGACGCTCAGGAAACATCTATTAAATTGGATTGATTCTGCAGGTGAAAACAACAATGACAATAATAATAATTGGCATTTATATACTGCTTATCTACTGACTTCACCACCAGAACTCTATACACTGGGTCATCTGGTTGTCAACCTAGTTGGTAGGGCCAAGCACTGAAATATAGATTCTGATGCTCCAGCTCAATCTTCACAACTTCCTCAAGATCCAGAGGTCATAGCACCCCTCTTCCCCAGCCCCCAATTTCATTTCCCTTGGTGGTCAGACCAGGAGGAAGGAGATGAAATACAGTCATAGAGCAGAATCAGGCAAGAATTACTTTTTTCTGGGAAATTCACCCTGAAGCCGAGGCTACCTAGGGCCATGGTGGGGGTAAAGAACTGCAAAGGAAGGACAGCCAGTGGGCTTCTGGTTAATTCAATAATTCACACATAGTGTTAGAATACCAGCATGGAAAGCATCTTTGAGCACAGAACCAGGAATGTCACTCCAAGGGATCTTAGAAATAACCTACTACAGCATCGTCATGGAATGTGGAAGCACTCCAAGTCCTGGAAAGTCCCTGGTATAACCTGGATGATAAAGCACTTTTGTCTCCTGTATCTCAGTTCAGAATTCATGCCAGTGCCTCTCAATAAAGCAGGCTCCCATGAACGGATATGGATTGCCCTATAGAGCCCAGAGACACATACTCCCGAATTCCTGGCTTACCCTTGATCAGCATCCGAAGGTTTGTATCTTTGCCAGCACTGGGATGTTGCCATGGAAACACAAATCTGAAAAAAAAATGGAAAGCCCTGATTGGACAACTGAGCACTGCCCTAAACTTCCCTGAGAGAGACAATTCATGGTTGTTCCTATGTTCTAGAATTAGGGGTGGGGAACCTGCGGCCTCAAGGCCACATGTGGCCCTCTAGGTCCTCAAGTGCAGCCCCTTGACTGAATCCAAACTTCTCAGAACAGAGCCTCACCCCTGGGGTCTCCATGGTAACTGTCCTCGAATACTCTTCGTTTCTGATGGATTTAAGTCCTAAGCCTCCTCCACCACCATCAATAAAAACATACCTTACCCAGTCTTCAGTATAAGATCAAATTGGGGGAATAATCCCTATTTCTTGTAGCAACTCGATAGCATTATGCAATAATGAGTAAACCCACAGTCCTTGCCCTTTTTGAGGGCTCAGTATAATTGCAGGGAGAAGGGCAGTGAGTGATGTGGGACCAGAATATGGACACATTCATGAAAATCACCAGGAAAGAAGATTGCCTGAATCAAATGGGCTGATCATGATTGTAACAGTCTAGGCTTCTTGGAGGTGGCAGAACCATCCTGCTCAGGGGATTCAGGGGTTAGAGAGGAATCACAGTGGGTTGCTGTCCAGCTGAGGCAGGGCATTCAGAGGGATGCCCCTGTTTGCTATGACAGCAGACCCAGTTTAGCTGGAGAGCTGGTGCTAAGAGACCCCAGGTCTCTAAACTGGATTCTCAAACAGGACTGGGATAAGAAAGATAAAAGAGGCTAATGGGAGCATCCAAGGAAGGGCAGTTACTCAGGTTCAAGCCAGAGAGAAAAGGCAGAATGGCTATCAAGTCCTTGCTTGAATACCTACAGTAATGGGAAGCTCACTACCTGTTAAAGCAGGCCATTGTACTTTGGGATACTTGTTTTGCATGATTTCATTTTTAAGGGTTTTTTTTTCTGACACAATGCTTAAATGTGATTCCCTGAAATTGTCCACCTCCATACATCCATGTGAAGCAATCCTGGATTGCACTAGGTTTTTTTGACTACTCTGCCATATTGTTGGCAGTTTTTAAGTTTGTGGTCCATAAAATTCCCAGATCAATTTCATACCAAGGTGTGGACTAACCAGGCCTCCCTTCACCTTTCTGGAGTTAAATCATCATTTGAGCCTGTTAGAATCTTTTAAATTCTGTCTTAATATAACCAATAATTGCAAGTTTGATAAGCTTGGTGTGTCTGTAGCTTCTTCTTGTTATATATGATATGCAAAACTAAAAGTCCTTTGTAAAAGACATAAAGAAGAAAGAACAGGAGAAAGAGGAAGAAGAAGAATCATGACCAAGGACGTGTCCCTAGGGAACCACAATAGAAACATCCCTCAGAATATATTTGTATTTCAATATAAATGACTTTTCTTCATAACACTTTTCCTTCCCAGGCCATCTCACCACTCTTTAATCCCTTAGTGAAACAATTCAACTTTATACTGTTCTCTTTTGAGACTCAACCCCCATATCATTTCACTAATAGAGCCCAGCTAAGCCTCAGACTGGATCATTCCCAAACCACAGCCTCCATCTCCCTTGTGAAGTCAGAATGCTAATGGTCCCTAATGCTCCAACTATCTCCTGCTGGGCTGGGATTCTAAATTGAAGACACTCACTGCAACAATTGTAACAACAGGTCCCTGAATTCAAGGAATTTGAAAATGAGGAAAGAACTTGATCAGGCTGTCCTATTCATTTCAATTCCTTCATTTGGTAGTGAATGACAGATCATGGGACAACCTTTCAGCAAGGAAGGGAAAAGGAAATTCATATAAATGGTACACCGTGTCCAAAGGAGATTTATTTAAGGACACTCTGTGTAGCAGGCTGAAGATGGGAGTGGGGATACTGCCCATGGGGAAATTGAGCCTGAGTGCCCTGGACCACATTTCTGTGACATCTCAGCTTTCCTTTTTTGTAAAGGAAATACGTATTAGAGATGCTCCCTAACTTGGGTGTGGGGAGGGACAGAGAGAAGCGAACTCCAGGACGGTAACTGTTGGAGCAGAGGGGCACAAGCCACCTCCCTTTTCAAATGTAAGCTTTAAGATTTAACCCAGTAATTGGTTGAGAGGGATGAGAACATCAGAAGAGACTGTCCACTGATTTACACAGATTAACTACCAAGAAGGGTATGGGGGTTCTCATCCATCATGCTAGGAGGTATAGGGCTGTCCAGGGACAAGTATAGACTTTGTCTATGAAGTCATCATAGGACAAAGATGGGGAGACCTCAGCTGGTTTTGGGGTTGAAAGCAAACAAGCAAAGAACAATCCATACCAATGGGATACATGAGAGATGTCTGACAGATTCCAAGAAAATGGCTGTTAGGGGTGGCTAGGGGGAGCAGTGAATAGAGCACAAGCCCTGGAATCAGGAGGATCTGAGTTCAAATCTGGCCTCAGACACTTGACACACTAGCCATGTGACTTTGGGCAAGTCACTTAACCCCAATTGCCTTCCAAAAAGCAAAAAAATAAAAAATAAAAAAAAGAAAATGCTATGAGTTATCCTCTCAAGTGAAGTTAATAGGTACACACACACACACACACACACACACACACACAAACACACGCAACCCAAACCCTGACATGTGAAATACTAACTCAAATTCAGTAGGAAATAGGGAATAAGCTTCCATTATACAAAGATCTGTATCTTGTAGTAGTCCATAATAGACCGTAAGCCCCTTGAACATAGGGTCTGTGTTGCACTATCTCTCCCAGCATCAAGGACAGGGATTAGCACACAATAGACTCTCAAAAATGGTAAGTTCAATTGATTTGAGACGTGGATTCTGGCCCCAACTCTTCCACTGAACTCCCATGTGACTTTAAGTCAGAACTTCCCTTACTTGGTCTGTTTCTTCATCTGTGAAATGAGTTCTCTTAGTTCTCTGTCCTACATGCCCCCCAGACCTCTTGGAAGAGTAGAAAGAGAAAATGACCACAATCCTGCAAGGGAAAATAGCAACCACTACAACAGGAATAAAAACAACGAGATTTAGCATTTATATTCTACTTCCTATGGAAAAAACTCTATAAACATTAATGCATTTGATCCTCACAACCACTCTGGGAGGTAGGTGCTTTTATTAGCCATATTTCATAGATAAGGAAATTGAGGTAAACAGAGGCAAAGTGACTTACCCAGTGTCACACAGTTAGGAAGTTTCTAAGATTTGATTTGAACTCAGGTGATTTGGACTCCAGGCCCAGAACTCTCTCCACCGAGACACCTGGCTATCTCTAAAATCCCAAAGTGTTCCGTCACCATCAGAGACCTCGGTCATCGCTGTTATTTTTACTTTTAAACAATTTCCTCTTTCTCTTCAGAATACAATAAGCTTGGTCACCAATGGAAAATTTTAAGTTCAGACATGTATAAAAACTTGTCATTCCATTCTCCAGACAGAAGAGTCCAAGGAGATTAATACCAGTTCCTACACCATTTACTGCAATAAGATAGATATGTTGAATGGGGCCTATGAGGTTGAGCATTGGCATACAGGCCCTGATACTCCTGCTCAGTCTTCTCCAAACCTTCCTCAAGACCCAGAGACCTCCATGATGTGCCTCTCCCTCCCACCTTCATCTCCTTTAGGTGTCCAGACCAGAAGGGAGGAGATGAAACACAGACAGCAGAATGACTCAAGAATAATTTTTTCCTAGGGAATTTACCATGAATCTTTGGCTACCCAGGACCATGGAGGGGGTGGAAAACTGGAAAGGAATGGGAGCTAGTTACCTGTTGATTATTTCAGTAAAAAATCTCTACCTCTGAACAGCATTTAATACTCAGAGAGTTAGAGCATCAACCAGCATAGGAAACATCCTCCGAACAGAAAACAAAGAATGTCAGAGCTGAAAGGGATCTTAGAAATAAACTATTATGCCTCCTCCTGTAACTGGGAAGGACTCAGAATCTCAGAAAGTCAGTGATAATATATGGACGATATAGCACCCTGGTCTCCTGTCTCCCGGTTCAGCATTCTTGGCACTGCATTCTGCTGCCTCTCACTAAAGCAGGCTCCCATGAATGGTCACAGAGCGCCCCATAAAGCCGAGTCACACACTCCAGAATGCCCAGCCTACCCCAGACCAGCATCCAGAAGCTAATTTTCTTGCCAACCCTGGGAGGTTGCCATGGCAACAGAAGTCTGAAAATGGAAAACTCTGATTGGAAAACAGGGCACTGATAGATAAGGCACCTCTTTAGCCCCAGAGCTCCCTGAGGGAGATAGATCATGGTTTGCAATACTGTCCAGACAATCTCCATGGTAATCATCCTCCAATCAGATGCAAGTAATACTCTGCTTATGATAAGTGGAAATCCTACCCTCCCACCATGATTTAAAACATCTCTGATTAAGTCTTAATTTTACACCTAACTGGCATATCCCTATTTCTTGTTTTTTGGTCTTTTTTGGATGAGGAAGGGCAGGGCAATTGGGGCTAAGTGACTTGCCCAAGGTCACACAGCTAGTAAGTATTAAGTGTATCAGGCTGGATTTGAACTCAGGTTCTCCTGACTCCAGGGCTGGTACTGTATTCACTGTGCTAAGTAGCTGCCCCGATATCCCTATTTCTTATAGATAATCCAGAATCTTGTGCAGTAGTGAGTATCATATTTTATAGAAAAATATTGAGGCCTTTCTCCTTGAGCTACCTCTTGTCCCCTCTTCCTCATTTCCTATGACTCCAATGACTTTTTTCTTCTATTTCCTATTCCTTATAATAAGACAGCTTTACTCCTTACCAAGGCTAACCCCTCTACCAGCTCAGGAGATTCCATTTTATCTTATCTCCCTCAAAAGATTTCCCATTCTGTTATCCCTACTCTATTACTTATTTTCAGAATTTCTCTGTTGATTTCTCATTCCCTGCTGTCTGCAAACACAACCATATCTCTCTCATCCTGAAAAATCCTTCATTTGACCTTTCCATCCCCACTAACCATCATCTTTTTCACTCTTCTGTCTTTTATGGATAAACTCTTTTAAAAGTCCATCTACAATAGAGTCCTGCCCTCCAGTTAGTCACCAAAATGATTTTACTAAAACTCAAATCTCACCATGTCGCCCACTGCCCAGTCCAACTCAATGAACTCCAGTGGTTCCCAGTCCTCTCCAGGATCAAATACGAAATGCTCTGTTTCACTTTCAAAGCCCTTCATGACTAGCCCCCTCTCACCTTTCTAGTTTTCTTACACTTTACTGCCTGCTACATAAAGACACCAACTCCTGGCTATTTCACAAACAAGATACTCCATCTATCAACTTTGGGCATTTTATCTTGTTGCCCCCGTGCCCAGAATTTTTCCCTCCTCATCTCTTTCTACTACCTTCCTTGTCTTCCTTTATATCCAAACTAAAATCCCATGTTAAATGGGAAAATTGCCCTAACCCCTCTTAATTCTAGTGCCTTCCCTCTATTATTTTCTTTTATCCGGTGTATAGCTTTTTACACATTTGCTTGTATGTCTTCTATTTCATTCAGTTGTAAACTCCTTGAGGGCAGAGACCGTCTTTTGTATCCCTAGTACTTAGCATGATGCCTGGGATACTTGGATTCAGTCATCTTCAGCTGTGTCCAACTCTTCGTGACCCCATTTGGGTTGGTTTTTTTTTTTGGCAAAGATACTAGAGACATTTGCCCTTTCCTTCTCTAGCTCATTTTGCCGATGAGGAAACTGAAGCAAACAGTTAACTGACTTGCCCAGGGTCACACAGCTTGTAAGTGTCTGAGGCTAGGTTTAAACTCATGTCTTTCTAACTCTAGGCCCAGCACTTTATCCACTGTGCCACCCAGTTGCCCCTTCCTGCAACATGCTAGATGCTTAATAAATGTTTGATGACTTGATGACTGACTCTATGAATGCAGATCTCAACCCTTCTAAATCTTGGTAGACGGTCTGAATAATTCACCCCCCTGGGGTGCCCATCAATTGGGGAATGGCTGAACAGGTTGTGGTGTTTGAGAGTAATGGAATACTATTGTGCTATAAGAAATGAGGAGCAGATGGACTTCATACTTACCTGGAGAGGTTTATACAAACTGCTGCTGAGTGAGAAGAGTAGAATCAGGAGAAATTTGTACACAATTACAGACACAACGTATGTGTGATGACCAACTATGATGGACTGCACTCTTTTCAGCAATGCAGGGTTGTGGGTCAACCCCAGAAAACTCATGATGGAGAGAGATGTCTGCATTCAGAGAGAGAACTAGAAAGAACTGAGTTTGGATCCAGATTGAAGCAAACTACCTGATCTTTTGCTTTTTCGGTTTTGTTTCTTCTTTATCATTGTTAATTCCATCTGATATAATCCTTCTTAATAACCTGATTAATGTCTAATGTGAAAGTATTTACAGATCGTGTACTTGAATGTATGCTTCCATTGGGGGGGGGGAAGGGATGGAGAGAATATTTGAAACTCAAGGAATTGTGGAACTGAATATTATAAACTAAATGTAAATAAACAAATAAATAAAGACCAAAAAATTTAAAACAAAAAAAAGAAAAAAATAATTCACTCCCCTGCAGCCTAACATACATAATGAGTCTCATATAATTTAGCAAGGTTTGTCCTTACAGGACAGATGTCTGAAAAGAGTCCATTGCCGGCCCATACTCGAAATCTTTCCATATTTTTAGGATTTGGCAGAGCTCATAGTCTGCTGTCATAGATGAACCTTTATTGAAGCCAGGGAGCACAGTGGATAGAGCGCTGGGCCTGGAGTCAGAAAGACTCATCTTCATGAGTTCAAATCCAGCCTCAGACACTTACAAGTTGTGTGACCATTGGCAAGTCACTTAACCCTGTTTGCCTTTGTTCCCTGTGTATAAAATGAGCTGGAGAAGGAAATGGCAAACCACTACAGTATCTCTGCCAAGAAAACCCTAAAATAGGATCATGAAGGGTCAGACACGACTGAACAACAACAAAAATCTTGCAGGGTTGTTGTGAGAATCAAGTGAGACAATAGTTGTAAAGAATCTAGCTTAATGTTTGGCATGTAGTAGGTACCATATAAATACTAGTTATTACTATTATTTATTACTTATTAAAATATATTTTATACATAGAGAGAAAGTTCCCTCTCTGTCAACCACTAAATAGATACATTCATTCAACCAGGTCTTAATCTAACTAATTGTTTCAAATCTATTGGTTGGCATGGTGAATAGAGGGCTGGAATCACAGTCAGGAAAACCTCAGACCTTTATTAATGATTTGAACCCAGGCAAGGCATGAAATTCTTTCACTTTCACTTTCCTCACCTGTAAAACAGAGATTATATTATCTATTACTGACTTCAGTGAGATAACATATGATGTATGATTTTTGCATGTATAGCTCTTCCTAGACCTGAATATGTAGATTATTGGAGTTATCTTTCCTTGCTCACAGAGAGAGCCTGAGAGAGTTTATCGCCTTGGGAACTTTATGGGTTAGTGAGTATAGTAACTGCTATAAGAATGTGCATTCATGAAACCCAAGGATCCGACTCTGACCACAGATAACGTGACCAGGCTCAATACTGGAGTCTTCTCTCTAACAATAATCTCTATGGTTCTTTTTGTCATTACCTGGAAATATCAGAATCTGACTGGTGTCTTTCAGGAGATCTCCCAGTCTCCTACAAACATAGTGAACCAAATTCATTAGCCATACAGCTCTGGGATCTTTGAGTTCACAAATTGGTGGGGAAGGATGAAAGCATCAGAAGAAAATATTCCTGGATTTTATTCAAGGTTAGCTAACAATGAGGATGTCAAGGTTCTCATCAGTGACTTCAGGGTATTTGATACTGTCAAGACCCAGGTATATACTCTATGAAATTATTGTAGGGCAAAGATGTGGAGAACTTCTCAGATGCTTTTAGGGATGAAAATTTTTAAAAAGACAATCAACATTGATGGAATACATGCCAGTTGTCTGTCAATTGCCAAGAAAATTATTTTTGGGTTTTTCCTCTAAGGTGAGGTCAATATATGGCTCAGTGGATAGAGTACTGAGTCTAGAATTAAGAAAACTTGAATTCAAATCCAGTCCCAGAAGTCAACTATCAGTATGATACTAGGAAAGCAGCTCAGCCTTGGTCTGCCTCAATTTCCTCAATGGTAAAATGAGGATAATAACAGGGCCTAATCCCCAGGGCTGCTTTGAGGATAAAATGAGATCCCAGTTGTAGAGTGTCTTTCAAACTGAAAGCACTATATAAATTCTAGCTAGTATGATTACTTGTAATTACAAAACCCTAAGAAGAAAAACAGTATTGCTATATACATTTTGAAAAATAAAGGCCTAGAAATCCAGAGAGCAGACATTATGGAGAGCATTATGGAAGTTAGAGGCATTTTTTGATCCTGGACCCGACTGGTACCTCTGGCTCACGTTCAGTGGTCCCTTCTATAATCCCATTCATCCATTCAACAAATACTTAAGGGCTGCAACAAAGACATGTTGTGCAGGCTGCTATCTCTCAAAGAGCTTATAAGCTGATGGGGGAGAAGACAAAATCCCATTAACTATGCTTGGAGAGCATAATGCAGCAAAGAGGGCCCTGGGGGGAGGAGCCCAGACTTGCTATTTACTTATTTTTACTTTTATTTTTTTGTTGGTTTTTTTTTAGTGGCAATTGGCCCAAGATCACACAGCTACTAAGGATCTAAGGTCAGAGTTGAGCTCAGGTCCTCCTGACCCCAGGGCCACTGCTCTATCCACTATACCACCTTCCTGCCCCTCCAAACCTGCTATCAAATGATGAGGAAACACACAGTCTGTTGCCAGAATTTTCTTTCCCATTCCAAGCCCTTGAGTTCAGAAGAAGGGAAGGGAACAAACATTTATACAGTATTTACTATTTACCAGGCATTGTGCTAACCACGTTTCACAAATATTATCTCATTTGATCCTCACAGCAACCCTGGAAGAGAGGTGCCAATATTATCCCCAAGGTTGCACAGTAAATTAGTAGAATAGGCTAGATTAGAAACCAGGTCTCTGGACTCCAAGTCACGGGTTCCTTCATCTGTACCACGTTGCCTTCCCACAATACTTTTTGTTAATATTTAGCAAATGGGTGGAGCTCACACGTAAAGAAGAGTGAATCATAGTATATTTCATAGCTAAAAAGTGCATCAGAGGTTGTTTAGAGGTCTGATTTCACAGATACTACTGGAATACTCAGCCCTGAGTGTGTACATGGCAACCTGTAGGTATAAACATAGACAGCTCAGAAAATAGCCGGGTAGCGGACCCAGGGAGCTCAAGTTCTCAGAGCCACACCTGTCACCCATCCAAGATAAAAACAAAAATATACACCAACAACAACATTGCAAAGTTAAACAGATTTGAAAGACTAAAGGTCTCTTTCTGATCAATGAGGTAACTGACCATGATTGCGGAAGACTCTACTCCCAAAGCCCTATCATTCTAGATGATCCCATCTGCTCTTAACTATCCCCTATATGAGATATTCCACCCAAGAGATCATTATTCCCATTTGACAGAAGAGCAAACTGAGTCCCAGACAGGGAAATAAACTTACTCAAGATTCTACAGCAAGTCAGTGACCGTGACACAGACAGAAGGCCAACCAGGATGATAAAGAGCTTTGAGTTTATGCCACCTAAGACTCTGCTGAAGGAATATTCCACTGAGTGAAAGTTTTAGCCTAGAGAAAAAAAAGTTCAGATGGGTCAGGGTGAGAGGGACTGGGATGGTATAACAAATATCAGTATCTGAAAAGTTTAGCAACGTAGAGGAGAAACTAAGATTGATCTACTTAATACTAAAGGCATAAAACTAAACACAAACAGGCCAGAAGCATCAGAGATGCAAATTTAGAATTAATATAAGGAAAAATGTTCCAACCATAACAGCTATCCAAAAGCAAAATGGGTTATCTGGGGAGGGAGGGAGTGGATTCACCATCAGCCCCCAGCCTGGGCTGGATGATCATTGGATTGAGTGGCCTGTCACTTCCAATACTAAAATTCTGTGCTCTGTGGAATGCTAGGATACCCACCCAACCTGTGACCAGAACCACGGCTCACTCATGATTCTCTCTAGAGCCATGGTTAGGGAATAGCTCAGAAATCAAGGAAAAGACTCCATCGGGGGTCAAGGTTAGGGCTCAGTCTGTCAGTAGAATCATGGCTTGGATCAGATCCAGAGTTAGAGCCCAGTTTCTACAAGGAGCTAAGACTCAATCTGTAATTGGAATTGGGATTCATTCTAGAACCAGAGCCATGGTTTAGCCTGGGGCCAAGGTTGATCTTTCAGAAGGACTAAGGCCAAGTCTGGTTTGAAGGATTAGAGGGAGCGAAAAGGAAAATGGTGGAGGTAAGATCTCAAGTATATACTGTAAGTATCAAGGGGTTCAATAGACAGAGAGAAAGCCTAGAAATCCCTGTCCAGACCTGTTTTGTCTGATATTGGGCCTCTAATTAAGACCTTCTCTGTTGAATGAGGTGGTCAGACCAGAAAATTTCTAAAGTCCCTTTCTAGAGCTAGTGATAAAATTTAGTAAATGTTTATTAAGCACCTAGTGTATGCAAGGTATTCTGCCAGGCACTGAGAATACAAAGACAAAAACCCAGAAACAACCCCCGTTTCAAGAACTTAGCCACTATGGAGACAGATAAGGAACTTACTATAAGGTAATTTGAGGGGGGAGAAAAAATTGACAAAATTGAAAAGAAAAAATTGAAAAATTGACTAGGATAATGAGGAAGGTTTCCCATAAGAAATGGCACCAGAATTGAACCCTAAAGGAAGACAAAAACTGAGGGAAAGAGATGTGGAGGAAGAAAGTGACCTCAAAGCACAAGGATTTAAGGCATGAAAGCAGGACATGGGATATTGAGTTAAGGGAACAACTAGGTCCAGTTTGGCTAAAACAAGAGTAAGATGAAATAAGACTGGAAAATTAGATAGGCATCGTATTTTGGAGGACTTTAAATAGAAATCTTAGGAGTTTGCCTTCTGTTCTAAAGATAATAGGGAGGGGTGGCTAGGTGGCTCAGTGAGAAAGAGCACCAGCCCCAGAGTCAGGAGGACCCAGGATCGGTTCCGGCCTCACATACTTAACACCCACACAAAATAACTGGCCGTGTAACCTTGGGCAAGTTACTTAAACCCAACTGCTTTAAAAAAAATAAAAGTAATAGGGAGTCATAGAAGATTTTTGAGCAGGAGAGGGACATGGTCAGGTCCAGTAGCCATAGGAACTGGATAGAGGAAGACTTGGAAAGGGAAAACCTAGAAGATGAAAGACCAATTAAGAAACTCTTGCAATACTCCAGGCAAGAAATGATGAAGGTCTAAATGGAGATCAGTGGAGAGAAGGAAACAGATGTGAGAGGTGTTGTGAAGGCACAATTGATTGGGCATATTGGGTCCATTTGTCTGTGTGTATGTTTATCTATGCATTGATCATTTCACAGAACTCAAGTGTATTAATGACCCCTTTAGAGCAGAAAAGAGCCTTTGACATCTCTTTCCTCAAATTATTGAGGAAACTGAGGTCCAAAGAAGGAAATGGATTTGACCAAGATCATACAATAAGTCAGTATCAGAACAGCCCCAGACAAGAATCCAAATCTACTAAGCCCTGATTGAGGGCTTTTTGTCCCTTGCTAATCTGCATCTGATTTCTGTGTGTGTGTAATGGGAGGTAGGGCTAGAAAGTGGTATTGAGCTAACGGGATAAAAGGCGATGGTCTGGATGGCTTACCATCCTCTCATAGTGCCCCTCTTCCCTATGCCCTTCCTAAGAACAATGAACACCCAGGGCTAGAGCTCACCAAGAAAATTAGGATGGGGCCTCACCAGAAGGATAGAGGTGCAGGACAGATCATTAGAGTGAACAAAGACAGGCTAAATTGGACCAAGGACAAATCTTGAGTCTTATCGTTGCCTCCATGTGGAGACAGAGACGTGGCACTTGGCACCCTGTCCACTTAGAAGTTCAGAGAGATCTTCACACATCATAGAGACAATAATGATTACACCACACCATAATAATTAGAAGGAAGATAGCTTGTTTATTTTCCAAAAAACTTTTACATTCATGACCTCAACTGACCCTCACAAAAAACCTGTATGAGCTCATAGGATCATAGATCTATAGCTAGCTGAGACCTCAGAGGCCAGTCAGTCCGACTCCCTTATTTAACAGATGAATAGACTGAGGCCCAGGGCCTATGCTCACAGAGTTAGGATATGTTAGAGGTGGTATGTGAACCTAGATCCTCTCACTTAAGAGTCAGAACTCTCTTCAGAATGTCATACACTTTGAGTATTATTATTCTGATGAAAATATTGAGATAAATGAAAAGCTTTCCATATGACCTTAATTGGAGGAGCAAAGACTGGGAAGGGAGAAGGGAGAGAAGGGGAGAGGTATGAGAGATGCTTCTGAAACCTGGGTGGATGGTGATGTACTGGACACATAGCAGGAAGTAAGAAGAAGGAGAGGGTTTAAGGGAAGGACTTCATTCAAGTCACTGATAAAACTTCAGAAGAAAAGAATGATGGAGGTGCCTTCCACAGAAATAAGGCAGTAGGAGAAATGTCAATGTGTGGGAAAGGAGAGTTGGACAGGAAGTCAGAAGACCTAGGATCAAATCCCTGGCTTTGGCCTTTACTGACTGGGGGACTTTGGGCATGTCATTTTCTCTCTCTAGGCCTTGGTTTTCTCATATATAAAATGAGGTGGTTAGACTAGGGAACATCATGGGTCCCATCTAGACCTGATTCAGATCCTATAGTACTTCAGGAACCCCCAAGCCTGGACCTTCAGCCCCCTGAGTCTGAGTCTAAGACTTTTTTACTAGGCACAGGGGTGGGGAATCTGCAGCCTCAAGGCCACATGTAGTCTTCTGGGTCCTCAGGTGGGGTCTTTTGACTGAGTCCAAGTTTTACAGAACAAATTCTTTTGTTAAGGGGATTGTTCTGTGAAGTTTGGATTCAGTCAAAGGGCTGCACTTGAGGACCTAAAGAGCCACTTGTGGCCTTGAGGCTGCAGGTTCTCCACCCGTTACAATATTATGTAAAACAAATCATTTGTACAAGACAACCTCTGAAATCCCCTCCAGCTCATCAGCATCTTGGAAAGTTATAAGAACTCCATCTGTCATATCATTAGGCCAGGGAACTCCTGGACTTTCTATCAATGTAAGTCAGGACCTTTCCTGCAACTTGGAGTCTTAAGGAGTTCCCAAGAGCACTGAGAAAGGCATGTCTAGGATCACACAGCAAGTGTGTGTCAGAGACAGAATGGGAACCCAGATCAGCTACCTCCAAGACCATCACTTAATCTAGAATGTGGCAAACTTTACAACCCAGTGTAAATTTGGTGGCTATCCTTCTTCTCTAAGACCTCTCCCAACTGTAGAGTTTTGTGATCCCTCCTAGAAGACTTGTTCATGCTACTCCTAAGAAGAAAAATTACAAGGATGTTGCTACAATAATTGACAGAAAGAACATAAAAAAGTAATACTGGCCATCTGGGAAAGGGATACATGCTGTTCTTTCCTCGTCTATTAGTTTGCCATCCATGCATCAAAGCTGACCTTTGGTCTTCTTAAGAAAGAGCAGCTCTTGGTGGGGCTTCTTTCCAGACTTACTGACTCTGTTTTCCATTTATTCTAGCAGCTTCTTGGCTTCCCTTCAGAATTTGTCATGATGACAGTCATATCCATGACAGATAAATGTAAAATTTCCAGACCTACTGGCATTGCAGAAAGAGGACAAGCTGCTAAGGGCCTCTGGGGAGGGCAAGGGCTGGTACCCAGATCTATAAAGACAATGAGAGTATAGAGCCCTAGTGTTCTTTTTATCTCTGCTATGTCCCTTCTTTCATACTTTTAGTGGAATGAGCTTGTAGATGAGTATCATGGTATCATATTTTTGAAAGGTCAAGAGAAGAAGCCACCAAGAGGTCCAGAAATGGAGTCCAGTCTGAGTCCAAGTTTGCTGGAGTCCAAACAACAATAACCAGCCTAGCTATTTCCAGTGAGTCTTTTGCTGGGCTGCTGGACTGCTGGGCTAGCAGGCTATGTGCTCAGTGTCTCCCCAACTGGCTCCAAGTGGTAGAGAGTTGGTCCTGCTTTCCCTAAGGGTGGGCCCAACCTGCTACAGACCAGTTCATGACAGGGCCCCAGACACTCCAGCCCACAGTTACAAAATGATAATTCTCACCAGGAGGAACTAAAGACCTATGGAAGAATGAGACTCTTGGCACCTGTGAAGGTGGACCCCTTGACTGAATGTCTCTCAGAAGACAAGCCATACCACAGTTGTGTAGAAAACACAATGCAATTAATTTGGGGCCACAAGATAGGTGTTAGTGAGAAGCTGTCATTCTGGAGCTGAGGTTAAAGCTTAGTCTGGGTTGAGGGAATGAGAAGAAGATGAGGGAAAGGAGGATGGAAGGGTTAAAACTCATAACAGCATCAATGGGAAATATTCAGAAGGACTGAGGCAGTCATTTTATGAAGGTCTCAGAAATACCCATCTAGGTCTGTCTCACCTGATCTCAGGCTTGTAATCAATGAAGATTTTGTCTGTAAGATGGGGATTTTGGATTAATTCATAGGATCATAGATTTAAAATCTAGAAAGACCTTTGAAATCATTGAGTGTAATTACCTCATTTTACAGATGAAGAAAATGAGAACTAAGTCAAATGATTTGCCCTGAGTCACAGAAACAGTGACTAACATTTAAAACATCTGATAAGAAGCCAAGATAAAGATATGGGAACTGAGAATCACCCATACAGTGAATCATAGGAAGAGTCAGGATTTCTGGCTGGAGAAACCCAGGTCTGATTGCCAGTGTCTGTCCTATCATAGCATAATGCAGTAGAAAGAACACTGGATTTAGAACCAAGATAACTGGTCCACATTTGGGATAAATACCCAGTCTAGGACATTGGGGAGGATGCTATTATCTGAAGAGGGTAGTCCAGAATCGCCACTTAAGGAAGAGACCCTGGTCAGCTATCTTCATTTCTCACCAGGCTACAGTCCAGACTTCTCTACAATGCCCCAGGGAGGAATTCCTTTATCCTAGAGCCCTGGAATTTACACCCGGGAAACAATTTCATCACCTCAGCCCCTCTCCTCTGATTGAATGGCATAGCCCAGAACCTCCATTTAGTGAAGGAGCTTGAACGGCCATCATCTCTCCATTCCCCTATATTTCTCCATCATGCCCCAGGAATCTTTTCCATTTGGAAGCTTATGTCAGTCCAGGAATTCATCCATTCTTAGTCACTTCTGTCTTTGGAGACCCTCCCTCTTATTGGAGGATGCCTAGTGGATAGCTCTTCCTAGAATGGCCCAGATATCTCTTCATTTCTCCCCAAATTGAACTCTAGATTAACTCTAACAAGCCAGGACTCCCTCCACACAACCACACTCATGCGTACACATACAGACACACAGGAGAACAGTCGCGTGCACTTCCCCCTGATTTTCTGCTTTCTTTAATGTGTTGTCTTCTCCCATTACAAGGAAACTTCCCTGAGGGCGGGGGATGAGGGGTGCTGCTTTTCTTTTCTTTGTATCCCCTATACTTAGCACAGCTCCTGACACACCGTAGATGCTTAATAAATGCTGACTGACTCGTTGATTGACTCTTCTGCAGGCGAAAGTCTCCATTTCTGTCAGCTGATCCTCATAAGGCCTAATCTCCAGTCCTCTCACCATCCCGATCACCCTCCTTCTCAGGATAAACTCTAGCTTGACAATGTTCTTACTCAACTAGGGCAATGTTCCTACTGCCCAGAAACACAACACAGCAACATCATCTGGCCACAGCACAGTCCGCCAAGAATAGTCCTACGTCATTCAGGACACCCCATCTCTTCTGTTTTTAAATAGAATTTTGTCAAAATAAATTTTGGATTTTTTTAATGTTGCCTGGATTTCCCCCTGGATCACTCTTCCTACTCCCTTTCTTATGGAATTCCTGATAACAAAGCAACCCTGATAACAAAGAATGTTTTTTAAGAGAAAGAAAAAGAGGAAGAAAAAAAGAAAATTCAGAAAAAAACTAAAAATGTCTCAATGCAGCCTAAGATTGTAGTCATGTTTTTCAGCCCCCATGGTATACTACCTAGTCCATAACTTATTGTGCAACCTTGGGTGAGTCATTTTACTTCTGTGGGCCTCAGTTTCCTTTTTTGTCAAATAAGGGTGCTCCTTTTCTTTTTCTTTTGTTATTTAGATTCCTTATTTCTTGGGGGGGTTGTAAATTTTTATTCATTTTAAACTTAAATACAAAACAAGAAAAGAATAAAAGAGCAGCATGTACACAGCAGAACATGAAAGGATTCAGTATAAAATAACAAATTTCCATTTCGAGAAAACACATAATGAATATTATACATTGTTTTCCAAGCCTCCCAGCTTTTTTTTTTTTTGCTTCCTTGTACATTTTCTTTTGTTCTCTGCTTTGCACTTTTAACTTTATTTTTTCTCCTCCCTTCCCACCCCCATACCCTTGCCCAAAAGAAGACTACAATTGAAACACGGATGTATATATGCATACACATAGAGAGCTATAAACATACACAGATATACACTCATACACATATATGTAAGGCCTACTATGCCTATTTCCACTTGTGATTTCTTTCTCTGAAGGTGAATAGCATCTTTCTTCACAGGTTCAAGTTTTTCCATGTTTTTCAGAATCAACCAGTTCATCATTTCCTGCACCACAGCAATATTCCAACACAATCACATCCTATCTGAGAGATTGTCTATGAAAGTTTTCCCCCAATTTTCTGCATTCCTTCTATTCTTGGCTATATTGGCTTTATTTATACAAGAAATTTATCACTTTAAGTGATCTAAATTCTCCATTTTACACTTCAACAATATTCTTACCTTATAATGTAGTTTAAGGTCGGATACTGCTGAATCTCCCTCCTTTACATCTTTTCCCCCTGGTTTCTTTAAAATTTTTTACTTTTTGTTCTTCCAAATGACATTTGCTATCATTTTTTTCTAACTCCAATAATTTTTTGGTAATTTAATTGGGCTGGCATTGAATAAATAGATTAGTTAAGTAAAATGTCACTTTTTTATTAGGCTTTATTTATTTATTATAAGCTATACCTACCCATGAACAATTAAATATTACTCAAGTTATTTAGATCTGACCTTATTTGTACAAAAAGTATTTTATGTTTATGTCCATGTATTTCCTGTGTCTGTTTTGGCAGTTATAACCAAGTATTTTATACTGTCTAGTTATTTTAAATGGTTAAACATTTTTTGCTGACACAGTGTAGTTTCCCTATTTTTCTCTTTTGATTAAGTCTATTTCAGCTTTAACTTTGAGATCTTGATTACTACCCCCTGCTTATTTTTTTCATAATAAATTCTACTCCTGCCCTTTATTTTTTCTTTGTGTATATCTCTCATTTTTATTGTGTTTCCTGAAAGCAACATATTGTTGAGTTCAAATTTTTAATCTGCTATCCATTTCCATTTTATGAATAAATTCATCCCATTCACATTCTGTTATAAATTACTCATTATGTATTTTCCTCCTTCCTGTTTTTCCTCACTATCCTTCTCTCCCTGTTTAACCTATCCCTCCTCACTTCTCTGCTTTATTTCTAACTGCTGTCTTGTCTTCCTATTCCTTAACCTGCCCACCCCTCTCAGAATCCCTCCTTTATCCTCTCCTCCTACCCTATCCCCTTGCTCTCTTATTTCTTTCTGAATTTAGAAGACTTTTATACCCTTCTAGATAGATATGTTGCTCCCTCTTGAACCCATTCCCAATGAGAGTAAGGTTCCAGAACTACCCCCCCTCTCCCCTATTAGTTTCTTCTGTATCAATTCTTCCTTTCATGCTTCATTTGTATAGGTACTCCTTTTTATCTTTCCCTACTAATTTTTTGGCTGACTTTCTTTTAATAATTTTCTTGATTTTCTTGGATTGTTATTTTTTCCTCAATCTCTTTCATTTGATTTTTTAAAAGTCTTTTTTAAGCTCTTCCAAAACTTCTTTTTGTGCTTGGGACCATTTGATGTTTCTCATTGAAAAAAGGAGTAGCTAGGAAAGAAAGAAAGAAAGAAAGAAAGAAAGAAAGAAAGAAAGAAAGAA
>NW_027187460.1:416762-447095 GCF_028583685.1 Petaurus breviceps papuanus | reverse complement strand
GAAAGAAAGAAAGAAAGAAAGAAAGAAAGAAAGAAAGAAAGAAAGAAGGAAAGAAAGAAAGAGAAAAGAAAGGAAAAGAAAGGAAAAAGAAAAAGAAAAAAGGAGTAGCTTTTTTTCGCTCCATTATCTTCCTCTGAATATGAACCCTGATCTTCCCTGTTTCCATAGTAGCTATCTATGGTTGGGTTCTTTCTCCTTTGATTGCTCGTTTTTATTTTGTTCTTTTTTGTTTGTTTGTTTTTAGCAACTATTAGTATAACCGAGTTCTAGTCTGAAGATATGAGGAATGATGCCTCAAGTCTCAGGTCCTTCTTACTGTTATTTTCTGAGGTCTGTCTCAGGATCCAACCTTAGGCTCTCCTCTCCACTTCTAAGCCATGACTCGGGCCCCCTGCCACACTGCCTTGCAAATACTCTTGCTCCCTGCAGCCCCTCTGGTGGCTGCAAACTACAGCTGTCCTCTCTAACTTGGAATTGAAACTATGGGACTCAGCTCTCCTGCAGATGCCCACAGCTGGAAGGATCCCCATCCATCTGCTATTGCACTCACCAGGCATATCCTAGCTCCTTCTCCCCGCAGCTGCACCCTGTGGAGGTGTCTGGTCAGCACAGGTGTGCTTAGCCTCCCTTGATAGTGGAAGGTCATTCAGGCTTCTCCTACTCAGCCTTCTGACTCCCACACTGTCCCTGATGTGAAAGCTCCTGAGACTGAGGCTGCCTCCCAAACCAGATACCTCCAGGGCTTGTTGTTTGTAGATTCCACAGAGTTTGGCTGAACTTCTGCCCCTGGAACTCAGATCTTTCCTGCTGACTTCTTAGATTGTCTTAGTACAGGGGTGGGGAACCTGTGGCTCCAGGTCACAGGGTCCCCACCTCTGTTTAGGAGGACAACTGCTTTGTCCTGACTTTTGTTTATTCCCACTGTTCTACATTGCCTCTGAGGTGATATTCTGTCTTTTTTTTGTGGAGGAAATTTTGAGAATCAAATATTCTCTAACCGACTCTGCCATCTTCCCAGGATCCTCTCAGGGTACTCCTTTTCTGCTAACATTCCATATTCCAAAATCACTTCCTGCTCTAATATTTCTAGGTTCTAGAGGTTTTTTCCTACTCTGTGAAGGCATAGAGAGAGATGTTCAATCTGGAGACAGGATCTCCACCTCTCCTACTTTCTGCCTGTGTAATTTTAGACAAGTACATGGCCTCAGTTTCCTCAGATGTTAAATAAGAGACATGTCATGGTGGGTAGAAAGACAGCCCTAGAACCAGGAAGGCTTGGGTTCAACATCCATCTCCAATGTACTGGCTGTATGACCACAGACAGCTAGCCTTACTTCTTAGTGCCCTGGGCACCTCTCTAAGACAATAAATTTCAGAGGTACCCATCTGCATTGATAAAGGGAGTCCTTCACCAGGAGCTCTCTAAATTAATGAAATAACAGAATCAGATTAAAAAGAAGTGGGGGAGGGGGACCTAAATGATGTCCAAGGTTATATCCAGCTCTAAATTTATTGCCCTATGCTCCCAGGTTCCATTCTGTGCCCACCTAATTTCCCTCCTTTCCAACTTTGACACTCTATGAAATCTAGATCCTCCTAGAGATCAAATTACCAAAGAGGAATCCAAATGAAGTCTGAGCCCCAGTGATCATAGGTACTTCCATAGGCCAACTTTCAAGGAGTCTTGGGTCTTCCTATCCACAGTGGTTACTCCCTCCCAGGATCCACCATCTTAAGACTCTAGAACTTGGGGTTGACTAGCAAGACACAATTTAATCAGGATAAATGTATTAAAGAAGAGAGATATGAAGAGATAGCATTTTCTTTTTTAAATTTATTTTTTAACATTCATTTCTTCTTAAATTTTGAGTTCCAAATTATCTCCCTCCTCATTACTCCCCTACCCACTGAGAAGGCAAGCAAAATTATATTAAATAATCAAACATGTGAAATCATGCAAACCATATTTCCATATCAGCCATATCATGACAAGAACAACAAAAAAATATAAATAAATAAATATATAAATAAATAAAGTCAGAAAGTTATACTTCAATTTGTGCACAGAGTTCATAAGTTCTCTCCCTGGAGGTAGATAGCATTTTTTTTTTCATCAGGAATCATGTGGGGTTGTCTTAGATCACTGTATTAATCATAGTTGATCATCATTACCACATTGCTGCTATTATACCCAATGATTTCCCAGCTCTTCTCATTTTACTTTTCATCAGTTCACATAGGTCTTGCCATATTGTTGCTTGTTTTTTCTGAAGCCGCCAGCCTCGTCATTTCTTACAACACAATAATACTCCATCACAATCATACGCCATAACGTGTTCAGCCACTCACCACTTGATGGACATTTTCCAATTCCCAGTTCCTTGGGAATGGAGCTGATATGAGTATTTTTGTACATAGACGCTCTTTTCCTTTTCTTTTGCTCTCTTTTGAGTACAAACCTAGCAATGGTATTATTAGGTCAAAGGGTACACACAGTTCAATAGACCTTGGGGCAGAGTTCCGGTTGCTCTCCAGAATGGTTGAACTAGTACATAATTCCACCAACAGTTTATTAATGGGCCTATATTCCTCATCCCCTCCAGTATGTGTCATTTCTAATAGGTTGAGGTGGTACCTCAGAGTTGTTTTAATTTGCATTTCTCCAGTCAATGGTGATTTAGAGCATTTTTTCATATGATTATAAATAACTTTGGTTTCCTTTTTTCAAAACTGTTCATATCCTTTGACCATTTATCAACTGGGAAAATGGATCTTATTTTTATAAATTTAACTCAAGTTCATGATATATTTGAGAAATGAGGCCTTTATCAGAGAAACTTGCTGCAAAAAAATATATATATATGTATATATACATTCTTCATTATCTATCATACCTTTTAACAAAATGTAGTTTCTAGAATTATGTCTTTTAATTAGGCCTAATCTTCCTTTTGCTTTGTCTGAGATCAATAATTTGCTTCCCCTGCCTCTTTTCCTTCAGTTGAGGTATAATAGATTCTTCTCTAGTACTTAATTTTAAAATGAGGTAGCATTTTCTGAGGAAAAGATCTGGAGATTGTCAGGAACTATAAGGTGGGCATGAGCCAGATAAGTGGTGTGGCAGTCAAAGAAAGTTGTGACACAGGCTGCATTCTCAGAGGCTGGTTTCTAGGAAACAAGAGGTAAAAGTATGAGAGGCCTTGTGGGGGGCCTCTGGGGAGGTGAAGAGCCTTCAAAGATCTTTCTGATGATGAGAGTGTATAACCTTGAAGTTGTTTCTGTTTCTTTTGTATCCATTCTCTCCTACTTTTAGGGGAAGGAGAGTAGAGATGGCTATCACACTGTGAGCTTTGGAAGAAAGGTCAGGAGAGCAGGCCAACGGGAGGTAGAGTGGAATCCATGCTGGGTTTTGCAGCCAGCCAGTAGAGCAGGGAGATCTGAGGAATACCCTGCTCAGCAGTAGCTTGAACCCAGCCAGCAGCTTGAACTTGGTGGGACCAGGGTTATAGAGAAACTGTGTTGAATGTGAGGTTAGTCTCCCCAAGGATCAAGGTGGTACGAAGATAAGCATGTTCCCAAGTATTGGAGGAAAATGCATTCTCCTGTTCTCGCTCCATCTTTGAGGTAAATACCCTTTGTAAAAAATAAAATTCAAATCCCTCCTAGCTGTTCTCACTGAGCCTTTTCTGGGTTGCGGATCTGCTGTGACTCAGTGTCTCCTTAACCTGCACTAAAGGGTAAAAAGTGTGGGTTGTGCTTTTTCCAAGGCTGAGATCAGCCTGCTGGTTGTTGTCCTTTGCTTTCCAAAGAGACCAGCCTGCTACAGACCAATCCATGACAGGGCCACAGATGCCCCAGCCCACAGGAAGGAGATGAGAAGGATCCTGCTGCTGCTGATGGTCAGTGCACCATTACAGAGATCTGTCCGACAGCAGGAGGCTGGAGAAGAGCCATATAATTCACTAGCAGGTGGACAGGTGTAAGCACAAGATTTGATGACCCAAGTCTTCTCACCTGGAGGGGCTAAAAACAAAGAAGAATGAGGTTCTAGGCACATGTGAAGACGGAACCCTTGACTCCATCCCTCCAGAGAAGACATGCCATCCCTACTACACCTGTAAGGGGAACACAATGCAATGAACTTGGGGCCACAAGACATGTTTAGTGAGACGTCATTCTGGAGCTGAGGCTTAAGGCTTAATCTGGTTTGAAGCATCAGAAGAAGAGGGGAAGAAAGATGGAGGGACTAGAACCCCATCAAAGTATTCATGGAAGATATTCAGATGTCTGAAGAGGTGAAGGAGTCATTTTATAGAGACTCCAGAAGTATCCATCTGGGTCCATTTCACCTGATGTCAGGCATATAATCTATGAAGGCCTCATCTGTAAAATGAAGGATTTGGATTTGCTCACAGGGTCATAGATTTGGAACCTAGAACCTATACCTTTGAGATCAGTGAGTCCAATTCCCTCATTTTACAGATGGAAAAACTGAGGTCCAAGTCAAGTGATTTGTCCAGGGTCTTAGAGACAGTTAATGCCTGGTAAGGGGCCAAGGTAAAAATTGGGGTACTAAGAGACACACTCGCACAAGGAATCGGAGAAAGAACCTGGATATCTGACTGGAGAATCCAGTTCTCCTGCTTCCCAATATCTGTCCTGTCATTGCATGAGGTGGTGGGAAGAGCCCTGGATTTAGAACTGATCCAGACAACTGGATTCAACTCTCAGCTCTTCTATTGAATTCCCATGTGATCACAAGTGTGTCTCTTCATCTCTGGACACTAGCTTCCCGTAGCATGAAGAGACTGGACTATGTGATCACTAACGTGCCTCCTAGCCCTTAATCTAGGGTGCTGGAATCCTTCTAGACATGCTCTCTGTTAACCTGATCAAGGTATCTGTGGCTTTAAGGGATTTTCAGGGGCTCTCCAGGACTTCACTCTAAGAGATGATCTTTGAATACTATAATTTCAGTTCCCACAATAAAGACTGGGGGAAGGGGTAGAGAAGGAAATAGTCTGGACCTCCTATGGCACCAACCCTGGCATCATGTGGACACAGACCACCTTCCCTAAGAATTAAGCCAATGTTGCATAATAGGACCAAATGTTTGTCTTCAAGTCTTGGGATGATATATTAAAACTGGAAGAAATCTTAGAAGTCACCAAGTCCAACCTTCTTATTTTGTACATGAGGAAACAGATTGGGAGAGGTTGTGACTTGCCCAGGGTCATATAATTAGTAAGTAATTCAAATTCAGTGTGGCCACTTGGCTGCCTCTAATTCCAACAACTGTGCTTATTACCATGTGATTTGGGACAAGTATCTCCAGGCTTGAGTTTTCCTCTCTGAGTCTGACTCTTCATCTGTAAAATGGGTATAATTATCCTGCTTATGAGTAAAGTGCTTTGTAAACCTTAAAAAATCTCTGGAAGTATAAGCTTTTATTATTATTTCATCATCAGCCTTTGTGAATAAGTATAAATCAAACCCGTTCTCCCCCTTGGGATTGGTCCCCAGATGGATACTCACTATTCCATGTGTTCAGGCAATAGTTTGTTTGGTTGTTACAGTCTGTGGGATTCAGGCAGTCACCAATCCCCACACACTCATGACACTTCAAGGCCAGGACTATGGAGACTACAATGAGAGAGAGACATATGAGTCAGTTAGAGACTGTCCTTGGTGCAGCATGGGGACCCAGTGGAGAAAAAGCAGGTGGCACCATAATAGCCCGAAAGATAGGCTTAGAGTCTAGATTCCAATCTGGTCTCTCCTACTTAGTAGGTAGCTGATTGCACCTCTCTAAGCTGCTCTACAAAAAGGGGGATCCCAATACCTGTAACATCTCCCAAGGTTGTTGGGAGGCTCCAATGACATGTCAAGATCTTTAAAGTACTATATGAAGCTGGGTTCATATCTTGTAGGTGCCCCTACCCCACTGTGAGGAGCAGACATGCCACCAGCCAGAGCCAGCATCTCATCCTATCCTGGCTCTCATCCTCTGGTGTCTAGAACCTTTTACTACAAAGATATAAAAAGATAAGGAGAATCGGGGCAGCTAGGTGGCATAGTGGGCAGAGCACCAGCCCTGAATTCAGGAAGACCCGAGTTCAAATCCAGCCTCAGATCCTTACTAATTGTGTGATCCTGGGCAAGTCACTTAACCTTGATTGCTTTGCAAAAAAAGAAAAAAGATAAGGAGAATCATCAGATGAGAATCCTACACTATCCAACTGCAAGGAAGTTTAGAGCAACATCCAGGGACAGAAAGTATCTGTAATACTTCTTTCCTCCAGTGTCAGCACTCTTCCCTCAATCTTCTGGACAGGGGATTACACAACCTCTTCTGCAGTATCACTAAGAATAGCATCACAGGGGCAGGGAGGTGGTGCAGTGAATAGAGCACCAGCCCTGGACTCAGGAGGACCTGAATTCAAATCCGGCCTCAGATACTTAACACTTAACAGCTATGTGACCTTATGCAAGTCACTTAACCCCAACTGCCCAGCCTTCCCCCCTCCAAAAAGACAAAACAAAACAAAACAGAAAGAATAGTATCACAGTTCTACAAGACTAGGACCTCAGAGACCATCAACTCCAACTGCCTTGATTTATAGATGAGAAAAAGCCTAGAGAGGTTCAGTGACATACTGAAGGGCACACAAATTGTGTCAGAGGAAAGATTTGAGCCCAGATCCTCTAGCCCCACAGGCAGGACTCTTTCTCTGTACCCTGGTCTCAGTCAGTCAGTCAACAAACATTTATTAAATATTTACAAGAGTCAGACATTGGGCTAAGCCCTGGGGGTACAAAGAAAAGCCCAACTGGCCCCTGCCCTCGAGGACTTCAGATTTTAATATGAGCTCTAAAAAGTGTTGCAACCTATATCATCAGTGATGGAGGGCTTATTACATGAGGGAATAGAGAATGCGTGCTCCTTAAAAGCAGGAACGAAAGTTGGTGGACAGCATCTATCTTTGCTGGAGGAAACAGTGGCTCCTATCCTTTCCAACTCTTGACATTTCATGATTCTGGGACGCTGAAGTAAAAGGGTAAATGGGAGAAGCAGCTCCCTTGGAATCAGAACATCTGGATTCGAGTCATGAATCTTACACTGACTCACTGTGGGACCAGGCAAGTCAGCTCATGTCTCTGATCTCCAGACACCTCGTGAGGTTAATAATACACCGCCTCCTTCCTGGGGAAGCAGTGCCGGCCAGTAGCTGACTGAGGGCTGGACCTGGAGACCGAAAGATGGTGAGGTTCAAATCCCCGCTCTGGTACTTACAAGCTGTGAGACTAGGGGGCAAATCATTTAACCCCTGAGAATCTCAGGAAGCTCTCTAAGACACCACATCAATTATAGATGTGGTGCAAACCAGCAAGCTGGTAGCAAGAGTTCCCACACCAGTGAAATCAAAGGGCTTTTGAGGTAATGACCACAAGTGAAGCAGCCGGGAGATAATGTATGTAAATCAATCTGTAAAACCCCTAAGTGACAGCTGATGTTATTATTGAGAATCTAAGATTTTAATATTTACTATGTACAAGGCACTATGCTCGAAGCTAGAGATACAAGGAGGAAAGTTAAAAAAAAAACCCTGCCCTCAAAGGGCTTACAATCTAATAGGGGATGTTGTTTTGTTGTTGTTCAGTTGTTTCTGACTCTCCGTGACCCCATTTGGAGTTTTTTTGGCAAAGATACTGGAGTAGTTTGCCATTTCCTTCTCCAACTCATTTTACAGATGAGGAAACTAATGGAAACAGGGTTAAGTGACTTGTCCAGGGTCATACAGCTAGTATGTGTTGGAGGCCAGATTTGAACTCAGGAAGAGGCCCAGAGCTCTAACCATTCACTGCATCACCTTCTAATCAAGGATAAGAATGAATAATTCTCAGATTCCAGAATTCCTTCAGCTGAAGATTCTGGAATTCTTTTTTCTTGTTTTGTTTTGTCTTTTTGGAGGGGGGAAGGCTGGGAAATTGGGGTTAAGTGACTTGCCCAAGGTCACACAACTAGTAAGTGCTAAGTGTCTGAAGCTGATTTGAACTCAGGTCCTCCTGACTCCAGGGCCAGTGCTCTATTCACTGTGCCACCTAGTTGCCCCAAAATCATCAGTGATCTCTTAATTACCAAATGAGATCATAGAATTGGAGATCAGAGGTCCGCTGATCCAAGCCTCTTAATTTACAGATGAGGAAACTGAGGCATGAAGTGATTTACCCAAGGTTACACAGGTAGTAGGAATCAGAGATGGAATTTGAACCCAGGTCCTCAAATTCCCTAGCCAGTGCTCTCTTCACAGTACTATACTGCCTTCTGACCAGCTTCTTTATGTGGGACTCTGCAGAAGGAATTCCTGCTCAGTGACAGTTTAGTCTAGGTATTCTCAGAGGTCTTTGATAATTCTGAAAGTCTATGTTACCTTGTAAGGCACAAGAAAAGGACAAGGCAATAGATCTAGGGGAATGGGATAAAAAAGCCTCATGGGATTCAGGAAGGAATAAGGTAGCTGGTGGGCATGAGAGGAGGTGGTAGGGGGATCAGTGGTTAGAGTGGAGAGTCTAATATTTATAAAATGCTTAGCACAGTGCCTGGCACATAACAGGTGCTTATATAATTGCTAGCTATTGTTCTTATATGGCAGGATTTCTCCTTTACTCATCACCCTCTAGACAAGTGTCAGTTGATCAGTTTCTTGAATGTGACCTCCAGAACTGGACACTGTACTGCAGCTTGAACCAAGAGACCTTAGTGCTAATCCTAGCCTTCCTTCCCACTAGTGAAATGGCACCGCTGCTTTGTGATGAGAACTCACTGCCCCAGAATATGAGCCATTCCCCCCCACTTCCCGCACCTCTTACCTTGGTCCAGCAGCAGCAGTGGAAGCAAGAGCTGGCACAATTCAGCTTTCATCTTGGTCACTGTCTAGCCTGGGTCAGTGAGTGGAAGCTGTCCAGGCCTAGGATGGCTTTATACTGCAGGATCTGGGTTGGGCATACTTTCCTCTTCCATCACCATCAGATGCAATAACTCCACAAGTGAGACTGACTCACAAGGCAAACTAGCATGGGTCCTTTCCTTCTCTTACTAACTGGGTGTGGTGAGCCCAGAGGTCAGAGAGCGATCCTGTATGGCATACTTATCCACCATCAGAATTGTTAAATACCTTTTACTCCATTAAACAGTTTCTTATAAGACTACATCCACTGTAATCAAAGTGGTGCCATTGGCAGACATTATCCTATAAAGACTTTAACTAGAACAAACTACTATTAAAAAAAAAAACTAGCATTTACTTGCTGTTTTTTCCAATTGTTTGCACATTATAATGCCAAATGTATATTACCAGTAATAAATCACACAGTTTTCCTTCAAATACAACGGTTAAGAAACATAAAAAGTAAAAGTAGAGTTGCTCACTAGCATTGATATGGATTTGCTTTATTCAGATCTATTCCTGTTCTTCTTATCCATGAACGCTTACAGGTTCAGTTCATTAGAAGCAAACTGCTGGACAAGCTTCATTTTCCCCCATGAAGAATTCTTGTCTCACAAAGCATTTCTCCTCCTTCAGCTTCCCTTAATGGTGACAAATGCTCTCACTCTCTATCTCATCCTAGCTCATGGTCTTGGTCATAATCTCAGTGTCTTTCTTGTTCTCTGCTTCTCTCTCTATAATAATCATCATGACAATCTCTACTACAGGATTTGCGACGTCCATTCTTTTCTCTGGATCTACTGTGGTCCCCCTCTGTCTTGATCATCAATATCTTTTTTTATTCAGATCTATAAGATTTGGATTCAATTCCATATCCTGCAAAGAGCTAATAAGTCCTTTGCAATGATCGTCAGCAAATACTTCGTGTTTAATTAAAGAAATAAGAGTTACCAGTATCTCAAAAGTACTCCCATAATCACCAGCACTGGCATCAGACACAACTCTTGAAGTGGCATTGCTTGAAATCACCTTGTTTCTATTAATGATTTCTTCAAACTCTGCTTCCATTGATGGCGTTCTCTTCCAGGGGGCCTATAATCACTCTTATCATATGGGAGAGGTTGGTCACACAGGTCTGTGCAGGTGGTGGACCCCAGTTATCTGACATTGGCATATCACTATTGTTGAGTGGGGGGTTGGAAAGCTGGGTTCACTTGTAAAGCTAGTTGGGGGTCACCTAGAGGTGGTCCAGGAAGATGTGGAGGAGGAAGAAATATGAGGGGTGGCCCAAGAGAACTAGGTAGACAAATGGAAAAGGGTCTAGGGGTAGAGGTAGTCTCTGCTGTGGAGGTGGAGGACCAAGAGGGGTCTGACACTAGAAGAATCAATAGAGGCTGTCCAAAAGGCTATTCTAGAAAAAGAACTGGTGGTGGAGAGTGATCATTTCAATTAGGAGGCACAGCTAATGAAGGAGGAAAAACCTGACCAGGTGGTGGAGGGCCTGGTGATCCAGGAGGCTGTGGAAGACCTAAGGGTGGACATGATAAAAGTTTTTCCAACTAGGAAAAGTTGGGGTAGCCCTCTTGGTCCAGCTGGTTCAGAAAATCTGTCTCCACCTGCAACAGCCCCCCAAAAATGACCTTGTCCTCAACCACCTTGTGGAAATGCTGCACATGAACTGCCTCCTGGAGGTCCAGGTTTACCCTTTCCAGACATTTGTCCTGACTGTGTGGTTTTTCTGAACTTCATTTCAATTTGATTCAAGAACTGCTTATTAAAAGCAGTCACAACAGGATTCTGACCATGTAGCTCTCTCTTAATCAACACATCCATTAACTTGTTTTGAGGATACTTCAGATCCAGTACCAACAAGGGCAAGCCTCTTTGACCATTAGCCCGGTTTTCAAAAAAAAACTTAATGTCCAAAATATAATTCACTCCCAAAGAATGTACTGTTTCTGTTTAATCTTCATCAGTTGTCCACCATGGAAGATTTCCAATGTGCAATGCAATTCTCTTTCTGGCATATGTATTGGCAATATTTGGTACCGCTCCCTTACCTATATCACCACCAACAGAAGGTGGGAAAGCATTCATGTAATTGGTGTCCTCCATTATTTGCAGATGGAGAGATGACATCATCATACAAATTGTTCTGATCATGACCACCATATTCAGCCTTCTACTTGAACTCCTCACAAACGTCTGAGTAAATGTCTATGTGATCTACACTGTCTGCCATTTTCCTTTGATTGTGACTGCCACCATTACCACAACCACCTCTAGCAACTCAGTCTGATGCAGCAGCCTAGAAAATATCAGGACTCAAAACATCCTAGCTCTGTGTATCAGCAATGCCTATGGAAATTACAGATATGCTGATATAATTATCCATTACAAAATACATCATGCTTGCCATATGGGGGAATAAGCTAGAAAATTTATTAAGATACCAAAAGACTGAGTCCCAAAACCAGAAAGTGAAAGCCATCAGAGTAGTTATGACATTGGCACAGGTAGATAAAGTAGAAAGCACCCACATTCTCAAGCCTTTAAAACAGAACAGGCTACCTCAGGCAAAGGTCCTCCTCTCCCCACTCACAGCAACCACCCAGCCTCCCAGAAGTGCGTTCCCAGCAGCTCCGGCCCCTGGCAGTCCTCAGCAGGAGTCCTTAGCAGAAATTCTGGCTGACTCAAAAAGGGCTTCGCGCACTGCTTCTGCTGCTGCCGCCGCCGTCGCCACCACCGCCAGCCACCACAGGAACTCTAGTTTGGCTTCCTCCTTCTCTTGCTCCACCCCTTCCTGCTACGTCAGCAAGTACAATGGGGCATGGAAGATCTTTAAATCCCATAACCCTTACATTCGGCCCCAAGATCTTTCATGTCCCTTACTTGGCAAAAATACAGTAGGAATAACTGGTGTCAACAAAATTTCACAACAATATAACAAGAATAGCACACAATAAACACAGAAAACCATATTTTAGGGTGGGGCTTGAGCACAAGCTCCCCATCATTCCCCCCACCCCAAACAAATGGGGCCCCAAAATCTTGTGGTAAGGGGTGAATGTCTCTTCTTCTATGGTTACTTGCTGCTGAAATCGGATGTAGAGCTGTCCCTGTCCTAAGGGTCCCATTTGAGAGTTCAGTTCTTAATATGCTTGATGCCAGGTCCAAGGGTGACACATCACAGTTGCAGACAGGGGGTGACATCCAGCTTAAGCTATCAGGCATCTACAGATGGAGGGTACCAAGCCTGTGGAAACAAATCTAGCAAACAAGGTGAACAAACAAAAAATCAAGAAGAAGCAAAGAGACAATAACCAGACTATTGTAGCCTCACTCACGGTAGAATAAATGAGTTAAGGGTACAATTTTGTAATCATCTTCTCCAGAATAAACAATAGTTACAGTGTTATCCCTCCCATGTGCTATAATCTCTGCAGCCTTTGGAACATCATCTGGCTTCTGTTTTACCCATACTTTAGCTCCTGATTTTATTCTATCAGTAGAACCAAATCCTTCAGTTCCTGTGACAGTTATTTTGAAAGGAGGGTCAGGTTTTACAAGTGGTATTGTTTTACATGGAATGATAATCACTTGAACTATCCTATCATTTTTGTGAATCTGTATGGGCCCTTCACCTAAATTCTGGAATGTTACAACAATTTCTCCTTGATAATTAGAATCTATTACTCCAGCCAATACATGTATTCCTTGAGCTGCTAATCCTGATTTGGGTAAAATCTGTCCAAAGTGATTTTTAGGGATTCTTATGCATATCCCAGTGGAGATTTTTCTTATTTCTTTTCTGTCCAACCAAAAGTCCTCTAAACAATGTAAATCATATCCCACCGAACCAGGTGGTCCTGGCTACGGTGCTGGGACATCTGGCCTCAAGGTCCAATACTCAATAATTGGGATCTTGTGTGTTTGTTGTTTTCTAATTTGCAGATTGGGGGTCATCATTCTGGCTAGAGGTGTACTTCCTCCCAATGGTCTATTATTCAAATTACGCAAAGCCATGAACAAATTATCCTTCCAATGTTGATATGAATTATTGGAACTTAACTTCCTCAATTGTCCTTTCAGTAATCCATTCATTCTTTCAATCAACCCAGATGCTTCTGGATAATATGGAATATGATATATCCATTCTATATTGTTTAGTATACAATACTTCTTCATTTCATTGCCTTTGAAATGTGACCCGTTGTCACTTTGAATCTGCATTGGGGTTCCATAATATAGACTTATGAGATCTAGAGTTTTACAAGTGTTTTTCTGGGTTGCATTCTTATAAGGACAAGCTACTAGTACACCTGAATAGGTGTCAACACAAGTACATATAAATCTGCATTCTTTATCCAGTGGTAGTGGACCAATATAATCTATTTGCCAGATTTGGGCTGGGACTTTTCCTCTTGCTATCTCTCCAGTTACCACCCGAGGAACAGTTCACTTCTTTTCCAATTGACATATATGACATTCTTCTGCTATCTGTTTTAACAGTGAATGAGAGATACTAATACCTCGATCTTGTGCCCACTGGTGTGTGGCCTGGACCCCCAAATGGCCTGCTGTCTGGTGGACCCATTTTGCTAATACCGGATCATCAGTTGTTGTCAAAGTAGGAACAATACGTTCAGTAGCAATCTTTGCCAGTCGATCAGCATGAGCATTGTACTCACGTTCTGGTGTGGTGGGGGCCACGTGAGCATCTACATGAAAAACTGACAAGTCAGTGACCAAAGACATGTTCCAGATATCTTCCCATAATTCTTTGCCCCAGACTTGTTTACCATGAATTTCCCAATTTTCATTTTTCCACATGGGCATCCATGTAGCTAACCCATTAGCTACCGCCCATGAATCAGTGAATATATGACACTGTCCTCCTTGTTCTATTTTGATGGCTTGATATACTGCCATAAGTTCAGCATATTGGCTACTTGCACCTATCCCAGTACTTTCCAAAGTCCTTCTAGTACATGGGTTATAGGCCACTGCTTTCCAATGTCTTTTTTGCCCCAAATATTTTGCTGTCCCATCAGTAAACCATGCATGTCTCTTTTGTTCCTCAGTTAATACATCATATCCCTCATTCCATTTTACAGTGGACTGTACCAACTGTTGCTTTGGCTCAGGGGGTGTGTAATTCCTCTCAATTTCTATGTTTGCTATAGATTCATGCAGAGCAGAGACTCCGCTTTTGCCTGTTTTCGCTCTATTTTGAATATACCACTTCCATTTGATTATACTAGCCTCTTGGGCATGTCCAATTCTGTGAGAAGCTGGGGTACTCATTACCCAGGTCATAATTGGGATTCCAGGTCTTAATATCACTTCATGGCCCACAGTCAGTTGTTCAGTCTCCACCAAAGCCCAATATGCAGCTAACAACTGCTTTTCAAAAGGTGTATACTGGACTCCAGATGAAGGGAGTTTCCTACACCAAAATCCCAAAGGTACATTTCGGCTTTGTTGTTTTTGCCATAAGCTCCAGTTTGCATAATCATCTTGTACAGTCACTTGCAATTCCACTGGACCATTTTGCATGGGCCACAAATCTAGGGCCAATTGTATGGCAGCCTTGGCTTCTTCAAAAGCTTTACTCTGCTCAAGTCCCCAATCGAATTCATATTTCTTCCGTGTGACTCTATATAAAGGTTTTAAAATCTGTCCCAAATGTGGAATGTGGTGCCTCCAGTATCCAAACAATCTTATGAACTTTTGGGCCTCCTTCTTATTGGTAGGGGTAGGAAAATCCTGAATCTTTTGTCAGGCTTGAGGAAGAATCTCCCTTAGCCCCTTGTTCCATTGTATACCCCAAAATTTCACATTTTGAGCTGGTCCTTGAACCTTTGCAGGGTTAATTCCCCACCCTTTACTTTTCATATGCTCAATTAGAAGGGCCAAACTCCTTTCCACTACTTTCGCATCTTTTCCCTGTATCATGATATCATCAATGTAGTGGGTAAGCTGTACACCAGGTAGCTGTAATTCATCCAACTGTTCAGCCACAATCCTGTGACAAATAGTGGGGCTATGTATGTACCCTTGTGGCAAGCGGGTAAAAGTATATTGTCTACCCTGCCAAGTGAAAGCGAAGTGGTCCCATTGTTTAGGGTCTATTGGGATGGTGAAGAAGGCATTTGCCAAGTCAATAACTGCATACCAAGTCCCATCATATTTCTGGATCCTTTCTATTAAGGTGATGGTATCTGGAACAGCAGCATACAAAGAAGGAGTCACCTTATTCAACTGTCTATAATCCACAGTCATTCTCCATGTCCCATCTGATTTTCTTACCGGCCAGACAGGATTATTCCATCTTGTGGTTGTAGGGACTAACACTCCTGCTTCAACATATTCCTTTATAGTAGTGGTAATTTCATCTTGCCCACCTGGCACACGATACTGTTTTAAAGTAATTACTTCAGAAGGTTCAGGTAAAGTGATTGGGTCCATTTTTAGTTTTCCCACTAAAACTGTATTAATTCCTATCTTCCTCACAGCAAATTGGTATCTTCCTTCAGGTAAATTCAGAGTCATGCCTCTCAATACATCTATTCCAATGATGTATTCAGGAATGGGTACAACAACCACAGTATAATCTTTCTTAGGTAACTGCCCAATTTTCATTGTTATTTTAACTTGTCTGGCTGATATTTCAGCACCTCCTAGACCTGTGATGGTAATAGGAGTTCCATGTTTAAACTTATCAGGGTTTCCATAGATAAGTGTGGCCTCAGCCCCAGTATCAAGCAGTGCCCTAGTCACAGTAGTTGATCCATTCTTCCAATATATTGTTAAACCAATATGGGGTCTGCAATCTCTTCTGCATATTTCTTTTATCTGAGCTGGGGCTTGGCCTATCTCCTATTCCCCCTGAAGGTGGGGCAAACTTGGATACAAAGATTCAGATTCAGAAATACCTGCGGGGGTGGTTCCTGCTTCCCTGTTCATTCTAATGCTAAGTACCTTTTCTTGGTACAGCTTATGCAGCTCTTCAGTTGGAATACCATCTATTCTTCTAAAGTCCACCCCTGTTCTTAATAGAGCAGTAAACAGTTCCCTTCTTGTTGGTCTATTTTGTCTCTGAATCCTCTGGCTGTTTACTCTTCTCTCTCTAGGCAATTTGTCTTTTTCCCATTCCCCTAAATCGCTTAATTGTGAAATCTTATCCAGCACCTCTGAAAAAGGGTGCCCTATTTCTCCAATTAACAGAGTCAGAATTAGGTGTTTATATGCAGGAGGAGCCGTCTTCACTATGATATTTCTATGAGGAACTCCTAGGGGGGTATCATAATATGCATTTGCATCTCCAATCAGGATAGCAGTTTTCATTACCTCCTCCTTTAGCTTTCTCATACAGTCTCTAAGTGAGTACCAGGGTCTGTCTCCCCTAGGCCACATAGATTCAGTAGGATATTGCTTTTTGCAACCTTCTGCAGCTAAAGCTAGAAGATTAGTTTTGTTATTTCCTCCTTGCATATGGTGATCCCTAAAAGCCTGGTATACAAAAGGATTCTGACTGATACTTATGAATTTTAAACAGTCCTCATTGTCCAGTGTTATTCCTCCAGCGCCTTCATCAGTGATTCTTACTATCCAAGACACTAAAAACTCCCCCATTCTTTGGGTGAATCTACTCAATATATCAGTGATCTCCTGTTGAGTGAAATCCTCAATTATCTCCCTGGACTCTGTTTTGCCCCTGTGGTTCTCCTGTCTTCTTCTTCGTATGGGGAGAGCTTCTACATTAGAAGACTCCTCATCTAACCTTGCTCCATTCTCCTCACACACATTCTCCTGGAAGCTGTCAGGGCAACTCTGCCCAGCCTGTACAAAAGCTGCATGCACATTCGTTCTGCTAGTTTTTTGCTTCCTTTTAGCTACATGGACAGTAGCTTGTTCCTGGACCACATGAGTTCTTCCAGTTTGCTCTTCTGAGTGCTGTGACACAGAAGAATCCTCAGGCAAACCAGCTGACTCCCTAGCCATCTGAGCTCTTTCCTTCAGAAGCTTATCCCTACTTTTACACATAAGGCAATAACTTGTTAGCAGCACCCAGCCTCTCCTGCACACTCCTGCCAGTTCTCTGCCTGGTTCTATGGGTATTGCTTTCAAACATCTTTCCAAATCTCCAGGTTCTCCCTCTTTTAGCCTTGGGTCCCAGTTTTCACAGGGCCCTGTGCTTTTAGCTCATTTTCTGGCTAGAGAGGAATAAGGCAAATCCTCCCATCCTGGAATAGCCATTTCTTCCTCTAAAGCCCCACTGCTTCCAAATAGAGGCCTGACATTTTGTGATCCCATCCTGGTCGCCAAATGTATCAGCAATGCCATATTCACAATGCCTATGGAAATTACAGATATGCTGATATAATTATCCATTACAAAATACATCATGCTTGCCATATGAGGGAATAAGCTAGAAAATTTATTAAGATACCAAAAGACTGAGTCCCAAAACCAGAAAGTGAAAGCCATCAGAGTAGTTATGACATTGGCACAGGTAGATAAAGTAGAAAGCACCCACATTCTCAAGCCTTTAAAACAGAACAGGCTACCTCAGGCAAAGGCCCTCCTCTCTCCACTCACAGCAACCACCCAGCATACTGGAAGCGCGCTCCCAGCAGCTCCAGCCCCTGGCAGTCCTCAGCAGGAGTCCTTAGCAGAAATTCTGGCTGACTCAAAAAGGGCTTCACGCGCTGCCTCTGCTGCTGCCGCCGCCGTCACCACCACCGCCAGCCACCACAGGAACTCTAGTTTGGCTTCCGCCTTCTCTTGCTCCGCCCCTTCCTGCTACGTCAGCAAGTACAATGGGGCATGGAAGATCTTTAAATCCCATAACCCTTACACTCTGAGATCCTAGAATTCTAGGAAAGAGTCTTAGAACACAGATGTCAGAGCTCAGGGATTCTGGGAAAGTCTTAGAATACAGATGTCAGAGCTCAGTCATCAACCTCACTCTCTCCAGAGTCATGAAGTCCAGTGGCAAGCCAAAGGTCAAAATGGCTGGCAATGTCTCAAGATGTAATGGGTGACCTTGGTCTTTCTAAATTGAGGTCTTTACACAGGTTGGCCCCCAAGTCCTAAATATCCATCTTCTTCACCTCCATCTCTTAGAATACCTAGCTTCCTTCAAAGCACAGCTCAACAACTCCATCCTCCACAACACCTTTTCTTGATTCTCCATCTTGTCTCCAGTTATTACGGCTCTCTCCCTCTTAAATTTACTTTGCATAACTTTGGATATACTGTGTATTTTATCTGTAAACATTTACATACTTGCAAGTAGAAAGTATCCCAGCAGAAATGTTAACAATTATAATTATTACCATTACCCAGTATGTTGTTATACAACAAACGTAATTGCTGCTTTAAATGAATAAATTTAGGTCTTTTTTGCCCCTTTTCTTACCCAGCCTTAATCACTGAATGGGCATTGCCTCAGTCCATCTGACACCTGGGAAAGACCTTAGCTTAAAAGGGCCATGGTCTCTCACTGCATTCTAGGGCCATCTCCAGTCTGGATGAGAAATTAAGGCTGGTGACTTTGCACGGTCCTCCCCACTTTAATTTAATTCACTTGTAGGCCATAGCCTTCTTCAAGAATGAAGGACAAATGACAACAGGTAAGAATTGAGACAAAAGTTGGCCCAATTTGCCATCCCAAACATAATAATCTGGGAGGTGAAGACCCTCAGAGTTTTTGGCCAGAACAGAAAACAATTGCTATTTACATTCATTCTAAGCCTTCAGAACCTAAACCATGAGCCACCAAGGATTGTACTGGGTCTCTTATTGACCATCCAATGAAAGCCAGAATTATTTGAGTTTAAAGATGTTGGTTAAGTAGGTTCATTTAAAACACAATGGGGTTTTGTTTTTGTTTTTTTTTTTAATCAAATGCTTTATTAACTTCTAGTTTACATCATTCATTTCTGCCAGATTTTGAGTTACAAATTTTCTCCCCATTTTTCCCCTATCCACCACCCCCAAAATAGCAGTCCCACAGGATATCCCCTCCTCCAATCTGCTCTCTCCCATATCTTCTCCCATACCCCTTCTGACACACAATGGGTTTTTTAAATCCTATTTTAAAGAGCTATGTTTCAAGAAATCAAAAATGAAAACTGTGCAAGAAAGGAAGAAGAGGAGGAGGAGACAGAGCAGGAGGAGGAGATAGTAGCAATCCCCAACTTCTGCTTGGATTGGCAGGTTGAGTCCCCAAAGGGCAGTGACTACTACTTTCAGATAATGTGGTAAAGAAACTTAATAGTTTACTCCTACCCACAACTATAGCTTCCATGGGAGGCATGAGCTTTAACTTAGAGCACCAGAATTGCAGTGAGGTCCACATTTAAGAAATGTTTTAACTCATAGTAGCTGCTCTGGAAGCGCTCTCTGTGCAGAGGTTTCATGAAGAACCCTTGCTGTTGTTGTTCATCCCTCATTCTCAAAAAAGACCAATGACGTCATGAGGGCAATATCTTGATTAGAGCCTGAATTGGATATAAGTGTGGCAGAACTGGTCAAAGTCACCAGCCTCACTCTCACCTACAGTGTCCTTTTCTAATTATATCAAGATAGAGATGTGCGTATCATTTCAAAATTTCAGAAATGAGTTCTCTTCCTGGAGAAAAAGGTGTTTATGAATTTGGTCAATTTATCATGATTTGAAAGGAAAAAAAAATTGTCTGGATTTTTTTTTTCCTCTTTGTAACTCCCATTGTGGGAAACTCATTCCTGAATACAAATTAGAACACATGATCTTAAAAGATTAAGGTCTCAGGGTGGCCAGGTAGCACGGCGAGTAAGAGCATCGGCCCCAGAGTCAGGATAACCTGGGATCGAATCCGGGCTCAGACACTTAGCACCCACCCAGAAACACATGGCCATGTAACCTTGAGCAAGTTAGTTAACCCCAATTGCTTAAAAAAAAAAAGATCAAGGTCTCTTGTTGTTCAGTAGTTATTGTACTAATGAAATAATGAGTGTGATAAATACCAGCATGGTATAATATGCTACGTTTTGCCTGGCACCGAGTAGGCACTTAATGAATGTTTATTGATTAATTGGAATAGGTAGGCTATTGGACTTGGAGTCAGGAAGACCTGAGTTTAAATCCTACCTCAGACACTTACTTGCTATGCAAGCCTGGACAAATCACTTAGCATTTCTCTATTTCTTCATTTGTAAAATGAGGGTTTTGAAGCAAATGGTCTCTAAGGTCCCTTCCATCCATAAAATCTATGATCTATGACTTCTCTTAGGAAACCATGTAAACTTAAAATGAAATCAATCATTAGTAGGTTGTATGTTTTTAACATTTATCTGAGTGGCAAAAAAAAAAAACCTTCATTCGAATTTATCCCCCTTTTAACCAAAAGTCACAAATGTTAAACTAGTCAGAGATTAAGGGTGCAATTAATGGTCATGGAATAGAATAAAACCATCTGGTACATTTAGAGACTGAATATGTTAACTTTAGCCTCGTTTGCACCATGGTCTAGTCCTCAGTTAACCAGCCTCAGACTCAGAATAAACAAAACAAAAGTAACTTTGGCTAATGGAGATGCAAAAAGAGTTCTATTAAAACTCTAACAATTTTAAAATATGAAGGTAACTTTGAGGGTGTACTTAGGAAGTATTGCGGTCAGATCTTGGTCGCTAAATATATTTCTTTTGTGTGTAGTAAGTCTTGGTGATTGTTTCCATCTTTCTAAATAGTATTAGGGAACAGGAGTTTTTCTAAACATATAACATGTTTAGAATTCTTCTTTTTCTTCTTCTTCTAAATAATAACATATATTAAATAGAAGACAAGATAACTGCAAAAATGTTCATGAAGAGCAAGAGAAGTAGCTAATTTTTCTCCCAGGGAACATTCTGTTCACTCATCTAAATCCTTTGGTAATGTCAGATTGCCATGTTCAGTTTGCAGAATTATTTCAAAACTGAGAGTGGTTTTAGAGATTATTTTGTATGTATCACTCACCCTCCCCACCCCTTCCTGAGAAGTTTTATAGATCAGGGAACCTGAGGTCCATAGAGGGTAATTTACCCAAGGCCACATGGCTTTTCGGTTACATAGCTATCCGTCCAGGGCAAGTCACGTCTCAGAATTTGTTTTCCAACTTGTAAAAAGAGGAAATAATATTTGTACAATTTACGTCACAGTGTAATTGTGAAGACAATAGCTGTATGAACATTAAAAAGGAGGGGCTATAGAAATGAAAACTCAGTCCTCGTGGATTGCTTTGTCTGAGTTCATGACAATTACTATTTCTCACTCATCCATTTGGTAGAGAATGTCTTTTGACACACCTTGCTGTTAACTTCTCAGGTTTTCATGTCTCTTCTCCCCAACTAAACTGCTAGTTTCTCCAACTTGAAAGCATGAACTTACACTTTCTTTCTGGTCCCCATAAGTATCTTACATGAAGCTGGCATGCATTAAGCATTTGATACTTAGAACATAGTGGAATAAATGATGTATTGGTTTAGGAAAGGCATCCCTTATACTCTTGGGATTGTTTGAAGGCTTATTTTCTTTAGTTCAGCTAGAGCCGCATATTATAGAAAGCCTATCGTGATGCTCTAACCAGTTTCTAAGAATCAACTGGACATTATGTAAAATGAATTGTTTGCAAGCTTCCCCTTCCACTCCCACCCCACCCCCAACTCACCAGGATCTTAGGAACAGTAAAAGAACTACTTCTGTAATTTCATTAAGCTAGAAAACTCCTAGACTCACTATTGATGCAGGTTGGCACCTTCACTCATCTTGGTGTCTTCCAAAGAGCAAGTGTGTATCAGAGACAGAACAGGAACTCAGGTCTTCAAGGCCATCTCTTCATCTAACACTTGGTAAACTTTACAACCCAGTGTAAATTTTTTTTACTACTATTGTTCTCTAAGACCTTTCCTGACTCTAAAATTTTATGATCCCTCATAGAAGGGTTTTTCACACCAGTCTGAAGAAGCAAAATTACAAGAGTGTTGCTACAATAATATATTTGATTCACAGAAATAACATAAAAAGTAACAATGGCCATCTTGGAAAGGGAGACATGCTGCTTTTTCCTCAAGTCTATTAGCTTGTCATCCATGCATCTAAGTCGCCATTTGGTCTTAAGAAGGAACAACTCTTGGTGGGGGCTCTTTCCAGACTTGCAGACTCTGTTTTCCATTCATTCTAGCAGCTTCTTGGCTTGTCCTTCATAATCTGTCGTGATGACAGTCATATCCATGCCAGACAAAGGTAAAATTTCCAGACCTACTGGCATTGCCGAAGGAGGACAAGCTGCTGAGGGCCTCTGGGGAGGGCAGAGCCCTGCACCCAGACAATGAGAGTATAGAGCCCTAGTGTCCTTTTTCTCTCTGTTATGTCCCTTCTTTCATACTTTTAGTGGAATGAGCTTGTAAATGGCTATCACAGTATGACCTTTGAAAGGTCAGGAGAAGAAGCCACAAGAGGTCCAGAAATGGAGTCCAGTCTGAGTCCAAGTTTGCTGGAGTCCAAACAACAACCAGCCTAGCTTTTCCATCGGGTCTTTTACTGGGCTGCTGGTCTACTGTACCTCAATTTCCTCAACTTGCTCCAAGTAGAGAGTAGGTCCTGCTTTCCCTAAATGTGCTGCTTCAACCTTCTACAGACCAGTTCATGCAGGTGATGAGGAGCCACAGGGGCCAATGTTACAGAGATCTATCCAGCAACAGGAGGCTGGGGAAGGACAAGAGTGTTCTTGAGTAGGTGGACAACTGTAAGCCCAAGATCTGATGACCCAAGTCCTCTCACCTGGAGGAGTTAAAAACATAAAGAAGAATGAGGTTCTTGGAACATGGGAGGATGGAGCCCTTGACTCCATCCCTCTGCAGAACCTTTGCCGTACATACTGAAGCTGTGTGGAGAACACAATCAATGAACGTGGGGCCATGGGACTGTTGTTCTGGAGCTGAGGTTAGGGCTTAATCCGGGTTGAGGGACCAGAAGAAGATGAGGGAAAGAAGGATGGAGGGGTTAGAGATCATCACAGCATCAGTGGAAGATATTTAGAGGATTAAAAGGGTAAAAGAGTCATTTTATAAATACTGAAACTACCCATCTGGGTGTTCTCATGTGATCTCAGACTTATAATCACTGAAGGCCTCATCTGTGAAATGAAAGAGTTAGACTTCCTCATAGGGTCATCGTCTAGAAGGGACCTTTGAGATCAGTGAGTCCAACTCCCTCATTTTAAGTTCATTTAACTCCCTCATTGGAGACTGAGGTCCAAATCAAATGATTTGCTTTGAATTATAGAGATAGTAAATGTCTATAAGGGGCCAGGGCGAAGAAGTAAAAACTGAGAGAAACTCCCATACAAGGATCCATGAGAAGAGCCTATTACAAAATAATACGGTAGAAAAAAACACTGGATTTAGAAACAAGATAGTTTCTTTCAGGCCCAAGAAACATTGGTTCACAATTGGATAAACACCAGCCTAGGACATTGGGAAAGAGGTTACTATCTGAGAGGGAACAGTACAGAACCTCAATTTAAAGAAAAGACCCAGGCCAGCCATCTCTTCATTTCTCACCAAGCTACAGTCCAGACTTCTCCACAATGCCTCAGGGAGGAATCCCTTCATCCTAGAAGATCACATCAGCCCTGGCATTTACAAATGGAAAATACTTTCATTACTCATCCTCTCCCTCTGACTGGATGGCATAGCCCAGAACCTCCATTTAGTGAAGGAGCCTGGACCAGCTATCTCTCCATTTCCCATTGGGCTATATTCCTCTCAATTTTTCCATCATGCTCCAGGAATCTTTTCAACTTGAAAGATCACATTAGGCCTGGAACTCATGGTTTATCACTAACCCCACAATACATACTAAATATCTATGCATAAATATAATATACACATATTTACATATTTTACATATATGTATAGATGCAGAGAGAGAAAGAGGGAAAGAGAGACAGAGAGAGAGAGAGAGAGAGAGAGAGACTGTCTAGTCAGGAAAGAGGAAGTACTAACCACTGGGTGAGGTAGAAAAGGATTTTTGAAGGAGGGAAGACTAGAGGGGCCACTTGGACACTTGAAGGGAGCTTGAGGTTCCAAGGCATACGGATAAGAAAGACAAAGACACAAGGAGAAGAAATAATGCCAGGCTTAGCAAGGAGGCCACTGTGGCTGGAAATGGTGTACATGAGGTAGAGGAAGGTGTGATCAGCACAGAAGTAAAGAGTTGAGCAAGATGATGAAAGAGTAATTGGAATTTGATCCTGGAGACAGTAGGGAGGCATCAAAGATGGTTTAGCAGGAGAGTGAACCATTCAGAGCCAGGCTTTAAAAATACCAATTTCTGAAGCCTGGGGACCCTAGTGAATGGCAATGCACTCAACACATAGGGAGAAGTTAGAAGCAGGAGAGGTTTGAGAGGGAAGGACTTCATTCAAATCACTGATAAAACCTCAGAAAAATATAGTCATGGAGGTGACCTCCATAGAAACAAGGCAATTAGGAGAAGAGTCAGTGTATGGGGAAGGAGAGCTGGACAGGAAGTCAGAAGGTCTAGGTTCAGATCCCTGGCTTTGACATTTACCAACTAGGGGACTTCAGACATGTCATTTTGTCTCTCTAGACCTTAGTTTTTTCATATATAAAATGAGGTGGTTAGACTAGGGAACATTTAGGATCCCTTCCAAATCTGACTCAAACCCTATAGTACTCCAGTAACACCCAGGCCTAGACTTTCAGTCACTTGATTATGGGCCTAAGAATTTCTAGTAGGACATTAGGTAAAATGAATCACTTGCACAAGATAACCTCTTAGGGGACTCCAACTCACCAGCCGGATGAGTTATAAGAAGGTTAGGAAAGTTGTAAGAACTCTGTCATATCCTTAGACCAGGCAACTCCTGGACTCTCTCTCAACTTGGAGTCTTAGGGAGTTCCCAAGAATACTGAGAAAGGCATGCCTAGGGTGACACAAGCAAGTGTGTGTCAGACATAGACGGGGAACCTAGGTTTTCTACCTTCAAGGCCATCTCTTAATCTAACACTTGATAAACCTTACAAGCTAATGTAAATTTGTTGACTATTATTGCTCTCTAAGACCTTTCCTGACTAAAATTTTATGATCCCTCATAAAAGGATTGTTGATACCACTCCTAGGAAACAAAATTACAAGGGTGTTACTATAATAATACATTTGATTCACAGAAATAATATTAAAAAGTAACACTGGTCATCTTGGAAAGGAAGACATGCCACTTTTCCCGCAAGTCTATTAGCTTTTTATCCATGCATCTAAGTTGACCTTTGGCCTTCTTAAGAAAGAACAGCTATGACTAACATGAAAATGTTTTACATAATTGCACATATATAGATTGCTTCCTATCTCAGGGAAGGCGGAGGGGAAACAGGGAGGGATAGAATTTGTAACTCAAAATTTTAAATAAAAATGTTAAACAAAAATTGAAGAAGAAAAAAAAGAACAGCTCTTGGTCGGGCTTCTTACCAGACTTACTGGCTCTGTTTTCCATTCATTCCAGCAGTTTCTTGGCATGTCGTATCTATAATGACAGTTTTGTTTTTGATGACAGTCATATCTATGCCAGATAAATGTAAAATTCCCAAATCTGCTGGCATTGCAGAAGGAAGACAAGTTGCTAAGGGCATCTCTAATATCATTGCACTAAAAGTATGAAAGAATGGTCACAACAGAGAAAGAAATGATACCAGGGTTCTACGCTCTCGTTGCCATTATAGATCTGGATGAAGATGCTGCCCTAGGATCTTCCAGGACAAGTACAATTGCTCTTCCACAGGACAGCCTTTCAGATACTTAAAAAGAGAGAAATTCTCCACTCTCCTCCCACACCAAGTCTTCTCTGACTTTTTCTGAAGCTGGCTTCCTGTATGTTCCTCTAACAAGATACTCCACCTCTTGGTTCCCAGCATTTCGTCTGGTTATCCCTCCATGCCTGGAATGCTCTCTCTCCTCATCTCTACCTCCTGACTTCCCTGACACCCTTCAAGTCCCAGTTAAAATATTACCTTCTACAAAAAGCTCCCGATTCCTCTTTTTTTATTTATTTTATTTTTAATTTATGAAATAAAACAAGTGTTTCCATAACACAGCAGAACAAAAAGGAAAAAAGATAATTGCACATGAAACTACAAATCTAATATGTACAACTTGCTATTCCTTTAAAATATACAATAAAGTTATCATGTAAAATTCTTTTTTCCCCTTTTTTTCTTCCTTCTCCCACCCTCCCTAGAGATAGCTACATCAGATGCAAATATGTGTGTATGTGTGTAGTGTCATTCTATACATACTTCTATTTATTAGTTCTTTCTGTAGATGCAGATAGCACCTTCCTAAATATGTCCTTTGCAGTTAATATGGGTATTTATAATAGTCAAAATGACTTAGTGACTCAAAGTTGCTTTTTAAAAAATTTTGCTGTTACCATGTATACAGTGTCATTCAGGACACCCTATCCCTTCTGCTTTTAAATAGAGTTTTACTGACAAAATAAATTTAGGGTTTGCTTTGGTTTTGGGGGCTTTTTTGCTTTTTGGAGGGGGGAAGGTAGGGCAATTGGGGTTACATGACTTGCCCAAGGTCACATGGCTAGTTTTAGTGTTAAGTTTAGGATTTTTTTTAATGTTCCCTGGATTTCCCCCTGGATCCCTCTTCCTACCCCCTTTCTTATGGACTCCTTGATAACAAAGATTTTTTTAACAGAAAGAAAAAGAGGAAGAAGAAAAAATTTAGAAAAAAATGAAAATGACTTTATGTTTCTCAACGAAGCATTAGATCACATTTATGTTTTCTGGCACCACCCAGCCCTGATTATGCCACTAACTCATTGTGTAACCTTGGATGAGGCACTCTATCTCTGTGGGCCTCAGTTTTCTTTTCTGGCAAATAAGGGTGCTCCCTTTCTGCTCTCAGTGTTCAAAATCCCTTCCTACTCTAATATTCCTAGCTTCTAGAGTCTCTTCCTGATCTGTGAAATCATGGAAAGGTGCTCAATTTGGAGACAGGATCTCTACCTCTGCCACTTACTACATGTGAGATTTTGGACAAGTTCATGGTCTTGGTTTTCTCAGATATTAAATGAGAGGCAGCATGTCATAGTGGGTAGAAAGACAGTCCTAGAGTCAGAAAGACCTGGGTTCAACATCCATCTCCAATGTTCTAGCTTATGTGCCCTGGGTAAATCTCTAAGACTATAAATTTCAGAGGTGCCCATCTATATTGATAAAGGGAGTTCTTTAACAGGAACTCCATGTTACTGAGTTGTTTCAGTCGTGTCCAACTCTTTCTGACCCCATTTTGGGGTTTTCCTAGCAAAGATACTGGAGTGGTTCACTATTTCCTTCTTCAGCTTATCTTACAGATAAGGAACTGAGACAAACAGGATTAAGTGACTTGTCCAAGGTCACACAGCTAGTAAGAGGCTGAGGGTAGATTTGAACTCATGAAGATGAGTCTTCCTGATTCCAAAGCCCAGTGCTCTATCTACTTTACCACCTAGCTGTCCTAGGACCTCTCTAGATCAATGAAATCCGAGAGTCAGTAAAAAAGAAATAGAAGAGAATAAATGATCTCTAAGGCTACATTCAGAGCTGGATTTCCTATGTTATTCAAAGACTAGAGATTAAATTATCAAAGAGGAACAGAGATGAAGTCTCAACCCTGGTGGTTATATGCACCTCCATATGTCAACTCTCAATGAATCTTGGGTCCTCCTCTCCTCATTGGTGACTCTCTCCCAAGGACTACCGTCCTAACAAAGTAGAATTTGGCAATGACTCTAGTAAGAAGCAATTTAATCAAGATAAATGTAGAGTCTTATGCTTGGGTTTAAAGAATCAATATCAAGAGTTCAAAATAAGAGAGGTATGATGAGATATCATTTTTTAAATTTATTATTTCTTCATCTTTAATATTTTTCTCTTTTTAAATTTTGAGTTCCAAATTCTCTCCCTCCCTCACTACTTCCTTGCCCACTGAGAAGGCAAGAAAAATGATATCAATCAATTAAATGTGAAATCATGCAAAACATTTTCATGTCAACCATATCAACAATATCAACAACATATAAACCATATCACAAAAATAAAGTCAGAAAGTTATGCTTCAAATTTGCACTCAGAGTTCATCAGTCCCTCTCTAGAAATGGATGGCATTTTTTTCATCATGAGTCATTTGGAATTGTCTCAGATCATTGTATTAGTCATAGCTGATTGTCATTACAACATCATTACATCATTATAATTGCTGCTACCATGCACAACAATCTACCAGTTCTCACTTCTCTTTGCATCAGTTCACATTGATCTTGCCATCTTTTTTTTTCTGAAGCCACCCTCATCATTTCTTATAGCACAGCAATACTCCCATCACAATCACATGCCATAACTTGTTCAATCACTTCCCAACTGGTGAGAATCCCCTGAATTTCCAATTCTTTGCCACCATAAAAAGGGCTACTATAAGTATTTTCATACATGTGGGTCTTTCCCCTTTTTTTATCTGTTTGGGATACAGATCTAGGAGTGGCATTGCTGGATCAAAGGGTATGCACAGTTTAATAATCCCTTGGGCATAGTTCCAAGTCGTTCTCCAGAATGATTGGACCAGTTCTTAATTCCAGCAACGGTTTATTGGTGTACCTATTCATTTCTGATACATGTGAAGTGGTACCTCAGAGTTGTTTTAATTTGCATTTCTCTAATCAATAGTGATTTAGAGCATTTTTTAACATGACTAGAAATAGCTTTGATTTCTTTTTTTTTTATTAACTGTCTGTTGACAACCTTTGGCCATTTTTCAACTGGGGTATGGATCTTATTTTTGTAGATCTGACTCAGTTCAAATCTATAGATTTGACTCAGAGGCCTTTGTCAGAGAAACCTGCTGTAAAAAAACTTTTATATTACTTCATTGTTTAGCATATCTTTTAGTAAAATTTATTTCTCTGATTACTTCTTTTAATTAAGTCTAGTTTTGCTATTGCTTTGTCTGAGGTCATGATTGCTACCCCGTCTTTTTTTACTTCAAATGAGGCATAATAGATTCTGCTCTAGTACTTTAACAAGATAGCATTTTCTAAAGAAAAGAGCTGGAGGTTGTCACAGACCGTAAGTTCAACATGAGCCAGAGGTATGATGTGGCAGTAAAAGAGAGCTGGGGTGTAGGCTGCATTCTCAGAGGCATGGTTTCTAGGAATCCTGAGATGAAAGTCTCCCTTCATTCTGCCCTGGTCAGACCTCATCTGTGGAATTGGGTTTAGCTTGGAGCATGACAATCTAGGGAGGACATTGGCAAGCAAAAGAGCACACTAAAGAGGACCAACTGGGGTGGTGAGGGGTCTTGAGTCTATATCCCATGGGGATGGATTGAAGGAAATGAGGATATTTAACCTGGAAAGACACACGGAGACAAGATTACTGTGTTCAAGCTAGTATTGAAGCAGCTGGGTGTCTCAGTGGATGGCGTACTGGGCCTAGATTCAAGAAGGCCTGAGTTCAAAATCTGACCTCAGACACTTACCATCTGTGTGACCCTGGGCAAGTCACTTCACCCCCATCTGTCTCAGTTTCCTCATCTGTAATATGGGGATAATAATAGAACCTACCCTAACAGGTTGTTGTGAGGACCTAATAAAATAATATTTGTCAATGTTTAGTACATAGTAAGTACTCATAAATGTTTATTTCCTGTCTAAAACTTAGTAGGGACTTAAAATTTATTTCCCTACTTCCTTGAAGTATTTGAAAGGTTATCTGATGGAAGTTGGATTCCTTTTGTTCAATTTGGAGGACAAAACCAGGAGTAATAGGAAAAAGTTTCAAAGAGGCAAATTTCAACTTGGTATCAGGAAGAACTTCCAAACAATTAGAGTTATAAGAATAAAATTATTAGAAACTTTATAGTGCTCCACGGTTTGCAAAGTCCTTTACATATGTTATATATGTAAACTGATTTGATCCTAACAACAATCCCAAGTGGTAGGCACTATTATTATCCCCATTTGACAAATGAAGAAATTGAGACACAGAGAGGTTGACTTGCCCATGGAAACACAGTTATTACGTGTCTGAGGCAGGATCTGAGCTCATGTCTTACCCATTCTAGATCATGCTTTCTGTCCATGGGGCAGCTGGGTGGCACAATAAATAGAGCACCAGTCCTGGAGTCAGGAGGACCTGAGTTCAAATCTGGCCTCAGACACTTGACACACCTACTAGTTGTGTGACCTTGGGCAATTCATTTAACCCCAATTGCCTTGCCTTCTCCCCACCTAGATAGATAGATAGATAGATAGATAGATAGATAGATAGATAGATAGATAGATAGATA